>NC_092477.1:2357395-2682012 GCF_047495875.1 Pithys albifrons albifrons | reverse complement strand
GCAGGGGCAGCAGGAGCGGGCAGGGTCCGGGCAGGGGGACAGCCCCCTTGGGACTCCCTGGGCCCCTCAGAGCGGGTCCCTTCAGCCACCCCATGCCGGCCCCAGGTCCCAGTGACAGCCCGGGAGCCGGAGCCCCGCACCGAAGGGCCAGGCTGGACAGGGCTTGGAGCGACCCGGGCTAGGGAAAGGTGCCCGTGCCCCTGACAGAGGTGGGGCGGGAGGGGTCCCCTTTCACCCTGAACCAGCCTGCGGTTCTGTGACCGCGGGCATTTGCGGTTTAACAGCGAGCCGTCGTCGGCCCTGCAGCCCGGAGAGCCCGTGAGGGAGCAGGGCGAGCGGGGCGGCGCTGGGCCCCAGGCTAAGCGCGGCTCTTTCTCTTTGCAGACACCGAAGCTGCCTCAGGGGAAGGAGCCTCACAAGGCAGTAAGTACAGCGGGGCGTGCCGGGGCCGCGGCTGGGACGGCAGGGCTGGGGGGGGTCCCAACCCAGAGGGTCCCGCACGCCGAGACCCCCCGGGCCGGGGCGGAGACGGGGCGGGCGGGGCAGTCCCGCGGGCGGCCGGCAGGGGGCGGGCCCGGCGCGGACATGGCGGCGGCGGGGCGGGAACGGGAGCGGGAGCGGCCCATGGGGCGGGGGCCTCTCAGGGCATGGCCGCGGCCACGGCACGGCAGCCTCTCAGGGCTCGGGGGTCCCGTCAGGGCTCGGGGGTCCCGTCAGGGCTCGGGGGTCCCGTCAGGGCTCGGGGGTCCCGTCAGGGCTCGGCAGCCCCTTGAGGGCTCGGGTGCCCCTCAGGGCACTGCAATCCCTCACGGCTCGGGGTCTCCTCACGGCCTGGAGCCCCTCAGGCCTCGGCAGCCCCTCACGACCCAGCAGCCCCTTCAGGGCTCGTGTGCCCCTCGGGGCTCGGAGTCCCCTCACCGCCCGGGTGCCCCTCACGGCCCGGCAGCCCGCGCGGGTCTCCCCCGAGGGAATTAATTTTGGTTCTCAGGGAGCCGCAGCGAGGGCACCACGGTCAGAGCTCCCACTCCTCACCCCCGGAGCGGGCAGGGCCCTGCTGGCCTCTCTGCAGCGGCATCCACGCCTTGTAGGAGTTTGAAACAATAAAGTTACACCTTAGCAGAGTGTGCTCTGTGGGCAGAGCCGGCCCAGTGCTGAGCACAGAGGGCATGGAACAGACTCATGGTCCCTGTGAGGGGCGATGGGGAAAGGGGAGCCAGGCAGTTCCCAGCGACAGGAGAGCCTGGAGATAAAGGGCATCAAACGGGAAGCAGAGAGGTTGAGGCTGTGCTGGAGGAGAAGCCTCCCCCGTGCTGTGGAGCAGCCTCTCCAGAGGTTGTGTCCTGTATCCTTGAGGGTTCCTTCCCACAGCCAGCCTGGATAAGGTCCCAGGTCACCAGGACTGAACTCAGTGCAGACACAGCTGTCATCAGGTCAGACCAGAGGCCTCCTGAGGTCTCTGCTCATCTGGGGTTTGCTGTGCTCATGTTAGGTGGGAGTCACAATTCCCACTGGAAAGGTAAGTGACCAACCTTGGTGGTTACAGAGGGCAGCTTGGAAGCACCAAACTTACCCTAGGTGGGTATAAAAATGTTAGATAAAGAGTAAAAAGTAATAATTGAGAAGTACAACCAGGCCACCCTTTTTGAGCCCTTTCTTTGGCCCATTCTGTGATAGGTGAACAATTGGCATTAACATGGGAGAGTCTCGATTTTCTGTGTGCAAAAGGAAGCAGGACTGACTTCACTGCAGGTGGGGATGAAGATTCTCAGCCCTGAGCCGAAACATCTCAGTAGCAACCAGCCCTCACACGGTGTGTGCACACAGTGTACCTGCTCACAGGGCAGCTGGGCTCTGCAGCTGAGCCTTCCCCTTTCCCTTGGCAGTGCCCAGCTCTGTGCAGTGCATGGAGCCTCCTGCCCAGGCTGTCACCTCCTTTGGGGTCTCTATTTCAGTCACTGCTCTGTTGCCCATTGGTGTTTCCCTAATCCCGAGGCTTTCCAGGCTCATCTCCTGGCTCCCCTGCTTTGCATTTTGATGGTGGGCACTGCTGTGTTCTGGGCCAGGCTTTGTGCATTCTGGGCTTGCTGTTTGAGTATTGAGTGTAGTGTACTTTTAGCCAGAGCCTGGGAGCTACCCTGTTCAAAGAGATGAGTTTTTTCTGTAAATCAGCTTCTCCCCCTTCCCTTCCCATTGTTGTGGGAACTTTTTTGGCTGAGAAGGATAGGACAGAGTGAGGTGTGAAGAGTAAGAGGGGAAAAGACATACAGGCTCCTGCTTTTGCTGTGTAGGCAAACTCCATGCCATTGGAGCCATGGAAGGATTTCTGTGGACATAGATGACTTTTCTGTGGTGGCTGCATCGTGGGGAGAGGGGACGACAGGCAGGAGTCTCAGCTGCCGAGCAGCTGCTGCTGGGAACAGTGGAGACAGAGCAGGGAGCAGTAAGAGAGGCAGGAACTGCTTCCATCTCCATGAAGGGTGGTCCAATTCCAAACCTGTCCCCAGTACAGGGATTACTGCCCCCTCCTTTTTACCTGCCACACTCACTGCTATCTCAGAATAGTCTCATCTAGCTAAAAATGCTGGGGGTAAGACCAGGCCACCTGATAGTGAGTGGTGGGGTGGGGAACAGGGCAGGAGGATCCACCCCAGCCATGCCCCTCTGGAGGGACAGCCCACACATCACCTGTCTCAGCTCGGCCGGTGCTGCTCTGCCTGAGTACAGATGGTTGGAATTTCCTGGCCAGGTCATCTTCCTCCTCCCTCCCTGCTGCTGCAGTGGAAAAGCTCAGCTGTCCTTTCTTCTCCCTGCGCCTTCCCCTTTGGGGCTGGGTTAAATCCCTGGCCTAGCCTGGTTGCTTCTGCACGTCTCTTCTCCTTTTTCCACTCAATGGCTCTCTTGTTTCCTTGTCAGTCTGTTTGCTTCCGATATATTTTAGGAATTTTTTATTTATCTTTCCTTTCCTGCTATTTTTGTTTTGCCTGCTGCTCCACTGCAATTCCTCTGTGACCCGATTTGGCTCTTTACACCCTCCCTGTTACAGACATCTGTATTGTTCAAATCTTCCTCTGCTATTTCTGTCTCATTGGGAGCCTCTACATTCATGGTCTCTGCAGGGGTGGTTTGCTGCCCTCTTCCAAAATTTCTCAGCATTTAAGGGACACAGCAAGATCTTGTTTTCTCTCATGTGCTTCTCTCTGGGGCATGTATTGCATCCATCCTGAACTCTGTGGGTGAGGAGTCTCGTGACCAGCAGTGGTTCCCTGGTCTTAGTTCACAAGTCTACAACTGCAGGGTTGAAAGGCTGTGTGGGTTTTCTCCATGGGGACTTTCTGAAGCCACCTGTTACTCACAGCCCCAGCACTCACCTACAAAGTGTTGGTGAAGGCAGCCTGTGTGTCGGGTGAGGAGACACCTCAGCTGGTCCCAGCCCAGCTCTGGTGGCAGTGACCTGTGCTGTGCTCCCAGGACTTACCCCAAGCTCAACCAGCTCTGTTTGGTTTTGGGAGGCAGAGTTGGGTGTGAGAGTGAGCCGTGCCTGGGCTGTGAGGAGGATGAGGTACTGACCTGGTGGGTGAGGCTGTGCTGTGACGTGCCCTTGCCTTCAGGCCCAAAGGCATGGGGTAAGAAGGGGCTGCTGCAGGAAAGGCTGTCCTGGCATTTTTTTTCCCCTGGAAAGAGGGGAGCCATGGGGCAAGCTGGAATGGGGCTGAGGCCTGTTTTTTTGTTTGCTGCCTGCTTAAAGAGGAGACAGTGGTGTTTAGACTTTCCATCTGGGAGAGCACTTTGAAGACTCCTTTGATGAAAAGCTGTTGCATTTAGAGTTGGTTATTTTCAGCCTCTGGGGTTTTTAGTCTATAGATTGTGATTCTGGGACTCCCTTTATTATTTGGGACCCATTGTTGAAGATGCACCACAGCTCTGTGGTACTGAGAAGAGGATGTGCTCATGGGGACATGGCTACATGGCTTTGGGAGCTTCTTTCCTGGCCTTGGCTCAACGTCCAAGACCAGAATTCCCACATGTAAAGAGAAGAAAACAATGCAACCCACAGTGCTAATGTGTTAATGAAGGGACTTGTCTGACTGCTGCCAGCTTTGACTGGCAGAGAGGAGGAAGAGAGGAGAGAGATTTTGAAAAAAAACCCCTGTCTATTTGATATTTTTCCTAGCAAGGGGTGGTCTGTTTGACATCCAGGTCACTGACTGTTCCTGTAGAAGAGTCTGGCCATCTTTTCTGAGATGCTCATATGCCTCTGTGTTTTGCTCTGGACTTTGGGAAGTGCTCAGGAAGGTGTTAGGGGCTAGATCTGTGCCATAATTTTCTATAGAAATTCCAGTCATGTTTGGCCCGAACAGTCTCCCTCCTGCTGCTCAAATACCACAGGAAATTCTTGGCAACTGGTCAAGTCTCTGAATAAACCTGGGGTAAGGGGGGGTCCAAGGCCCTGTAGCAGCACTTGTGGCCTGAGCAGGTGTTTCCTCCATGCCAGGGTGTGAAGCAGGTTATGAGGGTGGGTTGTGTTGGGCGGGTTGTGTTGGGTGTTAAATGGGTTGTGTTGGGCGGGTTGTGCTGGGTGTTAAATGGGTTGTGTTGGGCGGGTTGTGCTGGGTGTTAAATGGTTTATGTTGGGTGGGTTGTGCTGGGTGTTAAATGGTTTATGTTGTGTGGGTTGTGCTGGGCGTTAAATGGTTTATGTTGGGTGGGTTGTGCTGGGTGTTAAATGGTTTATGTTGAGTGGGTTGTGCTGGGTGTTAAATGGTTTATGTTGAGTGGGTTGTGCTGGGTGTTAAATGGTTTGTTGGGTGGGTTGTGCTGGGCATTAAATGGTTTATGTTGGGTGGGTTGTGCTGGGTGTTAAATGGTTTATGTTGGGTGGGTTGTGCTGGGCGTTAAATGGTTTATGTTGGGTGGGTTGTGTTGGGTGGGCTGTGTTGGTGGGTTGTGTTCAGTGCACATGTCCCGGGTTGGGGACACCGTTCTAAGAGCTGGGCTGGCACTGGTCTTGGCCCAGCACTGCCTGTGGCAGGGCCTGTACCTGGGAGCTACTGCTGGGTTAGGAAGAAAAGCCAGGATGGTCTCCACGCTGCCAGCCTGTTTCTGGGCACATCTCCAGGGGGTTGAAGGGAGCTCCCACCAGAACAGCCGTGGTGTCCAGGGTGTGGTAGCCTTCACTGTTTGCAGATCTGTAACTCTGCCAGACAAGCTGGGAGAGCTGGGGGTGTTCACCTGGAGAAGAGAAGGCTCAGAGTCCCTTCCAGTGCCTAAAGGGGCCCCAAGAAAGCTGGAGAGGGACCTGGGACAAGAGCCCAGAGAGACAGAGCAAAGGGGAATAGCTTCCCTCTGGCAGAGGGCAGGGTTAGATGGAATATTAGGAAGAAATTCTTCCCTCTGAGGGTGGGCAGGCCCTGGCACAGGTTGCCCAGAGAAGCTGTGGCTGCCCCATCCCTGGAAGTGTCCAAGGCCAGGATGGACAGGGCTTGGAGCAACCTGGGCTGGTGGGAGGTGTCCCTGCCCATGGCAGGGGGTGGAGCAAGATGAGCTGTAAGGTCCCTTCCAGCCTAAACCATTCTAGGATTCTGATTCTGTGATTGTAATACTCAGGCTATTGGGGTTTGGGATCATTCTGTTCCATAGGAAAGAGGAACTTCTACACAAGAACTTCTCCAGAGTAACCATAACTGGCCTTCAGAGCTTGAAGAATGATTGGGTAAAGTAAACAATTTTTCGTGGAGGAATAAGGGACACCATGCACAGACCAACGTGATCAAACGAATGCCAATATTTAATACACACTGCAAATGGTTTATGTAGGGTCAAAGCTACATGCTAATTGGCTAAAGTAATCTCACACCATTAGAGTACAATTCTAATTGGTTATAGTCCATATCTTGCAAGTCCAATGTTTTGATGAAACATCCTTGCTGTTCCCAGGTGAATCTCCAGTGTTCTGTGAGAAACTACTGTGTGAACTCCTGGGGAGTGATTTCTCCTTTACCAGCCAACAGCAGCTGTGGCCTTGTTTATTCTTCACTGGTAGCTGCTTCAGTCTCACAGAATTGATCATGTTTCATTTCTTTGTACCAACAATTGGGTTTTATGGTTGCTCATGAAGTTCATCTGGGAGTGTGTAAGCACCCAAGCTTTGGTCTGTGTGCTCTCTATGGCTCTTTCCTGCAGTGCTCTGCCTCTTTGTCCAGCCTAGGGTGGAATTCAGGTTCCTCTGGCAAATGTTAATGTGACACTCCCCTAATTTCACCTTCCCAGTGGCCTTTCAATGCCTGTTTGCAAAATACCAAATGTTAACAAATACAGCAAACAGTGCTTCTAATCCATAACAGTTCTAAGCCTGGCTGAGCCTTGGATCAGTTCCTGGAGGAGTTTGGAATTCTACAGGCAGACAGGAGGTAGCAGGATGGAAAAAAAGGGACTTGCCAGAGACAACCAGTAGGCAAGTGGCAAGGGAAGAAAGTGTGAGTCTCTGGGCTGGCAGCTGGTCCCTGAGTGCTGGGCACAGCCCTGAGCTGTGGGATCACAGCTCTGAGCCCTGGGAAAGAAACCAGACACAAATGCACAGAGAAATAGGGGGAGAAGGATTGCTGGAAGCTGAAGGTCTTTCCAAGTACAGCTGGTGCACTAACATCAGGTATGTCTGTTTGGTGATTTGGGACAGTGAGTGTTCCTCTTCCCAGGGCAGACATCCTGAGTCTGAGAATGCTGATTGATATTGTGGGGACAAATCTGACCATTCCTGGGAACTTTAAATACAACACTGTTAAAAGTGGAAGGAGCAGAGCAAGGTGATTTGGGGAGCCTTGAATTGATCTCCAGCCTGTCAGTCAGGTTGGCTGTCAGAGCAGCTTCCTGACAGTGGGGTTTGCCCTGTTCTCTTTCCCAGTGACACCTTTTTTGAGGCCCATAAGAAGGAAGGTGCAGTTCAAAGCAGGCTGTGCTTATGGGCAGTGCTGGCCATGGGGATGTTTCTCTGTTGGACTGTTCACCTGCCACCAGCCAGCTATTCTTGGATGAGCAGGAAGACAACATGGAAAAACAAGCCAGTTCAACTGTTCTGCCTACTTTAATTCCTGGGGATGTTGGAGTTTGTTACTATGGCAATTCAGTGACGTTTGCTGGAGGTTAGAAGACCACTAATGGCTGTTTTCTGGTAGATCCTGCCCTTTCTGTCTCTATTTCCTGCTTCTGTGTACATGCAGTACTGTTGAAGAAGCAAAGCTGGAATTTATCCTGTTCCTCAAAAGCAGGTCCCAGTGCTCAGGCTGCCAGCAGGTCACTCCTACACGGCTCTCCAGTGATCTCCACCATTTGGGAGATGCCTGAGGGCCCAGCAGACAGATCCTGTCTGGAAGCCCAGATCACCTGACAGCCTCCTCTCGTGCCTTAAATTCTGCCATAAATAGGAGCAGCTGTCAGCAGACATTTATGCTCACTGTGACTGGACCCACAGGCTGACAACTCCTGGGCCAGATCCCAAAAAATCCCAACGATCCCAAGTAACACAACCTGGTTTTTGTTTCCATCCCCTTGTTTCTATTGTGTTGAGCCCATTTTACCTGCTTGCATGTAATTTTTGAAAATCACTGTGACCATCTCCCAGGTGATATATCCAGTGTTTCAGACAGCCTCGAGTTGCAGCAGGAGCAAAATGTGGTCATTGGCATTTGTCTGATGATGTTACGCCACCTCCACACAACCTGATGAGTGGCTCTTCCCAGTCCATCGTGGTGTGAAATTTTGGCACTAAAGAGAGACTGTCCTGCTTGACTCTCTCTAGGGAGGAGACAGGAGTCTCTCCATGTTGCCCTTTGCAGGGGACAGAGATGTGACTGTATTTCCTGGAAAGAAATGGATTTCCCAGAGCCCCCGAAGGTGTTGTGATGGATGACTGGGGAGAAAGGTGTTTGGGAACTGGCAGAATCGAGGACGAGCAGCAGCCCTGCCGTGCCCGAGGCAGCGGCACAGATGGGACAGGGGCAGTGTCGGAGCCATGGGCAGCAGGAGAGGGGCAGTGTCGGAGCCATGGGCAGCAGGAGAGGGGCAGTGTCCGAGCCATGGTCAGTGGGACAGGGGCAGTGTCCGAGCCATGGGCAGCAGGACAGGGGCAGTGTCGGAGCCATGGGCAGCAGGACAGGGGCAGTGTCGGAGCCATGGGCAGCAGGAGAGGGGCAGTGTCGGAGCCATGGGCAGCAGGAGAGGGGCAGTGTCCGAGCCATGGTCAGTGGGACAGGGGCAGTGTCCGAGCCATGGGCAGCAGGACAGGGGCAGTGTCGGAGCCATGGGCAGCAGGAGAGGGGCAGTGTCCGAGCCATGGTCAGTGGGACAGGGGCAGTGTCCGAGCCATGGGCAGCAGGACAGGGGCAGTGTCTGAGCCATGGGCAGCGGCAGAGGGGCAGTGTCCAAGCCATGGGCAGCGGGACGGGGGCAGTGTCCGAGCCATGGGCAGCGGGACAGGGGCAGTGTCCAAGCCATGGGCAGCGGGACAGGGGCAATGTCCGAGCCATGGGCAGCGACAGAGGGGCAGTGTCCGAGCCATGGGCAGCGGGACAGGGGCAGTGCCCGAGCCATGGGCAGCGGCAGAGGGGCAGTGCCCGAGCCATGGGCAGCGGCAGAGGGGCAGTGTCCGAGCCATGGGCAGCGGGACAGGGGCAGTGTCCGAGCCATGGGCAGCGGCAGAGGGGCAGTGTCCGAGCCATGGGCAGCGGCAGAGGGGCAGTGTCCAAGCCATGGGCAGCGGGACGGGGGCAGTGTCCGAGCCATGGGCAGCAGGAGAGGGGCAGTGTCCGAGCCATGGGCAGCAGGAGAGGGGCAGTGTCCGAGCCATGGGCAGCAGGAGAGGGGCAGTGTCGGAGCCATGGTCAGTGGGACAGGGGCAGTGTCCGAGCCATGGGCAGCGGTGTCCTACCCCCACCCAGGCTGGACTTCCAGAGGAGCAGGAGCTGCAGGCAGAGCACAGCCCCAGTGCTGAGTGAGGAGCAGCAGCTCCTGTGCCCTGCGCAGCACAGCAAAAGGCCTGTGGGCTCCTTCTTCTCTTCCACAGAGAGGGTGGGTTTCAACTGGGCTTTGTTGAGAGAGGCAAAAACACTCAGTGCAGGTCTTACTGGAGGAGCTGCTGAGTTTGGGAGCCCACTGTGGGGAGAGCTGGAAGGGCTCAGGGTCTGCTGCAAGGCACTGGCCTGAGTTAACTGGGATTCATCAGGCCAGATGTGAGGGCAGGGAGGGCCTGCCCATCAGAGGAGCTGCCAATTGCTCCTGAAACTGGAGTTCCTGACTGAGCTAGCACTGGAATGCACTTTTCCTTCTAGTCATCTCAGGGGGGCTGCTTCTTGCACAAAGGCAGGGGGAAAATGACTACATTGGATTGTATCAGAATTTGTACCAGCAGTGGTGTGGCAGCAGGACCAGGACAATGACCATCCCCCTGCACTGGGCACTGCTGAAGCCCCACCTCGAAACCTGGCGCCTGTTTTGGGCCCCTCACAGCAAAAAAGACATTGAGGGGCTGGAATATGTCCAGGGAAGGGAATGGAGCTGGGGAAGGGTCTGGAGCAGCAGGAGTGGCTGAGGGAGCTGGGGGTGCTCAGCCTGGAGAAGAGGAGGCTCAGGGGGGACCTTCTGGCTCTGCAATCCCTGCCAGGAGGGGGAGCTGACGGGGGTCGGGCTGTGCCCCAGGGCACAGGGACAGGAGGGGAGGCAACAGACTCCAGTTGTGCCAGGGGAAGTTTAGATTGGATATTAGGGAAAATTTCTTCTCTGAAAGAGTGGTCAGGCCTTGGCACAGGCTGTGCAGGGAGGGGGTGGAGTCACCATCCCTGGAAGTGTTCAAAAGACATGTCGATGTGGTGTTTGGGGTCATGGTTTAGTGGTGGGCCTGGCCAAGCTGGGCTAATGGTTGAACTCAATCTTAAAGGCCTTTTTCAACCTAAATGATTCTGTGATTCCTCAGCCCCTCAGACATGAGGCCTTTCCCAATGCTTTCCCTGCTACCCCAGGTGTGATTTTATTCCAGTAGCAAATTCTGACTCCTCTTTGCTGCATTTAGTCTGAAGTTGTCTTTCTCTCTATGACCAGACTTGATCACCTTCCCAGTTTATAGCAACTTTTTCATATATTGTGTGTTGCTCTCCCTGTTCTAGTTTTGTTACTGTGTTGGAAGTACAAAGTTTGTGTAATGGAAGGTTCACACAGGCACTGGAGTCTACAGAGAGAACAGCACAGATGAGTCTTCAGGGAGGGCACAGGGAGTCCTTGGGCCCTTTGGCTGCAGGGCAGGCCGTGGGATCCTCTGCAGTCCAGGCTGGCCCTCGTGGGGATGTGAGACAGGGGCTGCACTCTGCTCTCCAGTGACACACTCTTGGAGTCAGACCAAACTCACACTGCAAGCTGCACTCAGAAAATGCTGAGAAGTGTTTCAGCTCCAAGGCTGCCAGTTCTGCCTGAGCAATCTGGGCAAGGAAAGGCCAGTCAGCAGGTTTTGCTTGGGCGGTGGGACACCAGAGCAGTCCCAGGGAAGGCAGGAGTGCACTGTGCCTGCTCAGGGTCACTGGGAGAAAAGTAACTGCTTTGAGGGGCAAATAGCCTTATAATGCAAGAGGTGCTGAAATGATCTTCAGAAGAGGTATGTTATGGGTTCACCCAGGTGGGCCTAGATTTGGGCTCTGGAGTGTGGACTAGGCTGAAGCTGTCAGCTGACCTGAGCTGGGCTGAGCCAACAGCTGACCTGAGCTGGGCTGAGCTAACAGCTGACCTCTTGTAGCCAGTAACTTTGTATTCCATACCACACTATGACATCATCTCCAGGGCAGTAGGAACCAGTGTGGGAGTGGTTAAGGCAGTGGCTTCTCAGCCTCCTCTTGGGAGGACGCACGATGCTGTCCCAGGGGGGATGGAGAGGACCAGGCCCACCACTGGCTCACAGGGTACCTCAGGAAAGTAAAATGTGTTGTTCTGGGTCTCTCCTTTCTGCTTGGGTTTGTCTCCCTGGGGAATAAGCTTCTTCTTAAGTAATGTGTAGTTAGGACAGTAGAATTTGTGTGTTCGTTAAGAAGTTGAGGTGGGGAACTTGTTGTTGTAGACTTGTTTGACTGTATATTTGTACTCTCTTCTAATTGTCTCTTTCTTTCTGTGAAAAATATATGTAGATTTAGTATAAATGCAGTTTGAAGTGGTTTTTTTCTTTCCCCTCTCTTTTCCTCCCTTTCCCTGGTGTTAGGAGGGAGGCTTTTCTCTCTGTGCTTGGGGGGGTTGGCAGTTGCTTATCTCAAACCAAGACAAGGTACTTTTGAAAATGAAAAATAAATGCATATATTAGATATAACTATATCTTGAACTTTATTTTCTCCTTCCCCATTTGTAGTACTGTCATACTTCCTTACTATGTGCCAGATGTTCACCTGGGTCTGAGGATGTTGCAGGCTGCAAACAGACATTTTTCTTTCCAGTTCCTTAAGCAGATACAGTCAAAGCCATCACCAGGTACATCCACGAGCAGTCGTGTCTCCACTGCAGTTACAGGGAGAAGAAAAAGAAAATGGCATTATTTTTTTTTCCAAAATGGAATACACAGTAAATATTTCACAACCCCATAAATAAAAAATGATTGATCTGATCTTTTAAAAACATCTTTCTCTTTGGGATCTGACTAAGCATGAGGAAGTTCAGCCTGAGAGGGAGTTTATTTGGAAAAGCAGTGAAAGGTGAGAAGCAGGGACGTGGGCAGGAATAGCCTTGCAAATGTTCTCTGTGGGGGCACAGAGCTAACACCTTGCATGTGCAGAAACACTTGGAGGGCTGTGAATTTAAACCAAGACATTAATAGAGTCAAATTTGATGTTTTCTTGCCCACACCTTACTCATACAGGATATGAGTTTGTAAAGTTCTGACAGGGATAGGAAGGTGGAGGGGGTTTGCTGGTGTTAATTTAAGGTTAAGGCAGAACTTTTAGCATCTCTGTTTCTTGATTCATTTAAATATTCAAATTTGCAGTCTTAATGTTTTCTTAAAGTAAGTTTTAGCTTTTGATCTCCTTTTTTGGGAGATACCAGAGCAAAAACTGGGGAGTTTCACTGTTGTCCTTACTAACACCTTCCACAACTGTGTGTGTGACAGCCAGGGTGAACTATTAGTCATTTACAACTCTGTGATTCATTTTGCCAATGTTCTTATTTAATAATTCTCCTGCTCCTTGGGGAGAGCTACAGAAATGGGGTTTATTTTCCTAATGTGTTTGCATTTTAAGTAGCTAAAGTCTCTTTAGATTCCCATTGGCCAAACAAGGAGATAAATTTGTTCATCTTCACATTTAAACGACCAGTGGGCTAAGACCAAGAATGATAAACATTGGTGCAGGAGGAGAAATTAAGAAAATAATAAGGGACTCAGTTCTGGGATCTACAGTGTGAAGAACTTTTGAGCTTAAGGCCTGAGATATTTATCCCAAGATTTAGGGAGAGTTAGGCTGGATCTCAGGGAAAGGCTCTTCCCCCAGAGGGTGGTGGGCACTGACCAGGCTCCCCAGGGCAGTGGGCACGGCCCCAAGGCTGCCAGAGCTCCAGGAGGGTTTGGATGATGCTCTGAGGGACAGGGTGGGATTGTTGGGGTGTCTGTGCAGGGCCAGGGGTTGGACTGGATGATTTTTGTGGGTCCCTCCCAGCTGTGGCCACTGTGTGGTCTGTCCCCTCAGAGCTGGAGCTGTGCCTGTCCCAGAGCAGATTCCTCTGTGGCTCTGGGGCCTGGTCACTCATTCCCCTGGAACAACAAGGCTTCTTTGTCAAGTGCTGTCCTGTGCACCCTAACACAGGTTACTGCTGTCCTACTCTTAGATTTCTCCCCTGTGAGTGCACTGCAGGTCTGGGATCGGAGAGTTCATCTCTGCACTTTCCCAGGTTTTGGGGAACGTGAGGATTCCATCTGCTGTCATGTGCTAGTCCTGACCCAGCCTTCACATGGCAGCACCAACCTCTTGTCTGAGGGGGTGAAACTGGGGACAGTTCCAGGAGCTGTTAGAGGGTAAATCTGCAGTTGCTCTTGTGACAGAACTGTTATACTGAGGGTTCTTTTGGGATATTGAGGGACTGGAGCGGGGCCAGAGAAGAGCAACGAGGCTGGAGAAGGGACTGGATGTGGCTCTGAGTGTCCTCTTAAAAGCCTCCAGGGACAGAGAATCCACCACGTCTTGATCCAACCCCACTGTGACCACCACCACTCTGTGCCCTGGGCTGGTGGTCACGGTGGGGTTGGATCAAGGATTGGACTTGATGATCTCAGAGGTCTCTTCCAACCCAAATGAGAAGAGCAACGAGGCTGGAGAAGGGAGTGGAGCACAAGTGCTGTGGGGAGAGGCTGAGGGAGCTGGGGGTGTTCAGCCTGGAGAAGAGGAGGCTCAGAGGTGACCTCAGCACTGTCTGGAACTGCCTGAAGTTCTGGCCAGGTGGAGGTTGGTCTCTTCTCCCAGGCACTCAGCAATAGGACAGGGGGGCACGATGGGCTCAAGCTCTGCCAGGGGAAATTGAAGTTGGAGAGCAGAAAGAAATTCTTTGCAGAGAGAGTGCTCAGGGATTGGAATGGGCTGCCCAGAGAGGGGGTGGATTCCCCATCCCTGGAGGTTTTTCAGCTGAGCTTGGCCTTGGCACTGAGTGCCATGATCTGGTAAAGGGACTGGAGTTGGCCCAAGGGTTGGACTTGATGATCTCAGAGGTCTCTTCCAACCCAATCCATTCTATGATTCTATGATGTTCTTTCTTGGGTATCCTGTCCAGTGTCTTGCCCAAGGTGTGCTCAGGAACATGACACACCTGCAGTCACTCTGGAGGCTTTGGTGTCCCTGCAAGTCCTGCAGCTCCAGAGCTCTGGAGAGGACCAGAGTCTCTTGTAGTTTTAGTCTGAGGTTTTAGAAGAGAAGGTTTTCAGGTTGTCCAGAATTCTGTGATCTTTCCATGATCCTACACAGAAAGTTGCTTATACGCCCACAAAAATTAAATTCCTGCCCCTTTCCCAGGTACTGACCAAACAGACCATGTTTACAGAGACCCAGAGGTTAATACTTGCAAACAAATCTCTGAGAGTTATTAGGCAGGGAGACTGATGGAGAAATGAATTTATTCCAATAAAAAGTGTAAGAATTTTAGTAATCCCAGACTGTTGTGGTCATCCATCAGTTTGTCCTGAAGATGCCAGGCGAGTTTTGGTGAAGACAGAAATACATCTCCCCCCATCCAGTGAGGGAAACATTTTCCATCTTCCACTGTGGGTTGAAATTTAGCAACAGAAAAGGTGTATAAACAGCAATGCCATTAATAATTCCAAATTCTTCTTTCAGCCTGACCCTTTTTTGTCTTGAGCTGCTTGTTGGCATCTCAGCAATGTTGAACCTGAGTAGCACACAACAAACCCAAACACTGCAAGTATTTTAAGTATTCAAGTTCTCAGGATTTTCACTGCTAAGGATCTTCATAACCAGGAAAGGCAGAGGAATATGAGGATCACCTTCCTGGCTCCTTTTCCTTCCAGCCTCAGCAGGAAGTTTGGTGTTCCCAATTACCTTGAGTGTTTGCAGAGAGGAGGGTTCTGCATTCCTCCTGGCTCACTTTAATTTCATTTTGTTCTCTAAGAAGTTTTCTGGAGTCCGGATCTCTTCTCCAGCCCTGGACAGACATTTAACTGGGACTTTTCCTTTCCTTTTGGGAAACCAGGCAGTGATATCCACGTGAATTTTTGTCTGGAAATCACAGTTTGAACAAAATTTCTAGTCATGGACAAATGAGTCAGAAAAAGTCAAGCTGCAGTTTGTTTTTCTGAAACTCTCATTTGGTCTGACCAGTTGTGAGGACACAGGTGGTGTGTGCCCATCAAACCCACTTTGATTCCAGAGGGGGGGAAGGTAAAATGGCCTTTATTGTGTGTTATGCAGAACTCCACAGTGTGGGCTGGATGGAGTTTTTCCCTTGAGACAGAGATTCAGATCCTTACTGATATTAAAAATAAATCTTCCTTCATCCACAGGTCACGCAGGTACAGATACACCTCTTTTTTAAATTGTGCAAGGTGGGATAGTTCCTTGTCAGATTGCTGGTAGTAGCACCTTAAGATGCTCATTTCACAATTCTTTATCTTACACTTAGTGACAAATAGAACAAAAAAAGGACCCAGTCCTGCCCCAAAGTGACACCAGAATGAGCAATTGTGAAACAGCATCTGCTGGTGTCAATGATATTGTCTGGTGTGTCTGAATTCTGTCATGGAGGCTGAATATCCTGGTCCATGATGCTGCTGGGGGGGATAATTGTAAAACATAATATTTTTGCTTTAAATTGCTGATATTTTCTATCTGTTTGGATTCAACTTGAGCCTACTTTTAACTGAGGGAGAAGGAAATTCAATGCTGTGTAGCATCCTGAGAACACCTGGGAAGTCTTTGCTCTCCCAACATCCAATAAGTAGTGACCAAAACACCTTTTCCCCAAACAGCTTTTCAAAAACATTCTAGAGTTTGTGGCCATCAGACTGTTGTGAACAAGGGTTCTGTCTGGCAGAAATTAAATCAGGATATTTCCCTCTGTAGGGAAGTTCTTGGTAGTCTGGCATTAGGTTTCCAAACCTGGTGGGATTGCATTTAAATCTCCTTTGAGATACATTCACCTGACATGTGGTTTTGATAAAGTACCACAGAATTCATAGAATTCTTTGGCCACTGAATTGAAAGCAGCTTAAAAATGGCTGTGAGGTGAAATCAGTCTTGTAGCTGCTGATGCACCTGCAGCAGCTCTTCCCAGGATCTGGGCCTGGCTCTGGAATGCTGCAGGGAGGAACCAAACACCAGCCTGTGGCTCTGTGCCCTCTCAGTGCCATTTAGTCCCTTGCCAGCTGGAAGGGGAGCCAACACCTGGCACCACGTGTTGGTCATTTCAGGGGACGTGCCCCCTCTCTGAGGGTTGGGATTCCCTTATTCCTGGCTTGGCAGGTTGGATCCTGGGGACCCCCCTATGGGAAGCACCGTGTTAAGCCAGTGTGTTCTGAATGTCTCGGGTGTTCTGACCAGGGCCAAATGTTTGTGGGAAGGAAGTAAATGATTGTGAAATGAGTGATCTTGAACGGTTTGCCCATGGGGAGAATTTTTTCCTGACTCCCACCCAGGAGCTGGCTTGAGCCTTTGTGTGTGAGGGTTTCTGTCCTTTCCAGACTTCTGGATTTGATTATTACTTAATCCTTACTGACGTAACTCTGGATACTTTAATCCTCTTAAGGGGTTGCTGCTGACTTTGGGCTCAGTCCTGCTCCCTTTTCAAGGAATTTGGCCATTAGACACCTTTAAGCTGAGCTCTGATGCAAATTGCAACTGATTTTACTGGCAACTCCGTCCTTGGCTGTGAGATGCAGTTGTAAAGCTGTACCCTCTGTGCAAGGCACAGCTGGAATGGAGAGGAGGTGAGGCCGTGCCCTGCCTGCAGACAGCTCTGTGCCCCCCTCACTGCCAGCCCAGGCTCCAGAGGGCATCCCCCAAAGATACCAAAGGATTGTGCGTGACCTGCGCCGGGAATGTCCTGCCAGCTTAGGAGGCCATAAACCTGTTCCTTTCCATCTAGGTGCCCCTCTGGCTGCGGAAAGGGAGAAGAAGCCTCTCTCCAGAGCTGTCTTTGTGCTGCCCTGGGTGGAATCCACAGAAACAAGTGAGGGTCCCAGATGTTTTTTCTCCCTGATGTGTTGTAAGGAAGCAGTAGCTGCACTCTGAGTCTCCTGGGGAGCTGCTCAGGTAGTGTGTGCTCTGGACACAGCCTGGAAAGGCATTTCCCAGTGGGAAGCATGCAGCATATTTCTCAGAAAATGCCAGCCTTTCCTGTCTTTGCATCAGGTGGATTAGTCGTGGTCACTGGCTCTTCCTGAAGTGCTGGTGTGGTTCGTGGTTCCTTTCAGGGAGGCAGATATCCCAGGGAAGGGGAGGCTTTTTCCAGGTACTGCCACACAGCCATTCCCAGCCCTCTGGGTTTGTCACCAGCAGGACTCGTCAGGACTCCAGCAGATTCTCAGGAAACAGTTAAGGAATGTGAAACTGAGGATCAGAGATCTCATGGGCTGTCCTGTGATCCACTGGCTGAGGCTGGAGGGACGATGCTGATACTTTGTGGTCACTTAAGCCTCACTCAGAAAGCCTTTTGGAGGGAGAAATGTCACTGCCTCAGACAGAGAGGTGACAGATAAATGTACTGCAGCTGTAAGAAATCTCCTTTCAGAGCTGCTGCTGGGCTTTGTGAAGTGTTTGGGAAGCCTTTTTCCCCAGGTGAACCAGGAATGTGGAATCACCATAGAAGCACAGAATATATGTTTTAGAATAGAATTCCTGGTGTTGGATGCCTCCTTTGCCATTTTCAAACCTCCTGGTGTAAAGGTGCCACCATGACCGTGGAGCAGGACAAGCAATGCTGTCCAGAGTGCCTTCTCTAGTTTTCCTGCTTGTTTTCTTGACTGGGACTTGTGACACTTTAGGATTTTTCAAACAATTCACCTGTCCCAGCTATTTCTGGAGTGCTCTGCAGGAGTTGGATCATGTAGGTTTTGAGGGTGTCTGCAGAGGGCCGGTTGCTCTGAGAGGTCCTCCAGAAGCTTTTGTGGCTTCTGCCATTTGAAAGGTCAGTGTAGTCCTGGGTCAGATGAAAATTGTTCCTCACCTTGGAGAAGTCCTTAAGGAGCTCCTGCAGTTCTGGACCCTTCATGGGCTCTGCTGTCAGCATTGCAGGGATATCAGCTGGATGGTGTATGGAACTGCTTCCAGTTTGGGTTTCTGGGATGCTGTGCAGAGCTCTTGGAGCTCAGTGGAAACCAGTTTGTACACAGTTTGTGTGATATTGGATTCCCGCACTTATGAGGGTGGGTTAAGTGATCTGTATTTTCAGCTTGTGATACAAAGATCCTGACCTTTCAACACATTTCTGATTGCTCTTGTTCCCTGCCTGGGTTTCCAGAGCAAAATCCACTGTGACCAGGTGCCCAAGGAAAGAAGCCTCTTGTTCTGCTGCCACTGCTGGGCATGTGCTCTCTGCCCTCCCTCTTCCTGCCAAAATGAAACATGTACTTGAATCAAACCAGCAAAATAGTCTGAGAATCTTTAGTGCAGCACTGGGGAGGAGAGCTGAGCTGGCTGCACAGCCCCAGGGCAGGGGGAGCAGCAGCTGCAGGTCAGAGCTAACCCAGACCACATGAAGGAGCCAGCTGGCAGCAGCCCCTGGAGACAGGCAGGGAAGAGCAGCCTGTTCCCTCTCTTCTATTGGGGTGAATTTGGGAGCAGAAGGACCAAAAATGCTTTCAGACCCTGTAGAGTGATCGTGGGGCATGTGGAAAACTTGCCTGTTTTTCATCTCAGTCCATCAGTCCTCCTTAGCTGAGGAGCTGCCTTGGAACAAGGCTGTGCCTTGCCTTTTCTGCTAGTAGGGTGTGGTGCTCTATTTTGGTGTGTGTTTTGGAGTTTGGTTGTTGTCTGGATGTCTTTGGAGCATTTTGAAGCCCTGAGTTTGCAGCAGGATGGTTGCTGAGCCTGCAGCAAGGATGTGTCCTGTGGGCCTGTGGCCTGAATACCAGTGAGGGACAGCACTGAACCTCTGGGCTGGAGGCCTAAGGAGTTTCTTTTCCTCAAGTCCTGGTAGTGCCTGTTGGTTGTGCTTTTGGCTGAGCTGCACTGCATTAATGTCTCCCTGGAGAGAGCAGAGAGCTTGAATTTGAGCAAACCTGTTGAGGTAGTACCATCTCCAGAGGTTTAGGGATGGGGGTTCAGTGTGGGCTTGCAGCCACTTTCCCCTTGGAAAGCTATGCTGTTCCACGTAGTGGATATGATGCCCAGCTGGATGTAGTAGCCACAGCCCAGAGCAGGGAAGGGACACTGGAACAGCCTCGCCAGTGCCATGGCCACAGCCTGGCAGAGCTCAGGGAGCATTTGGACAATGCACTGAGGATTGTTGGGGCTGTCACTGGACTCCATGGTCCTTGTGGCTCACTTTCAGCTCGGGAGATTCTGCCATTCTAAGCAGTAGTGCACAGACTAATTCTGCTCAAGGAGTTTCCTCCTAAGAGAGCAGTTGCTGCTGGGATCAGCACTGGCAGTGTGGGAAGGCTGTCAGCAAAGATGGCTTTTCTGGGTACGAGGGAGGGAGTGAGTGTGACACTTGGGGGCAGCCCTGAAGAGGGGCCGTTGTTCAGAGGTAAAGCTTGGCTGCATGTGGGCAGCTCCTGGTGCTTTCTGAGTTCTCTGTAACTCTCCTCATCTCTGAGGCTTGGCACCATTTGCTGGGTGTTCTCTCATAGTGCCAGTACCAGCTGGAACAAATTCCCAGTTCTCTGTAATCTCTGGAGATCATTCTGCCTGCAGGAGAACAGTCCCCTGACAGAACAAGCAAGCCCCTGTTTCTCTTGGGGTGTGCTGTTGGTGTTGTTACTGTGTTCCCATTTTCCCTGCACAGCCCAGGGAGGGAAGTGCTCACATCCAGCATGTGCCACTCAAGGTTCCGCTGCTGGCAGAGGGTTCCCCACTGTGTTAGAGAGCCCACAGCCAGCTGTGCCTGAGCCTGGAAATGGGGTGTTAGTTTTCCTCTGTTCTAACAACTCTCCTTATTTACTGAGCACTTCTCTTCCAAACTTAGGCTGTAAGAGTTTTCTTCCTCCAAATACTTGGTCTTTGGGACTCCTTTAAAGAACTAATCTTCAGTTTATCTCCTGAATGGCTCATTGCACTTCAAAAAGCAGATTGATTCCTTCTTTTGGGGACACCCAGCGAGGTGGAACTGATGACTGGTGCCACGTTAGGAGTTTTCCCTGCTATTACCTGACTGGGTTTTTTGCAACAGCTAAGTAGGATGAAGGGTGAAAAGTGGTTCTTCATTTAGTGCTGAACCCCTGCGTGCTGCTGGACTGAGTGGTGAACCCAAGTGAGGAGTTAGACTGTACCAACACACCCTAGCTTAAAATATGCAGTTATCATTAAAATAAAATGATGGAGAAGTAAAATAAAAGCTTACTTAATATGCACACCATGGTGTGTTTGAATATGGTAAGGAAGAGGTGAAAACAAGGCTTTAAACTTTGCTGACAATATGGATATATGGGATACAAACAACTGAGCTGCTGGATGGCAGCTCTTCTGTGGAGCCAGGGTGGCTGATGCCTGCACTCCTTGCTCCTGTTGGAGGGTAAAACACCTCAGTTTCAGGATCCTCTGTGGCTGCTCCAGCTGATTGCTCCACTTTGTTTGCCATGGGCTCGTAGCACCAACCCATCAGCTGCTGCAGTTGGCTGGGAAGGGCAGGGCTGCAGGGAGGGGTGAGTGCCCGGGGGTGTCAGGCTGTGCCCCAAAGTGGTTGTCAGGCTGTGCCCCGGGATGGATGTCAGGCTGTGCCCCAGGATGGATGTCAGGCTGTGCCCCGGGATGGATGTCAGGCTGTGCCCCAGGGATGGATGTCAGGCTGTGCCCCAGGATGGATGTCAGGCTGTGCCCCAAAGCGGATGTCAGGCTGTGCCCCGGGATGGATGTCAGGCTGTGCCCCGGGATGGATGTCAGGCTGTGCCCCAGGGATGGATGTCAGGCTGTGCCCCAGGATGGATGTCAGGCTGTGCCCCAGGGATGGATGTCAGGCTGTGCCCCAGGATGGATGTCAGGCTGTGCCCCAGGATGGATGTCAGGCTGTGCCCCGGGATGGATGTCAGGCTGTGCCCCGGGATGGATGTCAGGCTGTACCCTGGGATGGATGTCAGGCTGTGCCCCAAAGCGGATGTCAGACTGTGCCCCAGGATGGATGTCAGGCTGTGCCCCAGGATGGATGTCAGACTGTGCCCCAGGATGGATGTCAGGCTGTGCCCCAGGATGGATGTCAGACTGTGCCCCAGGATGGATGTCAGGCTGTGCCCCAGGATGGATGTCAGACTGTGCCCCAGGATGGATGTCAGGCTGTGCCCCAGGATGGATGTCAGGCTGTGCCCCGGAATGGATGTCAGGCTGTGCCCCAGGGTGGATGTCAGGCTGTGCATGGGATGGATGTCAGACTGTGCCCCAGGATGGATGTCAGGCTGTACCCCAAAGTGGTTGTCAGACTGTGCCTCAAGGTGGATGTCAGGCTGTGCCCCGGGATGGATGTCAGGCTGTGCCCCGGGATGGATGTCAGGCTGTACCCCGGGATGGATGTCAGACTGTGCCCCAGGGTGGATGTGAGGCTGTGCCCCAGGATGGATGTCAGGCTGTGCCCCGGAATGGATGTCAGGCTGTACCCCGGGATGGATGTCAGACTGTGCCCCGGAATGGATGTCAGGCTGTGCCCCGGGATGGATGTCAGGCTGTGCCCCAGGATGGATGTCAGGCTGTGCCCCGGAATGGATGTCAGGCTGTACCCCGGAATGGATGTCAGGCTGTACCCCGGGATGGATGTCAGGCTGTACTCCAAAGTGGATGTCAGGCTGTGCCCCAGGATGGATGTCAGGCAATATAGGGCAGCAAACCCCCAGCAAGCTGACAAGGGAAATCCTCTTCCACACTGATGTGAGAGCTGAGACAGAGACACTCTTGTCTCCATTCAGACAAACCAGATTCTTAAACATTTTGAGCAGTTTTGTACCTGTCTGTCTGCCCCACACAGCTGTGTTGAAGGGAGTCAGTTGTTACTGGAATGAAGTGGGGGGCTGTAAGGTACAAACATACCTGAGACCAAGCTTCATCAGTCCTGCTGTCACTGAGCATCTCACTGTCCTGCATGTCTTGGGTTGTTGACTCTTGGTTTTGTTGGTTCTCTTTAGTTTTGTTGGCTGTAACAGGATCCTGGATGCAGTCAGGAGTCAGAAAGCAGCAGCAGCGAGAACTGAGTGTGCAGTCACATCCAGTGCATGTTGCAGACTTTGATCTCTAAGAGCTCATGCATTGACTCTGTGTTTAGTTCTGCCACTTTGTCCCTGTCCAGAGCAGCACTTTCCTGCCGTAGTCCTGAATTTCCAAGGAGATGTCAGCAGTGCCCTCTGCTCTGTGTGTGCTCTGTGTGAGGCCTGTGGAGGCTGCCCTGGAGAGCAGAGCTGCCTGAATGGGCAATAAATGAGAATGTGCCCCCAGCCATAGAGCACAGGGCATGTGGGGGCAGCACGGGGTTGGCTGTGCCTTAGAGACCTGACAGGGCCCGTGGGACGGGTGGCAGTGCATGGGGGGGTCTGGCTGAGCAGCGTGATTGCAGTGCTTGCCTTTCACCTCAGAGTTTCTAAAGTGGCCTGTTTTCTTCTTCCTACAGACAATTTTAGGTACACATGTGACATTTGTGGGAAAAAATATAAATACTATAGCTGCTTCCAAGAGCACAGAGACCTACACGCCGTGGATGGTGAGTAATGTTTTGACACTCAGACACCCCAAGTAAGATGGGAAATCTTTGAGGGAGCAAAATGGGATCCTGCAGGTCTGTGTTGCCCATGAAGGGCAGGACACTGCACAGCCTGCCTTTGTCATGGAGGCACAGTGTCCAGGCTCTGCAGGAAGGACTTTGCTGCTCTTGATTCTCTTGGTGTGCATCAAAACAACACCCTGTGCAGGGACCTGGGGCCCTTGCAGTGCTGTCTGCAGGGAGGGCCATGGTTAGGGTGGATGTTCTGGGTGTCCCAGGGTGAATGCTCAGCCTGGCTACTTGCTGGGAAAGAGTTGGTTGCCTTTTGCTTTCTGACTTTTCAGGCTTGTTACAAACACGCTCCTCTGAAAGAAACCACATTTCAGAGCTGGAAAATGTTGTTTCATTATTGTGAGTCACTGTGGTAGTGATTTGATGCTGTTGTCAGTGGCCCTTACAGGCTAATTTTTCCTCTGTGACTGTTGATGGGACCAAGGCTGGTGACACTCAGAGAGAAGCAGATCTCCACTGCCCGGTGCAGTGTTTCTTTATCCTACAGGGGGGGCAAATAGAAGCATCAGTGTCCTGACTTTGGCTTGGCCCCTGCTTTACTGGGTGTCTGAAGCTCCTCTGAGCCCACAGCCCCTCACTGTGTGTGCTGCAGGCCTGTAAGTGCTGCCCCTCACTTGGCCAAGGATGGAGCCCTGCCGGAGTTCTAGAAAGAAGCTGCTTGGAAAAGAGCAGGTTCTGAGTGGCTGCACCGTCTCAGAAAAGCAAGTGGTTTTTCACAATACATGGTGTCCAAAGAAAGGCTGTGTTTAACTGGAAGGTGTGGACATGTGAACCTGCTCTAAGGACAGCCAGTGTTCTCCTGCAGGGCACCACTGCCAGCTCCCTTCCTCCTGTGGGGAGCCTGAACGGAGTCAGTGGGACTGACTGTGAGGGGAATGTGTCTGCTTCAGTCAGAAGTGTCTCATGGCCATGGTTCAGGGCTTGGAAACTCCCTCCACATGTGCCCCACGAGGACACTGTGGTGTTCAGCACACAGAGGTGAGAGGTGCTCCTGCACTTCTGTGTGGCCGTGTCAGTGTCAGAACAAAGGCCTTGAGGATCTGTGTGTATTAGGGCTGGGCATGCTCAACTGGTTCCCATGTGGATGCTGCTGGGAAGAGGAGGGACTGGGGCACAAAGCCTGGTTTAGTCAGTGGGGCTGAACTATGCTGAGCAGTATGTGAAATGCAGGAAGAAAACAAGACCTTTTAAGAGGATTTAATTTCTGTTTTGTTTCTTCCCCTCCTTCTTCTATTCTGTGTTAGTTTTTAGTGTGGAAGGGGCCCCAGAAAACCGGGCAGGTAAGCCGAGCTCCTTTGTGTGCTTCATTTCACCAACCTTTTCAAGCGTTCAGTGGTTCAGACACAGCAGGTCCAATTCTGAACTTGGAAGAGTCAAGAGAGTTTTGTCATGGCTTGCAGGGGGACAGGGAGTGTCCTCTCTCCCTCCCCCAGTGTCTACAGTCAGTAGGTTGATGCCCAGCCCTAGCAGATACCAGGCTTTTGTTGCACATGCAATTGATCAGGCTTCGGTGATTTAGTGAATTGCTCAAGGTATAAATTACATTCTTCTATAAACTGGGTTGGGTTCTGCTTTATTGCTAGCTGTGCTGTTAGCTGGTAGAAGTCACAGGTCAGTATTTGTTGGGTGACTTGACTGCAGCCTGCATTGCTCTGCCCACTCTCAGCCAGTACAGTGGTGTTAGAGGGGAGATGCACTGGAAGGAAATCAGAAAACATGGATCAGACATTGCAATGTGTTTGTTCAGTTCTTCCTCTGTACTTTTTAAACATTAATACCTACAAGGCACATTACTAGGCTGGAAGCAGGGATAATCCTGGGACACCCAAGGAGGAGGAGGAGGAGGAGGAGGAGGAGGAGGAGGAGGAGGAGGGCCAAGTCAGACAGAGGGGTCATTTGGTTCATAATTGCTGTCTTCAGGTCTTGTTGCAGATGGCAGTGCCATTACAGGTGCAGGAGCACTGAGTGCCCGTGCAGTGTGGGGGCACCCTGGGTGTGTCACAGCTGTGCCATTACAGGTGTAGGAGCACTGAGTGCCTGTGCAGTGTGGGGGCACCCTGGGTGTGTCACAGCTGTGTCATTACAGGAGCACTGAGTGCCTGTGCAGTGTGGGGGCACCCTGGGTGTGTCACAGCTGTGTCATTACAGGAGCACTGAGTGCCTGTGCAGTGTGGGGGCACCCTGGGTGTGTCACAGCTGTGCCATTACCGGAGCACTGAGTGCCTGTGCAGTGTGGGGACACCCTGGGTGTGTCACGGCTGTGCCATTACAGGAGCATTGAGTGCCCCCCTGGGTGTGTCACAGCTGTGTCATTACAGGAGCATTGAGTGCCCCCCTGCGTGTGTCACAGCTGTGCCATTACAGGTGTAGGAGCACTGAGTGCCCATGCAGTGTGGGGGCACCCTGGGTGTGTCAGCTGTGCCATTACAGGAGCACTGAGTGCCCATGCAGTGTGGGGACACCCTGGTGTGTCACAGCTGTGTCATTACAGGAGCACTGAGTGCCCATGCAGTGTGGGGGCACCCTGGGTGTGTCAGCTGTGTCATTACAGGAGCACTGAGTGCCCGTGCAGTGTGGGGGCACCCTGGGTGTGTCACAGCTGTGCCATTACAGGTGTAGGAGCACTGAGTGCCCATGCAGTGTGGGGACACCCTGGGTGTGTCACAGCTGTGCCATTACAGGTGTAGGAGCACTGAGTGCCCATGCAGTGTGGGGACACCCTGGTGTGTCACAGCTGTGTCATTACAGGAGCACTGAGTGCCCATGCAGTGTGGGGACACCCTGGTGTGTCAGCTGTGCCATTACAGGAGCACTGAGTGCCCATGCAGTGTGGGGACACCCTGGGTGTGTCAGCTGTGTCATTACAGAAGCACTGAGTGCCCATGCAGTGTGGGGGCACCCTGGTGTGTCACAGCTGTGTCATTACAGGAGCACTGAGTGCCCATGCAGTGTGGGGACACCCTGGTGTGTCACAGCTGTGTCATTACAGGAGCACTGAGTGCCCATGCAGTGTGGGGGCACCCTGGTGTGTCACAGCTGTGCCATTACAGGAGCATTGAGTGCCCCCCTGCGTGTGTCACAGCTGTGTCATTACAGGAGCACTGAGTGCCCATGCAGTGTGGGGGCACCCTGGGTGTGTCAGCTGTGTGCCTGCTCTGCTCTCTTGCAGACCCCTACGACCAGGCCGTCATCGCCACCGATGAGGTGAAGGAGGAGGAGCCGGAGCCCTTCCAGAAGATTGGCCCAAGTAAGAGTTGGGATCCAGCTTCAAAGGAGGGAGGAAGCACGGGGGGGGTCACATCTGCACTTAGGTGGAGCTCCTCTGGGAAAACCAGGAGGCACTGTGTTACACAGAGCTCTTGGGAATTGAGTCATGCTCAAAGGTGTGTTCAGGTTCAAGTGAGCATCAAACACCAACAGCCCTGGCCCCAAGAACTGTAGCTTTGTGATGTTTTCTGCTCAAGAGCTCTGCAAAGGGAAGAAGGAGAGGGCTCAGTGGAAAAGCAATCAGGCAGTGATGAGAGAGGGCCTTAAGGTGCACTGACAGAGCTGGCAGGTGATCATTCTCACTGCCTTTGAGGTGGGTCATCCGAGCAGAGGGAAACGGGAAGAGCACCAGACTGCCAAAGCATTTCTCAGAATTCTTCACTTTGGAAATGGTTGATTATCCCTGGGTTTTCCTTTGGCTTGCAGCTTGCTGTCAGTTCTGTATTTCCCAGCAATGACAGGAGCAGGAGGTGTCAGTATTTGGTTACACTCCACTATTTCCAGTAACCCAAAAGCAGAAATGAGCACTGCTGCTCCAGAAAAGCCCCTTCTGCTGCAAGAGAACTCTACAATCCCAATATAAAAGTTTTCTAACACTTAAACTTGACTACTCGTTTCCTAGTTTGACTGTTTCTGTTGTTCACACATCACAGAAATGGATTCTCTCCTTTGTTGTGCACTTACTTGCTGTAGTTTCGGGGTAATCTGCTGCAGTTTGTTCAGTTCTTATGGACTTTTTATGCACAGTCCATCCCTCTGGTTACTGCCTTGAACTGTTTCCTTTCTTGGTGAAGGAAGTGTGGATTTCAGGGGAGGTGAGTTCCATGTGCATGAGGAATATGCTCAAGTGTGTGTCACCCAGCCAGTGTAAAAAGCCAAGAAACTGGGGGTTATGTGAGAGGGCTGCACTCCTTCCTGATCTTTGTATTTGTGTCATTTCACAGAAACTGGCAATTACACCTGTGAGTTCTGTGGGAAGCAGTACAAGTACTACACTCCCTACCAAGAGCACGTGGCCCTGCACGCCCCCATCAGTGAGTATCTGCTGTTCCTCTGCAGGCTCTGATTCACAGGGGCTGTGCTGAGCACGAGGGGTGCAGGAGAGAGTTCACCCCTGTGGATCCTTCACTGGAGCTGTGGGATTGCAGAGGGCAGGGCAGGGATCATGTGCTGCCCTGGGCAGTGTAAGGCTGAGCTGGGAGGAGCTGTTAAGTCTGTAATGTCACCAGCTTGTACCCCAGTCCATGCAATTCTACACATGTTCCTTGGGGGTTTGATGGTTTGGTTTGTTGTGTGACTGAAGTGATGCAGAAAATTTTTAGACTCCCCTAAAATAATAACTGAATGTACTTGTTGGGGTAGAAGCATCTTCTTAGGAGCTTCTGGGAGTTTTTTTCAGACTGTGAGTTAAAGCTGGGTTTCCAAATCATGTAAATGACCTCAGCAGCTTGCTACTAAATCACAGGCAATAAACTATTTATTTCAGGGAGCTCTGGAAAGGCAGTTCTCCCTGCAGCCTGCACTCTGGGGGACACTACAGCCTGCCCTCCCCTGGAAAGGGGGAGGTTTTAATGAGCAGTTCTGTAATTCAGTGCAAAATACGAGTAAACCAGTTGAGAGAAATTCTTGCTATATGTTGGATTTGAATGCTTTTAAAAGTATGCAGAGAAGTTCCTTATACCTGAACTTCCTGCTCCTTTCCCGGCATTGCCCTGGGCTTTGTTGTGAGGCAGCGTGGCTGTTCCTTGCCGGGGTGTGTCCTGCTCCACCTTTTGGAATGCTGGAGGGGAGGGATGGGCCGAGCTCATCCCTCGGGGGTGCTGCGGCTGCAGCCAGCAGGGGGAGCGCCTCCTCCCAAACTCACCTTAATCGAGTTCTTAAGGGATCTCAATGAGGCACCTTTGTGTTTATGGGAACACAGTCCACCAGGATGGCACTTTTAAGGTCAGTCGAGGTTTGGTGGCTCTTGGCAGCTCCCGTGCAGGTTCTCTGAAGCTTGGAGATGGACCAGGATCATTGTAGAAGGTGCAGGGCATAAAATGCCTGTAACCACCAACATCACAAACTTAATCCTGTTATGTGCCATCTGCTGAAGGACCTGCACCCAGAACAGTTATTCCTAAGCTTCCCTGCACCCCCAAGCTCCACCTCTTAATGCAGGTGTTTTCAGCCCTCAGCAAAGGTGTTGGTGACCAGCAGTGGGTCAGTCTCCTTCCACAGGTGGGCCCTGAGACACGAGTGCTCTGGGATCACTAGTCCCTCCTGCACAGAGCTCAGGAGGATGGGCATTGTCCTCTGAGGATGGGCACTGGAGCCTTGCTCAGCTGTGGCAGGTTCTCACCTTCCCAGCACCTCCCATTTCAAGAGGATTTATTGCCATGGGTATCTTTGCCCCCTCCCGGCCATCTGTAGTAACAGGTGAGCTGCTGGTTCCAGTCCAGTTTCTCCTGCAGAAAACAAACCCACAGCAGCTGTTCTGGGAGGGGTTTGCCTGGAGTGGACCCTGCAGGAACAAGTGGCTCCCCCAGGCCCTGCCCCTCTCCTGGGCAGCTCAGGGGCCTGTCCAATCCCTGCTTTGTGGTTGCTGGGGACCAGTTTTGGAGGAGGAGGAAGAAGAGTGTTCTTTGGAATGCTGGGGTTGAAGCCATTCCTGCCCTTAACCATAGACTATAGAGAGAGAGATGTGCAAATGAGTTTCCAGTCCTTTCAAATATCTTTAACTATGAGGACACTTAAGATCAGATTAAGAAAATGCTTTCATAATATTTAACCTGCTCCCCATAAACTTTTCTTTTTCAACCTTTTTTTTCCTCTCCTAATTCCCAGGACCAGTAAGATTTATGATTTACAATGACAAGCCACTAACCCTGGTGAGGATCCAGGAGAGGGCATGATGAGCTCCCAAAGCAGTACATTCTTCCCTCTTTCTAGTGCTCAGACTCTGCTCTTCCCAAAATCCACAGTCCTGGAAGGCTGCTCAACATATGACTTTGAAAAGCACAACTGGCTTTTTTGAGTCCTTACAGTCAGAAGAAAAGCTGAGACTGTGTCTTTACCCTGGCCTTGTTCTTCTGGTTATAAGGCAAATGCTGAAAAGTCAGTCATAGTGGGAATGGGTGAGGAAACCCCTTCAGCATTTCCAAATCAGCTTTCTAGGTCTCTGCTTGAGTGCCAGCTGTCCCTCCAGAGCCTGTCTTTCTGGTTTTCTGTGATAATGGATAAAAATTCATTGAAAATGGGCTAAAACAAGGACTGAAATCCTGCAGGGTCACAAGGAACCTTGCAGGATAATTTTTGGTCAGTGCTACTGGATAGGTGTTGTCTGGAAAAGAACTCTGCTGTGAGGTTTCCTGAAATTATTAATGCCAAATGTTTCCTTCCAAAGTTCCCTTCTTTGAGTGAGGAGTAGTGGCTTTTTCATAAACTTAGAACTGGGCTATTCCTCCTTAAAAGTACATATTTCTCTGCAGTTTCTGTCAACATATTCACTCTTTTGAAGAAGGGTGTCAGAGGCTGTTTCCAAAACAAAAGTGGGTTGTAGGCACATTCTTTGTCCCAGTTTTAGAAATGTCTCTGAATGGAGGTGCACAAGGAGGCTTCAGAGATGTTTCTGTACTCCTTCAGGCTCTGGCTGCTCTGTGAGGGACTGATTGAACCACATTTGCAGGTGACTGGGCTCTTGGGATTGCTCAGAAAGGTGGAGAGGGACCACTCACAGGAGCCTGGAGTGCCAGGACAAGGGGGGATGGCTTCAAATGGACAGAGCAGGTTTGGATTGGATATTGGGAAGGAAATTGCTCCCTGTGAGGGTGGGCAGGCCCTGGCACAGGGTGCCCAGAGAAGTTGTGGCTGCCCCATCTCTGGAATTGTCCAAGGCCAGGCTGGACAGGGCTTGGAGCAACCTGGGCTGGTGGGAGGTGTCCCTGCCATGGCAGGGGAAGGAGTGAGATAGACTTTAAGGTCCCTCCCAACCCAAACCAGTCTGTGATTCTATGATGTGATTGCAGTGCACAGAAAGCTTGTTGCACTGGGGATGTGGACTGGATATAAACCCACCAGGAGTGGGATATAGCTTTTAGTGGGATTTGCTGAGTCCAGGCTTGGGAATGTGCACTCAACAGACCCTCCTCTTGTACCTGCAGGAAGGGCAACAGACTCCCATGGCATGGAACTGTGTTGAGAGCACCAACATTGGCACAGCTCTCCATGTCTTTTGCTTCCAGGCTGAAAATCTAAAGTGCTGT
Organism: Pithys albifrons albifrons; assembly: GCF_047495875.1. Taxonomy (NCBI): domain Eukaryota; kingdom Metazoa; phylum Chordata; class Aves; order Passeriformes; family Thamnophilidae; genus Pithys; species Pithys albifrons. Next base: position 2,652,082 of record NC_092477.1, on the reverse strand, counting down.
CAGGGCCCTGAGGGCACTCAGAGGTCCTAAAGGTCCTGAGCATCCCTCCATGGGGACTGTGCCCAGGGCCAGATTCCCTTTCTGGCTCAGCTCTGAGCCACCAGGCCCTGCCTGGGCTGTGCTGTGGCATGTTGGGCTTCAGCTCAGTTGTAGACATGCCCATTCCTGGCTGTGGATCCCATGGGTCTGTACCCCAACCCACAGATTGACTTCCCAGGTTGATGTCAACCCTGTCCCATCACTCTGGACCTCCCTGAGGATGGCTGGTGTGTGTCTGGCCCTGGTTAACCTCACCAGAGCTGATCCTGCTGCTGATCTGTGGATTGACTTCCCAACCTGAGCACAGACTTGTGTCATTGCCATAAATTTCCTGAAGATCTGGACTCGAGGTTGCAGTTGGCTGCCATCCATGGTTCTGGCTCACCTCTCCCAGGGTCTGTGGGATGAGCCCTGCCTGTTGAAGACTCTTTCCTGCCAGCCCTGACATCATTCTTGGCTCTGTAGGGGACAGAGAGATCTACACCCACCCAGCACCTGAGATTCTCAAGGAAGTTCATGCAGCCTCTCTGCTCCATTCCTTTGTGTATCGTGAAGGACACTGGATACAATTTGTTCATCAGAAGTGCTTAAATGCAGCATTTCATGAAGGCAGCTGCCAGCAGGGCTTTTCCCTTAGGGAAGGGGATCCTTTTTGGTAGCACATCTGGTTTCCACACAGGTCCTGCCAAACCAAGAGAAAAAACAGCTCCAGATTCCAGCTGAATGTTGTGTCTTTGCTTCCTCCAGCTCAGGGAGGGAGATCTGTGAGTCTGGGTGGTTTTCCCTCTCTCTGATCCCACAGTGCCTTGGCAACAGGCCCCACCTGGCTGTGTGTGTAAAGGCACATGTTAAGAATTTGATAGCTTTGAGCAGAGGGGTTTTCCTGTGGAAAGACCTGTTTGCCACAGCAGAGGTGTCTGCTCAGACTATTGAATTTCAGGCCAATGTTAAGGAATCACTTTCCATCATTTTCAGTAAAGATAACTTTTATTCTCCACAGGTGACAGTATAAATCCATCTGAACCACCCAAATGGCTCCTTGCCCATCCAGACAAGATCTTTCTGAACAAATGCCATGCACAAATTACTAGCCAGAATTTTTACCTGGAAAAAGTGATGTTACTGAGATAACCTGACCTCTGTTGTGGTGGTGCATCATGGTAGTGAGTGGATTTATATGTGCCTCAATTTCTCCTTGCTGCCACAGCTTGCCATTCACAGGGCTTTAAGGTCTCCACAAAAACAGGAAAGCCAAGAGGGGCCACTGTGATCTCTGGACTGCCCAGAGAAACACATTCTGTAGGATTGCCTTGATTTAATTGCTCACAGATAAGTTTTAGAGAGACATCTAATCTTGCTGTTGAGTGACAGAAAATACAGCAATCTTTTAAGGTAATTATTTTGATGAATTATTACCTTCATTAAATTCAGACTAAAAATATACAGCTGTGGCTTGACACCAAGTCCCATTTATAACTTTGCCTGCTTGGTGAAGGAGGACTAAGTTCCCAAATTTCTGCCCTTTGTAGGCCCTTGTATATCCTGCTCTCAGGTCCTGAATCTCCCAGTTAAGCCAGAGGAGTGACTTGTGTTTCCATGGTAAGCTCTGCTGATCTTGTTCCTCCATTACCCTCTTGTCTTCTGCTCTGACTGCTCTCCAGCCTGGCACCCCCTGGAGCAGGGCAGGGCCACCATTGGCTCCTGAAGGAACTGAGAGCTCACACTGTTCTCCTGAGGTCCTTGGAAAGTGCCCCAATTCACACCCAGAGAGTACCTCGGTGTTTTTAGCCCTGGGAGCTGCTCTCCTGCCACCCTGAGCAGGCACAGCACTGACCAGGCCTTTTGCTGCTGCCAAGGTGGAGTCCCCCTTCCTTTCAGCATCACCTGTATTGTGTGTCCTTGAGCACACCACGTGCCATTCAGCACAGCTGCAGCACAGAGCTCTCTGTGGCTGGAGGTCATGCAGTGAGGATTACCCTCCACATCACTCCTTTCCTGCTCTCCCTTCTCCACCTTCCACTGGAATATGTCTCAGCTGCTTTCTGAGAAAGTGTAAAAACTCCAGAGCAGCAGTTTATGGGATTGTCTGCCCACAATGTTCTTTCCAGTCTTGCTGTCTAGCTGCAGATTTTAAGGAAGGAGGTTCTTGTGACTATTCAGCAACTCAGTATTTTTATTTTTAGAAATATCCTGGCCTTTGTGTCAGCCCGAGGCAGCGAGTTCCACAGTGAAGATGACTTTTCAAGAGTAGAGCAGAGGAGCTGCATGATGGTCTCTCTACCTCTGTTGCTCAGTTTTCAGAGGAAGTTTGTCATCTGATGAACTACAGGCTGAAAATGTTTTTCCCAGTGTACAATTATCATGCTCCAGACTGCTAGAACTAATATTCCTTTGTCTGTCTTGCATTGCTGGCTCAAACTCTCTCTCTGCCTGCTGTCAGATGGAGCAGCCTTCTCTTGGGGGTCTCAGTTCGAAGTCATAGCTGTTTGTTTAAGTGGGGAGGAAAAAGAAGTAGTTTTGGAGGTCATCATGGCATTGAGACTTTTGTCTTCAGGTCTCAGAGAGCAGTGCCTGGGCTGCAGAGGATGTACAATGGTGTTCTTTGAGGGCTGGCTGGTTGCTGATTCCCTTGGTATGAACGGGGAATGAAGCAGCAATTGGTGGGAATGGCTCTCATGGGAAACCAGATGGCACATAAGCAGGAATTTCCCTGTCTGACCACATTTCTGCTGGCAGTTTGGCAGCAACTGGAGAAGGATTATCCATGGAGATGAAAGCAAGTATAGGGAACAAAACAAGCCTCCTGCCTATTTGGCTGGCCAGAGCCCAAGCAGAGAAGTATCCTGACCTACACTATGAGAAAACCTAGTGCAGAACTACACTGGCATTTAAGGGAATGTCAGCTTGGGTTGGTGTGTCAGAGCAAGTGAAACAAAACACCTGGAGTTACAAGCCCCTCTGGATCTGCACACCCCCACTCCCTAGGGCTGCTGACAGGGGACATGAGAGACAGGCACTTTTGAGGACTCTGATGTCTCCTGGGATTTTGGAATGAGCATCCAGTGCCAGTCTGGGGTACTCATGGTCAGGCTGTTGTGCTGCCATGACAGAATGCTATTCCATGTGGATAAGTATTTCTTACACACTATATAGGATGGGCAGGTGCTGGTGTTGTCCATCCACCTTTAGGCATCTTACAGCATCACTGTGTAGAAATTACTGGTAGAGAGCTTGGGCTGTGAGTTAAAACCTTAGTGATTCTTCATGACAGAGGGTTGGAGTGGGACTTGGGTTCCTGGAGCTGTGTCCAAACTTCCATAGAAGAAGCCCCTGAGGAATGGAGGGGATTCTTAGATAATTTCTCCATTTTTATAATTGTTTTGCTAATCCGTGTGGCCCAGACAACAGGCTGTCCTCCTGAAGGTTTTTCAGATGACTTTTGGCATTGAAAATTCCTAATGATCCTCACTGTGCATTGCAGAGACCAAAATGTAGGTGGATTCAAAGAGCATATCCCAGTAATACTGAGAATTTCTCCACGTGACAGCCGTACTGCTCTGGAGATGGGGACCAAAAGGCCTTTACTCACTCTGCCTCCTAATTCCATTCCATTCCCAACAGCCTCCTTTCTTTGTATTTGGTTGAAGAGACAAGGAATGTAGCTGGAGATTGCTAGGATTTGTGCAAGGCTCAAGGAACAGAGATATAAACTTCTCCCTGCTCAGAGCTCTGAGCTTCATATTAGAGACCTGCTCTCAAAATCCAGTATGTAGCAATAGAGGCCAGAGCTGCAGGTCCACCCAGCCAGGCCATGGCAACCATCCTGCAGGGATGGGGTGATTCCTGCTGGAGGAGGAATGGGTTGGTCACGTGGCCGTTAAAGGTGTGAAAGGGAACTAGCAAGCTCCGAGAGCCCGTCCCCTCAGATGAGTGGGGAAAGCAGTGTTATTCCATGGGATCAGAGTAGTCCCACGGGATCGGTGTTGTCCCATGGGATCAGTGGTATTTCATAGGATCAGTGTTACCCTGTGGGGTCAGCGTCATCCTGTGGGATCAGTGTTGTCCCATGGGATCGGTGTCCCGGGGGGGATCAGTGTTGTCCTGGGGGGATCAGTGTTGTCCCATGGGATCAGTGTTGTCCCATGGGATCAGTGGTGTCCGGGGGATCGGTGCTGTCCCATGGGATCGGTGTCCCATGGGATCAGTGCTCTCCCATGGGATTGGTGTTGCCCCATGAATCAGTGTTGTCCCATGGGATCAGTGGTGTTGTTCCATGGGATTGGTGTTCCATGGGATTGGTGTCCCTGGGATCGGTGTTGTCCCCTGGAATCAGTGTTGTCCCCTGGGATCAGTGTCCCATGGGATCAGTGCTGTCCCATGGGATTGGTGCTGTCCTGTGGGATCAGTGTTGTCCCATGGGACTGGTGTTGTTGTACCATGGGATCAGTGTTGTCCCTTGGGATCGGTGTTCCCTGGGGTCGGTGCTGTTTCCTGGGATCAGTGGTGTCCTCTGGGATCAGTGCTGTTCCATGGGATTGGTGTTGTCCCTTGGGGTCGGTGTCCACTGGGGTCGGTGCTGTCCCCTCGGGTTAGTGTCCCATGGGATCAATGGTGTTCCCTGGGGTCAGTGGTGTCCCCTGGGGTCAGTGGTGTCCCCTGGGGTCGGTGGTGTCCCCTGGGGTTGGTGTCCCCTGGGGTTGGTGTCCCCTGGGGTTGGTGTCCCCTGGAATCAGTGGTGTCCCCTGGGGTTGGTGTCCACTGGGGTCAGTGGTGTCCCCTGGGGTCGGTGGTGTCCCCTGGGGTCAGTGGTGTCCCCTGGGGTCGGTGGTGTCCCCTGGGGTCAGTGGTGTCCCCTGGGGTCGGTGGTGTCCCCTGGGGTCGGTGGTGTCCCCTGGGGTCGGTGGCTCTGCAGGGTGGCCGGTGCCGGCGCAGGGCATGGTGAGCGTGGCTGTCACAGCCCCTCCCGCAGGCCTCGGGGCTGACCCGCCCTGGCTGTGCCGGCACTATCTCTGAGTGTTCACATCCAGAGTTCTCTCGATCTCCACTCTTCGTGGCAGTGAAGACCCAGGCGAGCCAGTCCAGCAAGAAGTCCCCTGCGTCGCTGAACCGCTGCTCGGCCCTGCTGCACCGCAGCCCCTCCGGCGTCCCGCCCGCCTCCCAGGCGCAGATGTTCCGCACTCCCAACTCTGCCTCCCCGGGGAGCAAGGCCATCACAGGTACAACTGCCTTTCTGCCGTCAGCTTTCTTAACTGCTCACTTAACTTAGCGTGCAGCCCCGGGCTGGCTTTGGACCCTCCTGGACTCGGTCTTCTCCATGCCCGATTGTCCCAGAAAAGCTGCTCCCAGGAGCAGCTGAGGGGATCAGATCCTTTGGCACATTATAAATAAAAATTTCCCTCAGCAGTAGGTCTTTATAACCTCTTGCCAGTGACAAGCTGGTTTCATTAAGCATCATGGTAACTGTATGTATGTATGTATGTATGTATGTATGTATGGCGAACGAAGCTTTGGGCAGGGCTGTCCCCACGTGCCCTTCCAGCCTGTGCAGTGGATTTTAGGTGAGGCTCAGCCTGCGCAGAACTGGCCCCACCGTTTCAGTCCTGAGGTTCATCTGCCATGGCCGAGAGAGCTTGGACAGTGCCAGTGAAGTCCTCAGGACTAGAACCTCCAGCACCCGGCATTGCCCAGGAGGTCTCCCATCCAAGTACTAATCCAGGGCTGACCCTGCTGAGCTTCCGAGATCTGACAGGATCGGATGGCAGGGAGGCTTGAACTGCCCATCATGGTAACTACAAGGTTATGAAAGACCCTGTTTCAACTCCTGGTGTCACAAGCTGAGGAACAGCTTCCTGACAGAAACTGGTGTCATGGCTTGGCAGGAATGGGGATCTTGGTTGGGTTTGCAGCACTGTTTGGCATCTTGTGTTTGTTTCCCTCAAGGTGGTGTTTTCAGGCTAGGCCTGTGCCTTTGGAAGTGAGATGGAGTACAGGTGTTTTCACAGTGCCCCACTCCCCACAGGAACCTCTGAGACACAAACTGAGTTCTGGCAGAAAAATTATAGGCACAGAACCGTTACAGAGGTGTTAGAAAGCTCAAGTTAGGACTGATCTTCCCATAGTCTGTTTCCTCCTTCCAAACAAGATCAAACCTTTAAAAAAATATAAAAGAAAGCAAAGAACACTGAGAAATAACAGTTATTCATTAGGATGATAGACATAGAATGACATGCAGGCAGCTGGGAAGCATTCTCCTGAGTCTGTGGGATTGATGGATATATATATTCCATTGGGGTACAGAAGAAGGGCTGATCAACTGGGGTGTTTACACACCCCTGAAAAACAGGGAGCTCTCCTTGGCCACAGTCGCCTGAGTGGGAAGTGGGAGACATTTTTGAAGAGCACTCTTTTCCCCCACTCCTCTAATGAAAGTGGATCCAAACACTAGGTGTAAACTCAGAGCTGTTCTCCTGCTGTGCAGAGAAAGGAAACACTGGTGCTTGAGTCTCAGACTGATCTTCAAGAAACTAATCCTAGTCTGGATCCCTCCTCACCTATGTGGTGGCATCATTTCCATGGGGTCTTTCACAGCCATCTGAGGGCCTCTGGAATTTCTGATGTAAAGGACAGTCTCCAGAAGGGATGCCTTCCATGTGCTGTAGAGACTTCCACATGGGCCTGGATAGCTCCAGAGATGGGGGTGCCACTGCCCTGACAGGGTTTGCACAGAGCCTTGGAACAGTGTACAGGTCCTTTTGCTTTGCATGCAGAAGGTTCAGCTAAAGAGAGAGAGCAGGTGTGAGCTGCCCTCTCCTATGTGGGAAGGGCACAGTAAGACCAGTAAGACCAAACAGATGCATTAAACCAGTTTCTTATTGCCAGACTTACTAAAAAAAAAGAAAAAAAAAAGAAAAGCCAGGGATGAGGGAAAAAGAACTATGCAAATTTTTTCCAAACATTTTTGTAGACCTCCAACTCACTTCCACTTGTGACATAAACCAGGATTTGAACCTGAGTCTCTTTGGGGGTAGGTTGACCAAAACCATTATGTCATGGTCTCTTTTTCCACTGTGCCATCTGATGTTCTAGTTACTTAAGGCCTCTCATTCTTATTATCTGTCAAGTGGGGTGCATAATCTCTCCAGTTACTTTTCAGCCCTGTTTTATGTGTTTCTGTTTTGATTTGCTCACCAAGTTTTCTTGTTCTCCTGAATTTTAGAAGGAGTCAGGAAGGTAGTAGATAGAGAGTTTGAGTAGCCTGCTCAGGACTTGGAAGTGTCTGCTGAGGATTGGTTGGACTAAAACCCATGGGCTGGGAGCCTCATGCAGTTCAGGTCTTTTGAGCCCTACAGCCCACATGTGTGAGCCACACTGCAGCACTGGGAGCCTGCAGAGGGCTGGGTCCTCTGGGCAAGTCCTGGCAGCAGCTGTGACCATTCCATGGTCCTCAGAAATCCAGACTGAAATCATGATCTGATATCAATTTTCAGCAGTCCCCATCACTCCTGAATGAAGAACAGTCTGCAGAGCTGGGCCATGTCCATGTGAACCCCTTCAGTGACAACGGACTCCTGAATGAGAGCACAGGGGAAGGGTCTGTCCAGCACAGACCACACACAGTATTTTGGCCAGTTCATATTACTTATTTCTAGTTTATTCTTTGAGTCTCTGCAGTAAATCCATTTGCCCAGATATTGCAAATCCAGTGGAGAGAGACAAGACCTTGCACTGTTTGCACTGTTGAGCTTGTGCTGAGGGACACCAGCTCAGGCAGGATGGGAGGCCCTGAGCTGTGCTGTGCAGTGATGGTCAGGACACTACAGCCACTTCCAGGGTCAGGAGCCTCCTCTGCCCATGGGAAGAGGCCTCCCAGCACAGGGAAGCTGCCCTGCACTGTGGCTGAAGTGTGTGGAGAAGGTGCCCTGCCAGGAGCAGGGACTGGCACCACACTTGGAGGAGCAGGACCTGCTGCTCGGCCCTGGGGAGGCTGCACGAGTGAGGGCACTGTTGGGAAGCACAGAGGGCCAGAGGATCTTTCAGAGCTTTTCCAGGGCTCTGAGATAGCCCTCCAGGCCTCCACTCAGAAGTTTCCATGAGGGTGTTTAGGAAGGGAGTGCAGGTGGCTGGGAAGCACAGGGAGAGCTGGCATAGCACCTCTGTAGGTGACACTGTGGTGTTGTGATGAGGACACTGTGGGGTGTGGTGTGCAGACCTGGCCACCTGTGCCAGAGGCTTTAGGGGCTGCTTGTTGCCATGAGGAAGAGTAAGATCAGGGTTGGGTTTTTTGCAGGGAAGGAAGTCATGACCTTTCTGGTTCAGTCAGGACTGGTGTTCATGGGCTCCCTGAGAGCCAATCCAGGCCACCTCAGCCAGAAGGCATTCAAAAAACATACCCCTCTGTTACCCTTCACTGAATCTGGCCCGTTTGCCTCCAAAATGAGGGGTTTGCCCTTTCTGCTGCATTCAGGGTATGTGATGATGTGCACAGGAGCATGTCTTGCCTCCTGTCTGCATGGTTCTGCATCTGGTTTGACCAGTCACCATCCCTGCTTGTTCTCCACCCAGCAGAAAGTGCTTTCAGCAGAAGAGTGGAAGGCAAAGTGCAGAACAACTTTGAAGAAGCAAACAGCAATTCGCAGAACTCCAGCGGTAAGTGTGTCCTCTGCCTCCTGCTGTCGCTGCCACCTTCCTCTGCAGGCAGGATCCAGCTGTGCTCAGTGGTTGTTGGTGTATTTGGGGTACCTTGTTTAAGCTCACAGGCAGCCTGCCCTCCTTGGGCAGTGCTCTTTCTCCCTCCTCCCCAGGTTCCTGACATTCCAAGCCTGTAAAAAAGGTGTTATGGGAATCCTGCTCCCAAGGACCAGGTATAGATTTTTCAGTGGGGAGCAAAGATGTGGAGAAAGGATGGATGGAGATAAAGCAGAACTTGCTGAGCTTGTGTGTCAGTGCAGTCCTGGTGAAGCAAAGCCATTTGCAACAAATGAGAGAAGCTAAGCTGAGTTGAGGACTGAGTGATGCTCAGTGGTGCTGAGTGTGGCACTGTATTTACATGTCACTGTGACCAGCATCCAGGTGTTTGTGGGTTCACTGCATGGAGCTCACAAGTGTACCAGATGTGGGAGCAAAGTGTATCTGCTGGAAAGAATGAAAATTTACTCCAGTTCAAGTTTCATTTGAATTCCAAGTGGTAGTACCTGAACATAACCCCTGGCCTAGACAATGTTTTCTAGGTACACTGTTGGTAGAGTTTTGCCCTGTGTTGGCCTGTCTTCCAGTGGGCTGGTACAATTCTCCTGTGCTCCCTCTTTGGAGCATAAGTGACAGACCAGATGAAATGTAATTTTGGCATCTTGATGCAGAGATAATCACATGCCAGCAGAAAAGCCTGAGCTCCCTCCATTCCTCATCCAAGAGTACCAAAATGTGTTGTTTTCAGTGCTTCTGGCTGGAATGGAGCAGGTTACAAGTCTGTCATGGGGTGTTATATCTGCCTCTGAGGCAAATAAGGGGCTTTCTGTAACTATGTTAAAAAAGAAAGATGTGGTGTTGGAAAACCCCCTTGTGGTAGCAGAGTGGGTGATGGTAAATGAGGGGAAATGTTGTTTGTTACTGAAATGCTGCATGTCATGATTTGGGAAACAATCCTGTACTAATCCAAGCATTCACCACAATTACAGCTGGTCATTTGGGGACAGAAAAACCTAAAGAAAAGAGATGTAAGCAGAACCCATCAGGTGAGCTTGTCTCTGTGTTTCAGGCCCTTGAACCCATTAGTCCTGTTCCACCTGGGGAGTCACAGCCAGGAGTCCTTGGGCTGTTGTCAGTCCTTGGGCTGTTGTCAGTCCTTGAGCTGGTGTCGATCCTTGGGCTGGTGTCGGTCCTTGGGTTGGTGTCGGTCCTTGGGTTGGTGTCGGTCCTTGGGTTGGTGTCAGTCCTTGGGCTGGTGTCGGTCCTTGGGTTGGTGTCGGTCCTTGGGTCGGTGTCGGTCCTTGGGCTGTTGCCGGTCCTTGGGCTGTTGCCGGTCCTTGGGCTGTTGCCGGTCCTCGGGCTGTTGCCGGTCCTTGGGCTGGTGTCGGTCCTTGGGTCGGTGTCGGTCCTTGGGCTGGTGTCGGTCCTCGAGCTGGTGTCAGTCCTCGGGCTGGTGTCGGTCCTCGGGCTGTTGCCGGTCCTCGGGCTGGTGTTGGTCCTCGGGCCGGTGTCGGTCCTCGGGCCGGTGTCGGTCCTCGGGCCGGTGTCGGTCCTCGGGCTGGTGTCGATCCTTGGGCTGGTGTCAGCTGGCCCAGCCTGGCTGTCAGACACGGCCCAGGGCACTGTACCTCACTGAGTGCCAGAGGTACCAGCCTGCCTTGCTGCCCTCTCAGCAGGTCTGCTCCTCATGTCTTGTCTTCTGTGTTTACTAGGAGTGGTTTGAAGGGTTTCAAAGCCTTCAAGGGCACATCTTAAAATGCCAATATACCATTTGGTTTCCTGACTCCTCTGGGGCCCTTTGAAAGCAGCAGTCTGAGACTGTGCCTTTTTTATTCCTGTAGATTTTACCTTTTTGATTCCTGTGAAGCCCTGTACAGCCTGCAGGGAAAGGGCAGAATATCTTCCTTCTATCAAACAGCTCATCCCTAGAGCCAAGAAAGCTGCAATGTAAAACCTTCTGGCTGCAAACCTCCTCTTGTAAAGTTTGGGAAGAGAGGAGATGAACCTGTAGCATGGGAGGGGGTCCAGGGACCACTGGCAAGAATCACACAAGAAAAGTGGCTGCGTTTAGTCCAAGACTTGAGTTCTGTCTGAACTATTAAATTCTGACCCACTGTTGCTGTGACATATCTCCCAGACTCTCCCTGCCATCTCCCTGTACCAGCTCACACATCACACTCATCCTTCTCAATCTGTTTTTATCCAAACTGCAACATTTAAAGCACATGAGTAAAAGTTCACAGTAAAAACCAAAGCAAAGCCAGAAATTCTTACAAACAGTAGCAAGGTTCAAGTGATTTGCTGGTGTTATTTCATTGTAAGGAGTGTTTCTGTTTATTGTAGTGACTCAGTCTAGGGCCTGGCAGGCTGCAGGGGAGTTGAAAGGTGCTCACCTTAACTTTTGTTTGGGCCAGGAAACCTGAGCAACTCATGTGAGCTGCCTTAGGTTTGAAGGGAGTTGGGCTTTGGCTGGAAGCATTTCCTTCCTGCATTAAGCAGGTGACACAATCCTCAAAGCCAGGCATGGGATGTGTAAACCTTTTCCCTTTTCCCCTTCCTTTATCTATCCTGTATCCCCTTTTCTTCCACAGCCCTTTTTTCCCTCTTTGACTCCATTGTTGTGGTACTTCCTGTGTGTCCCATTCAGTGCTCTTTTCCAGCTCTTGCTCCAAGCCATTTCTCCTCTTTTATTCCTTCACATTCTCAGGAGTCAGTCTCATTGACAGCAGCCTGGGTGAGCTTCACCAGTCACTGTGAGTGTCACTGGTGGTCAGAGAGGCCTTGGAAAGCCCTCAGGCATCTGTTGTGCTCTGGTGTCCAAGCAGAGCTCTCAGTAACTGCCTTTTGGAAGAGCTGATGTGTCCTTGCCCTCCCCATTTTCCTTCTTTCCATGGCTGTTTCAGTGGGTGGCACAGACACCATGTGGCTCAGTGTCACATGCGGGATGTGAACTCCTGGGTGATTCTGGCACTGCTGGCTTGTCCTCCCTTGAGCCCCAGCCAGCCGATTGCACCCAGGCAGGGAAGGAGCTGGGGATAACATGGTGGGGAGTGACAGAAGGATGGACACTTCCATCCTCACACTCCCATCTGCTGCTTGTCACCAAACTGCTGCTGCTGTAAGGAGCAGTCCCCAGGTTTGGGAGGTAAATGTAGGTGCCAGCTGGGCAGCCCAAGCTGTGTGAGTTGGCCTTGTTAAACACTTGATTGCACTCGCTCTCTGGATGTGAGTTGTGTGTCACAGGCTTGGCTACAGAGATGTCGAAGACAGCAGCAGGAGTTTTTTAGGCCACCCAGCTGGGGACATTCTGTTCTTTCCCTGTGCCACTGTGCTGATTGCAGGGCCACAGGCCCCTCCATGCCTGGAGTGAGGGGGAGAACAAGCAGAGTAGGAAGGTCAGCATCTAAAACCACCTAACCCAGACTTGGATGCAGTGTCGCTGGAAATCCTGAAGGGGAATAAGGCAACTAGAATGGAAAACACTGGATTTCAGGTGTCTCTTCCCTGTGCACAGCCCCAGGCCTTGCATGGTGAATGCAGGTACCTGGTATCCTTATCTGAGTGCCCTGGCATCCTATTGCCCATGGAACATCATTCTCCTTGGATGGCACACTCTGCTCTGTGGCTGATTTGAGTCTTACCCAGTAGCAGGTTTATCTCCCAGCAGGGTGGGATGGAGTGGATGGAGAAGGACTGTTCAGCTGTCATCCATGTTGGGATTGGAAAGTGTCCTTTGTATGCATGGAAAGAGTCTCCACCGCCCCTTGAACTTCTCTTTGGTGAAACCTGGAACTTTCAAAGTGCTTTAAAAATAATATCCTGCTAAAATGTTCCAATTGCTCCCTTGTGCCTCCAGGAGGTCCCAAGTCACATCAGGCTTTTGTTTACCCACTGCTGAACTAAGGAGAGTCCAGAAAACAGTGCCATGACCTGATCCTGAAACATGGAATTGTCTCACTGGGATGCAGGAGCTGTTATTCCATGAGGTGCCATAAAGCTGCTTTCAGGGAAACCATCCCTGCTGGGAGGCTTTTTGCTGAGTCTTGACACGTGCAGGGGTTTTCTGGACTAAATTCTCCAGAGGCCAAACAATATTTCAAGGCCAGTTAGTGCAATGCTCTTCTGCAAAAGCCAGTGTTGATCAGCCTGAGCATGGGAAGGGAAAACCCCAGGAAGGGACAAAGCTGAGTGTTTGTTCCATAGTGAAGGTCCTTGCTGGCCCTGTGCAGGTGCACTCTGGAACCACACAGCTCCCAGGCTTTGGGATCTCCCTGTTGTCTCCCTTTCTGTCTGACTCCAGAAAGCCTCAGGGACAGTGACCATCTCTGCCTTAAATGTTTACAGCCTAATCCAGCTTGAACTGTTGTTTGGGACACTCTAGATGACTCCTTTGTCAAATGAAGGCCAAGGAAATTGTGGGAATTCAAAAGGAAAAATAAAAGCAAAAGGGAGAAAAAAGGCTCTTTGGTTTTGACACCTCAAAATACAGCCATCAAAGGAAAAATCTAATTGAAATTGCCAGTGTTTGTTGAAGTCTAAACTTGCTTGATGTTATGAATGTGAAAGAGAACAGTTAAAATTATGTAGGGAATTGGGAAATATTTTGAACTTTTGAAGTTGATTTAAGCTGTATAAATATGTCTCAATTTCATCTGCTGCATTAGGGAACTCTTACTGTCAGAACTTCCAGTGCATCAAGTTTTAACATTTACAGTTTTGAAAATGTCAACACTTTTCATTCCTATTCACACAGGGAAGCTTTGCTTTCCAGCACAGTTTATTCCAGACTGGGTAGAGGGTCAAGGGAAGTGTCTTGTTTTGAATCATGCCAGGCTGAGGTGAGATTGAGCCCAAAAAAATCGATTTCCTCCTTCTGATTTGGAGTATAAACTCTTGGGAAAGCCTGAGAATGGGCAGTTCTCAGAATTTAAAGGACATAGGACTAAATTTTAAACATAGTTGGATTTTCAGAAATTACAGACTTGTTGGTCTGTCATTACCCTCCAACATATTGCTGATTCCCATCCAGTTGTAGCATTGGACTATTTCAAGCAAAAGGATAATTAGAACTGTCTCATTCACCACTTGCCACATAAACCCAGTATGTTTAGCCTGTGTTAGACAGGATGGTCCCTTAAGTAAGAAGGTCTTTCTTGTTTAGCAGCTGAGCAGAACTATCCTTTAATTTTATGGAAGCAGCAAAAAGACAGAGTGTGAATGGTGTTAAACTCATGATTAAGTCTCCTGAAGCTCAGTTTGGGGGTGCTGGGAGCAGACTGAGTGCTCCCCACAGCTCCTGGTGCTGCACCAGGAGTTCAGGACCTGCTCTTGCCCTGCAGGGCAGGTGCCCAGTGCCCCCAGGTGCATGACCAGACTGGAACACTCAGCGGTGGTTCCTCTTTCTGTCCAAACAAGCTGTTTTGTGCTGGCAGTGCAGGTGGCCATGGGACACATGTTGGAGGAGTTGGCTCAGGAGTGTCACAAACACTGGGATCTTCCTGCTTCCCTGTTGTGGCCATACATGCCCTTCTGCTCATCCTCTGTAGTCCAGTGATCACACAGCCTCTCTGGGGGGATTTCTGCTGGAAGACACGACTTTTAGGCCCTCATTTTTGGTGGGTGAGTGCAACTTTAGTGCTTGGGGCACAGCAGTTCTTGGTTATTGATTACAGTGTGATGCTGGCACAGGCAGCCCCTGTGACTCTGCCTGCTGAGTGCACCCAGCTGCCTCCCAGGGTCTGCCAGCTGCCAGGGCACAAATACAGCTCCCATTAAAGGGGTTCAGCTCCTGCTAAATCTGTCTTACGTAGTAGCTGGTCTGTGACTGGTACAAACTTCCATGGAGTTGGGGAGTCCAATGGCCAGATTGGAAGAGTGAGGAAATAAGGGGCAGCTGTTCTGTGAACTCCCACAGTTGTGCACAGCACAGGGAATGCTGATGAGGGGGGGACACAGTTGCACAAATGCACGGAGCTGCAAAGCAACCTGAAAATGCTGTGCCCAGAGGAAGGGTCACCATGTGAGTGCAGTTCTTCCCAGGAGAAGGAGAGTAATACAGGGAGAGGCCTCAGCTAAGGAAGTGTCGTTTTGCTTGGTTGCATAAATATGTCATGGTGTCTGCTGGGCATTTGTGTGGAATTGAGGTTCCTAGGAATGAACTGTTTATTTCTGGTGCCACGTTAATTTAAGCTGTTCCAGCCTTCTCATGTTGAACAGGCAATTTGCAGGCAGGAAGAAAGATATCTGGATTAAAATAACTACTCAGCAGCCAGTCTCTGTGGGTGATATCCTGCCAATTGCTCAAGAGCCCTGGGACACCAGGAAAGACATGAGGCAGTACACAGAAAATGTTGAGGCAATGAGCAGTCAGCAGAACTGGGACAGCCAGGGATTGCAGGCTGCAGGCACAGATACTGGGCTGGCCTGGGCATGGCCAGAAGAGTCACTGCGAGAACAAAGTATGGGCAGAAAAATGTGAACTCTCAATTTTGCCTGGAGAATCTCTGGAGTGAAAGATTAGCAAATCCCTGTGCAAGGTGATTTATCATTAGTCACTCAAACTTTGTGATTGTTCCCTGCGTAGGTGGCTTTAGTGAAGGTCAGTGTGCTGTGGCAGGGTCATGACTGTGCATGCAGAAAAAATGTCCCATAATCAATAAAAAGACCAGAAAAATCCCAGCAGTCTTTCCTCACACACAATAGCATCCTATCAAGTGCCTGAGCTCCTGTTGCAGACTGACAGTGCTTTTCCCGTGTGTAGGAAGCCAAGCATAACAAGGAGCCTGAGTTAGCACTTCTGGCTGGAGAGCAGCCAGAGATGATGTTCAGAATTCCTTGTGGTGTTTTAAGTGGTTTGTGTCAGTGCTGTGGGCTGTGTGCCTGCTCCAGATCAGGTTCATTTTTGGGGGGACAGTAAAGTGTTTGTGTTTGCCCCTCAAAAGCTTTTGTACAGCTGAAAGAGCCCTTTAGTGCCCGGGGCCACAGGGTAGTGCAGTGAAGTGCCCCTATGGCCCCTGAGAGAGGACAGCACTTCCCAGGGCAGAGACCAAGAGCACAGACAGTGAGAGTGGTGCCCGGAGGAGCCTGAGCTGTGCAGCTGCTGAGCAGGACCAGATCAGGAGTTGTGTCAGTGAAGATCTTGCCCAGGTGCAGACCCCCAGCTGCAGTGGCACTCGGTGCAGTGTTGCTGACAGCACTGAGTGAAGGGATCAGCAGCGTTCCCTGTCCAGCTGGTGCCTTCCATGCATCCCCTTCCCACAGCACTGTCTACTCATGTGTTTGCCAAGCATCATCCATGCCTTCATCTTCATTCCTTGCTGGCTGGGCCTGCCAGCTGGAGCCTCTTCAGCAGCTCAGGTCCTCAGTACCTGGGGATGTGCAGCACAAAGGCTCACTGTGCCTCACCCATGTGGTTAAAGAGGCCAGTTCTCCTTCCAGACAAACCAGGCCAAGGCTGTCAGGGAGCCCCGAGAGCCTCGTTCATGGATGTGTCAGTTCACACATTCTGTAAATGCTCTGAATTGGTGACTGAATAATTCTAAATACACTAATGATTCCTTACCCCCTGCAGGGGTCTGACACTAAAGGCCTTCCCTTTGGAACTATAAGAAACCACACGTGCTCTGAGGTGCTGGGAACCCAAACACTGCTCCTGTTCCAGGCACTGTGGGCTGGATGCAAACAGCTCCCAGTTGCCCAGGGGCTCATTGAGCATCCAGGTTTCCATTCCTTTCTGTCACACCTTACAGAGAGGCAGATGTGCATCGAAATGTGCATTCTCAGCCTGAACTGCACTGCTTAGGAGCTCTCTCCTTTGGTATCCAGGGAGGCTGGAACACCCTGGTTTTCCTTCTCAGCTTCAGTTTGAGGAAGCTGCACAGTGAATCTGGGAATTTCCATCTGGAGCCCCAAAGAAAGCATTTGTAGGGGTTTTCTTGCCCCCTTGGCTTTTCCTCTGCAGCCTCCTCACTTGACTGTTTCCATTCCTGAACTGTAGGGTGTATGTTAAAATCTCTGGACATTTCAGAGCGAGAAGGAACAATGCAGAATCCAGGCCATGAGAAACTCAGCAAAACAGGGAGAGAGAATTCCCAGCTGGGCCTGTCGGATTTGGTGGTAGATGGAGCCTCCCATCCTGCCCCAGTTAACTCTGCAGAGTGTGGGTGAGGATCAGGGAGCAGATAGGCAGAGCTGTGCAGCTTGCAGCAAGGTCTCTGCCAGTCTCAATATTTAAATCTCTTTCTTTTTTGCAGAAACCGCAAGTCCCCTGATTTCAAATCCTTTCCCGCTTTTACAAAGTAAGTGTGATGGGTGTCTGTGGGACTGCCCCCCTGCAGCCCTGCTGCCCTGCCCTCCTGGCATTTTTCATCAATAAATGGGCCTTTTATTACAAGTTCAGGTGTTGAAGGACAAAATGTTTCAGTTCTGTGGCTCTGGTTTCAGGTTTAAATGCAGCAGAAATCCTTCAGGGTGTTTCTGTGCACTCTGAAGCTGTTGGACCACTTCATTTACAGCCTTTGGGGTTTTTTGTGAAATACACCAATAATACTTGTTCTGAGACCAAGATTTGAAAACAAACCCATAGCTGAGTTACATTTACACACAGAAAAACCTGCCATCATGTCTCAGCTCAATAAACACCTGTGCAGAGCCAATTTGGCCTGGGAGCACAGATGAGAAACAGGAGCCCTGCAGGGAGCAAGCAGGAGGGGAAGGAGAGCAGGTTTGGGATGGGCAGGCACAGGAGGTCTCTGCTGGAGATTCTGTCCCATGCCCTTGATGTTTTCTGCAGGTGGAACTTCTTCCTTTGCCTTCCTGTGTGGTTGGTCCCTGCTTGGCTTGTGTCAGAATTTTAGGGATTATGTCTTTTTGCACCAACCTGGTAATCCAGGCCAGCCCTGAGTGCTGCACCCTGAGCATGACCACAGTGAGAGAGGATTTGTGTTCTTCCTCCACTTACAAACCTGAGAGAGAATGGAGAGCTTTATTCAGAACGTGAGAGTTCACAAAGGAACAGAAATCCAATTAGTGCCAACACTTGTTAAGGGTGGTGCATTTGAGCTTCCCTATTTTAGAGCTTCAGAACACCTTGTTACCCAGCACCTCTTACTGTCTGAGCTGGGTGGAAGTGACAGACTTTCTGTTTCCAGGAAACTTCCACTGATGTTGGGGTGTAATGGCATTTTTAGGAGCCTGCTGCTGGTTCTGCTGTCCTGTTTCATGGTTTGTGTCAAAGGGATGGCAAGATGCAGTTCCACTGCTAGTGAAGCTAAAGCCAGTGGAAACACTGGGTGGGAGTGCTGAGAAGTTTCTCTCACAGTTCTTCTACATTTGTTTTTCATCAAGTTGTGGACAGAAGTGTTGAAATGTGGGTCTTTTCTGCTGAGGAAAGAGCTGCCTGGAGGCTCTCCCTGCACTGTGGATGTCACTGGCTGTCACTCAAGCACCTCAGGGCACTTTGTGTTGAAGCTTTCTATTAAAGCTCTCAACACATACTCTCTGCTGGCCACAGACCAGGCTCTGCTGTTTTCCCTGGCTTAGATGTGGCAATGAGTTAACATGGGAATTAGAATGATTTATTTAAGCTAAGCACAAGTGCTGGTTTCCCTCTGCCTTGGCTCACACAGCTGCTGCCTGGCTCTGGGGCCTTGCTCACTGTGTGTATGTAAAGCACTAATAAACGTGTCTAATGATAGCCCTGGGGAAAGATGTTTTAACTGTGCAACCAAATGTGAGCATTAGTTCTGTGTGGCTCAGGAGACTGAGGAGGTTTCAGCAGCTGCTGGTGCTTTAGGGTTCTGTGGAAGTGTTTTCAGGGAGGACCTGGGCAGCCAGTCACCAGTAAGGGTGACATGATGGCATATCTTGGAGCAGAGAGGGACCTGCCTCACACAGGAGGTTGTTTTGGGGGGGGAGAATGCTTTGGGAGAGAAACTTAGTGCTCAACAGCCAACACCCAGCACACCACAGGCACAGCCACTTTTTGTGGAGGATTCTCTCTGGTGCTTGACAGGAGACCGAAGCCATTGCCTGGGGCTGCTGCAGTGCTGGAGCTCAGGCAGTTTGCCAGAGGCTCTTGCAGGTGCCCTGGGATGGGGGTTGCAGTTCCAAAGGCACTGCTTGCTCACTGCAGATTTCCTTTGCTCTCCACTGCACAATCCCTCTCGATGGGAAAAGAGGGTGAGAGTCAGACTTCTCTGAGATCAGCTGCCTGTAGGATGGTCCTTTCTTCTGGCAGACAGGACACAGATCAGAGTGATTGCCTCCTCCCAGATTTTCAAATGTTTTGCCTCAGAAGATGGCAACATGTTTGGACAACACTCTGAGGCACAGGGTGGGATTGTTGGGGTGTCCTTTGCCCAGGAGCTGGACTTCAGTGATCCTTGTGGGTCCCTTCCAGCTCAGGATTTTCTGTGATTCTATAACTGCTGTTCAGTCAGGACCCAGGCTCAGCATGGCACAGTCCACAAGAGGAGCAGTGCTTTGGAGACAACCAGGTAGGGATGGAGCTGGGAGCACAGGGACAAGGGACAGAGGAACAGGGAGCACAGGGACTGGGGACAGAGGAACAGGGAGCACAGGGACAAGGGACAAAGGAACAGGGAGCACAGGGACAAGGGACAGAGGAACAGGGAGCACAGGGACTGGGGACAAAGGAACAGGGAGCACAGGGACTGGGGACAAAGGAACAGGGAGCACAGGGACAAGGGACAGAGGAACAGGGAGCACAGGGACTGGGGACAAAGGAACAGGGAGCACAGGGACTGGGGACAAAGGAACAGAGAGCACAGGGGCAACACAGGGATAGGGAGCACAGGGGACACAGGGACAGGAGACACAGGGACAGGGAGCACAGGGACAGGCAGCAGAGGGCAGCATGGCACCAGGGGACACAGGGACAGGGAACAGAGGAACAGGGAACACAGGGACAGCATGGATTAAGAAAAACCTGCTGCATCTGTGCCACAGGCTCTGAGTGCAAGGGAGAGGAAGTGAGGAAGGAGGAAGAAGGGACTGGAGAAGGAAGCAGATGGGAGAAGATGTGGATGGAGGTAGCGAGGGAGCTGCAGTGGTGCTGTGCAGTCACCTGCCATACACTCAACATTGTACCCTCTCGCCTCCTCTGATGCCACATGGACAGATCTGGTCCACACAACATTGGCCATTTCATAGAGATTTTGCTGCCAAATTGAAGATGCAGGATTTGCAGAAGGCTCCTGAACATGCAGCAACAACACAGAGCCAGAGGGACAGCAGGGCCCATGAGGCAACCTCAGTCCAGGAAGCACAGATGGTCATGATTTCTTTTCCTTTTTGGACATTTTGGAATTTGAGGGGGAGTGCTCTGGAGGCAGCTCCGTGAGCTCTCCCTGTCCCCTCTCACCCAGCAGTGGTTACTTGGTGGAGCTGTGGAAACAAGGAGAGGAAGGAGAGGCTTCTCCTGCAGCCTGGTGAATTTATCCTCTGCTCCCTTGAGATCCAAGTGTGAAGGAAGGCTGTGTGGGTGCAGTAGCCCTGCTGGGAATGGTGGGGGTTTGGGATGCTGTAGCCCATGACCTGCACCAGCCTGGGAGGGCTCAGGATCTGTGGTTACAGGTGGGAACTGGAGTCCCAACCACAGCCCGAGCCAGGCAAGGGCACAGCAGGAGCCCAGCTGGCCCCAGCACGTGCTCAGCATCTACAGAGAGGGGAAGCTTGGGGAAAGCAGAGCTCCCTCCTCCCCAGCCTGAGGGAACAGCTGGAATGGTCACAGCACCTGGCACTGCTCAGAGGCAGGGAGAGCTGAGGGCCTGGCTGAGCAACAGGGTAAAGGGCTGGGTTTCCTCACTGAGAGAGTCTAGCACTGCTCCTGCCACAACTCCCACCCCTCAGGTGTGCAGCAGCAAGAGGAATTAGTTACTGAGACACTGAAGGGCTTACAAGTGGAGGGAGAAGGTTTCCAGCAGTGTGACACGGGCTGGCTGGGCAGTCCTGGGCAGGCTGGAAGCCTCTGAGCCATGTCATGGGCTCCTCCTGCTTTGCTCATGCATGAAGCCTGTCATGCCCCCCTAACTGCTGGGGCTGTGGGGAGCACAGATGCAGCACAGCAGGGCCACAGCTTTCCTTTTACCTGCACCAGCAGAGCTGAGAGCAACAGGAGAGGTTTGTGGTTTGAGGCACTCATGGGAAGACCTGTGAGCACCTTGCTGAGCTCAGCCCACCTGGAAGAGAACAGATTCCTCTTGATGTGGAAACAGCCTGGGCAAGAAAGAGGGGGGCTGGAATTCCCCTGAGGAAGGAAGGGCAGAGATCCTGCAGTGGTGTGGAGGGAGCTGTGCTGGGAAGGAGGATGGACACAAATGTGGTTCACAGGAGCGTGCAGAGCAGTTCTGGCAACTTTTCCAGTTCAAGTTACAAGAGAACTCAGGGGGAGGGGGATTTACTCACTGTGTTACCAGCCCAGGGAAACAGTTTTTTCCAGCAGTGACTTCTTCCTGGTGTTGGATACAGATTGCCTTTTTCTTCTCTCCACCTTCCAGATCCCACTTCCTCTTCTGCACTGACACATCCCACCCTCCTTCCAACCAGCCTGACTGTTCC
This sequence comes from Pithys albifrons albifrons, assembly GCF_047495875.1. Taxonomy (NCBI): domain Eukaryota; kingdom Metazoa; phylum Chordata; class Aves; order Passeriformes; family Thamnophilidae; genus Pithys; species Pithys albifrons. The sequence goes on along the minus strand of NC_092477.1, from coordinate 2,630,779 downwards.
CAACCCTGTGCTCTGGGGCATCAGGGGCTTAAAAGCTGAAATCTCAGAAGTATGAGGATTGAGAAAGCTCTGGGAAGTAAAGTGACTGAGTTCATTCATTCCCACAGGGATTCTGCACATCCTCCCAAGCATCCCTTCCTTGCTCCCGGGAAAGACTTTGGAATTGTTGGGTGAATTTAAACTTCTCCTTAGTTTTAACTTAATTCATTTTCATTTGTGGCAAACTGTAGACTTTGTGTGACTCTTTGTCTCAGAAGTATTTAGAAAATGTTTTGACGTTTTCAGAATGTGAATTTAGTTTTTTTTAAGTAGATGATGATTTTATTTCCAGAGTTGGACATCTGTGGAGTAGAGCAGAAGGGGCAGCTTTTGGAAATAGGATGAAAATCAACCAGTTTTTCTGAGAAGAATCCCAAATGAGAGCTCTTTCAGAGCTGAGTGCACTGAGCACACAGGGGGTTGTATGCCAGAGGGAGGAGCTTGAGGTGAAGATCTGTGGAGACCTTGTGGTTCAGAGCATGATTGATGGAGATGGGAGAACCCAGGAAAGACTGGTCTGGGGTGGAGTCAGACAAGGAGGGAGCTGGAAAGACAGCACAGGTTTCTTGTGGTAGGATAGCTGAGAATACAACAGGAAGAAGGTAAAGCAGCTCAGTGAGACAATCAGTTGAGAAGGAAATGTGAGTGAAAGAGGAGAGCAAAATGAATATGGGAAATGTGCTGCTTGGAGAGTCCTGGCTGGGTGTGAGGGATTTGCTTCCCAGTGAGATGCCCTGTAACTGAGCTTGGGAAGAGCTGTTCTGGTGGCTGCTGGAACCTCCTCCCGAGGCAGCTGTGGAGTTTGTGTTGGAGCAGAGAAGGGCCCTGGGACTGCAGAGTGAGAAGTGGCTCCCTCATCACAGCTTGCACTGGCCAAGGTCACTACAGGCACAGCCCTGCTGATGTTCAGATGGCCCATGGAGAGCTGACAGTGTCCCTGGAAGTGTGGGGTGACATCTCCAGCTGTCAGCATTCCTGAGGCCACTCAGAGGTACAGCAGGGTCCATTCTCCCCACTCTGTGTAGGGGCAGGGGCTTCAGCAGAGCTGTGGGGCAGAGACAGGGGGGTTGCTCTGTGAGCTGCCCTGGCTGCAGCATCACAGCCCTTCTGAGCTGCCAGCAGGCTCTGAGAAGTGTTTCTGCTTTCACTACATTAAGGAAATGTTGATCTGGACACTTGAAGGGGAGTCAAGTTTGAGGCCTTTCCATCTGAGCTGCATGAGCAGCAAAGAGATGGGTCTGTAACAGGTCATCTGACATTGAAATAGATATGGAAGAGGGATGGCTTGCACCTAAGTGGGCTCTTTTCCTCTCTGATAATTACAAAATAAGTCTAAACAATTAGATTGCATTGTATCTCTTAGGATATTTTGCCACAATATTTCAGCACTGATCATTTCAGCAGAAACAGCCAGTCCCTGTTAATTCCTAAGGCCTGAAATCCCCAGGTGCCACTCAGCTGTCCAAGTCTTCCCCTTTTTTCACAAACACAGTTACTTAAATCCAGTATTTCCAAACTTCCTTGCTACAGCAAAACCCAGGAGTGGCATCACAAGCAAACACCATGAATTAAAGCATTGAGCACAACCCCAGATGGACCTGGCTCTGTCATTTAAGAGGCTGTAGGTTCTGTGGGAAAGGTTTAACCTCACAGCATGTCAGTACAGCTTATACTGACTGCTCACAGTCTTCTGGATGTTTTTCCTTGCAGATTTGTGTAGCCATCAGATGAATTCTGAGGTTTGCTACCTGACAGAGATTTCTTAGAGAGTACAGCCAAGGCAGGCTTGTGCTTTCCTGTGTTTAAGGTCTTCCACCCTGGCTGCTGGTGCTTCTGCTCATTCATTGATGCAGAATATGTTTTTCCCTTTGAATGTAGATCTAGATTTCTGGAATGTTGTAGCAACAGACCCTGCTCTGTGCGTGTGCCAGGCATTTGTGTGCAAAGTTGTTTCTATGCCATTCTGCTGCTCCAACCAAAATGCCACAGTGTCAGAAGTGGCAGTGCTGGTGCAGCTGCAGGGATAGAGGCAAACTGCAATGTTACCTTATCTCAGCATTGTAGGTCGAGATCACATCTGTCAACTAATGCCCTCAACTAATACTGTTTAAAGAGGCAACTGCAAACATTTGCTATGAGGTTAATTCAGTGGAAAAACTACACTTTGAACATACTGGCTAGAACAGAGCTAAATGTGTCCTCCAGCTCACGAGGGAGCTCTGTACTGGCTCTGTCCTGACTCCAGCTCATCCATACTCCTCTGGCACATGGCTCTCCTGCTCTGCTCTCAGCCTTCCAGCACAGCCCTGGTTTCTGTGCTTCCTGCCCTCCACCTCTGCTTCCACCAGTGACCTGCTGCTGCCCAGCCCCCTGGGCTCACCAGGCCCTGTCTGCCTGCACTTGTGGGCAGCCACAAGCCCCAGCTGAGTTCCCCCATGGCACTGCTCCGTGCCCCAGCTTCTGAGCTGCAGGAGTTTTCACAATCCAGTGCTCCTTGTCTTACTCAGGAAAGGCAGCAGAGACTGGAACTTGAGAGAACTGGATGTAAAATGAATTCACCAGGCTTTGCTCACAGCCTTAAAAAGAACAGGGATATGCTTAAAGCAGCCTGAGGAAGTGGCAGTGTGCAGCCTCCCACACGTGTGCAGATCCACAGAGATCCCCACACATACCCCAGCAGGTGCTTCCCTCCAGTCCCTGTGCCATCCTGGGCCTTCTCCTGGCAGTAAGTGAAGCAGGTGGAAGGATGCCCAGCCCCAGCCTGGGCAGCAGTGACGTGCCCGAGGTCTCCCCAAGGCGCTGCCCTACAAACTGCAGTATGCACCTGTGCTGCTTCCCTGCATACTCTGTGTAATTCTTCTGAACTGATTTCTCCCAAACAGAGCCTTACACCTGTGGAGCTTGTGGAATCCAGTTCCAGTTTTATAACAATCTCCTGGAGCACATGCAGTCCCACGCAGGTAAGCCGGGCACCTGGACTCGCTGCAGGGGCAGAGTTACGCTCTGCGCTGCTGCCTGGTGCTGACCCCGCTGTGTGTCCATAGGGCTCCCTGTGCTCCCTGATCCCAGAGCCCCAGGCATTTCACCTGCAGCAAACAGGGATTCTCAAAGGCTACAGCCCAAAGGCTCAGGGGACATCCTAAATATTCCTCCTTTCCACAGGAAGAGAGGGATCGTGCCGTGCTAGCGCAGAGCACGTCACACTATTCATGGCCTTTATCCAAAGGGATCTAGAGATCCTCACTGTGTGAGCTCCTACAGCAGGTTAAATCCCTCCTCCTCCTCCTCCTCCTCCTCCTCCTCCTCCTCCCAAAGGGGTAGTTCTCATGGAAGCAAACAGACCAAAAACACTTGCAGGGCAGCAGAGCCTTTGCCCACACAAGTCCTGTCCTGTGTTTGTGTCTCCTGGAGTCCTACAAAGGACTGAAATGTGTTCTCAGAAGAATTTGCCATTTCAGCAGTTGTGTTGATTCCCCTCTCAGCTCCCTACAAAAGAAAATTCTGAGGAGTCATTCCAGTGCTTTGTTTCTAAGTCACTGTTTTTATTTTCTGTCTTGATATGTAAGAGACTATTTTAAAATTTCAAAGCCAAAGCTCTTTCAAAGACAGCATTCAGCTATTCAAAAGTGTAGAAATGGGATGTTTTTTATATTGGCAGATTTTTTCCTTTTCTTTTTCTCTTGAATAAAAATTCAAGGGAACTAACACAGGTTTAAAAACAAATGCCCTTTGACAGACCTGTGGTCTCCAGCAGGCAGCTGATCTGTTGATATGCAGGTTCCATGCAGGCCCTGAGGAAAGTGGCAAGGGGGGACAAGTGGCTTGAGAAAAAGAGTATTTTCCATTCTGTAACAATAATTCTAATACAAGTTCTTTCTTGTGTTGTGGTTTAGCTTTAGTCCTGGCTTTAATAGTGTCTCTTGAGTTCTTCATCCATGAGGTTCCTCTATCCAATTCAGTTCCTGTTGGCAAATCTTAGTGCAGGCCTTGTTGTTCAGCAGCTGATTTATTTATCATCTGTGTAATGTTACAAAGAGTCTTTTAGGGTGATTTGTTAGGAGAGGGTGTGAGTTTTGGTTTCTGTTAGGGCATGAGCTGGTTTCATGTGCAGTAGTGGCACTCCTTGTCACCCCCAGGAGTGGTGGAGCTCCGCTCAGGGCAGGGTTGCTGTCACTCTGTGGTCTTGGGCTCTGCCCTTGCTGGTTGTCCTTGGCAGCTTCTGCTGCCTCCACACTGTATCCTGACCATCCCGTTCCTGCTCTGGGCTCTGGTGCTGGAATGCAGCATTTGGAGTTACAGCTCTTGGTGACAATGAGTAGAGGAGCTGCAGAGGAGGGACAAGGTGAGGAGTCCAAGGGAGAATGGCAGCTCACAGGCAGGGGGTGAGCTGTTCAAGCCAGGGCTGCCTGCAGCTTCCTCCTTCTCTCTTCTGTACAAGTGACCCATGAAGATAGTGTGAGGGCTCCAGGGAGGTTGGGCAGGCCCTGGCACAGGTTGCCCAGAGGAGCTGTGTCTGCCTCATGCCTGGAAGTGTCCAAGGCCAGGCTGAACGGGGCTTGGAGCAACCTGGGATAGTGGAAGGTGTCCCTACCCATGGCAGGGGGTGGAATGGAATGATTTTTAAGGTCCCTTCCACTCCAAACCCATCTGTGGTTCTATCATTGTTCCTCTGTGTTGCTCTGGACACAGAACAGGGCTGGAGGGAGCAGGTGTATCTGTTATCTGACTCCTGTCCAGTCGGGTCCTGCAGAGCTGGATGAGAGGGTAAATCCCTTCTCCCCAGCTCAGGATTACTCTTGTTAAACTCTTTTCTCATCTCTCCCTGCTCTGTCCACAAGTCCCTGTCTTCTGCTTGGCTGCTTCTTCCCAAGTGTCTCACTGGTGCAGTGACAGAGAGCCTGTCCATGTCTTCTTTGAGTGTCCCCTTTGAGAGGCTGTCCCTGTGACAGCCACTGTCCCCTCCTGTGCATCTCTGCCTGTGGTGCTTGGCAGCCTGTGCTCACAGCTCTTCCTCTGGAGGGGGCACAGCCTTTCCCCGTGTGTGCACTTGGGGCAATGATGTGAAAACCATGGGCAGCGTTGTGGGTGTCTGGTTCTGGTGTTGTGCCTGAGCAGGGGACTCTGGGGATCACACAGGCCTTGCAGTTACTCTGGCAGAGCTTTGTTGCCTTCTACTCTGACAGGAGGTTGGAACCAGGTGGAGTTCAGTCTCTTCTCCCAGGTAACAAATGGCAGAACAAGAAGAAATGGCCTTGAGTTGTGCCAGGGGAGGTTCAGATTGGGTATCAGGACTTTTTTTTTTTCACTGGAATGGTTGTCAAGATTGGAACAGACTGTCCAGGGCAGTGGTGGAGTCACCATCCCTGGAAGTCTTAACAACAAACATTTCTATGTGGCACTTGAGGACATGGTTTAGTGTAGTGGTGAACATGGTGGTGGTGCTGGTTGATGTTTGGATTCCATGCCCTTATAGGCCTTTTCCACCCTAAATAATTCTGTGATTCTGTTACTCCCATACCTGAGAGCAGTGTCAGCCTGACAGCCCTGAAGTCTGGGAGGGCAGGGCCCTGGCAGTGGGCAGAGAACTGGTGGCACAGGACCCACAGGCTGGGGATGCTGCCACAGGGGCAGTTCAGCCCAGTCCATATGCCTGGCTTAAGGAATGTTTCATTTTTGGGATGCAGGGATACAAGAAACCCATCTGGGTCAAATACTCCCTCAGTTAATACGTTCAGGAGCCCAGTTTGGCTTGTTGTGTGTGATGCAAAGGGCTGATCTCCTCCAGCTGACTGTGCTGCCTGCCCTGAGCCCCTCACGAGGGACTGAGGCCAGGGAAGGTGCTGCTGGCCTGCAGGAGCCAAACCAGGGACAGACTGGCTCTGGAGTCATCCAGAGAGCTGAGCCTGGAGGCTGGAAGGTAATAAGGAGAGATTATAGCTCCATAAAGCAGCTACACAGTGAGGAGAAGCAATTAGAATGTAAATGGAGTGCTGAAAGGCAGAAATAGAACAGCAGAACACCAGGCAGAGGAATTTGTTCTGTAATTACACTGTACAATATACAGCTTTTACTCCCTTTAGAGTACTTTGTTCAGCTCGAGTGCTGCCATATAATGCCCTTCCTACAATCTGGGCCTGAAAAAATAAAGGATGACTAGGCTGAACCTGGATTAAAGGATTGGAGGCATGAAGAGAAATTAAAGAACCATGATCTGTGTAGTTCACAGACTGCCTGATAAGGAAGATGACGCTGAAATGCACAAATCTCATTAATGCCATACTGAATGCCAGCAGATATTTGTATATAATAAATCCCTTATTATTAGGAAATAGATAAAAGAGTTATGGTGAGGAAGTACAGAGGGTTTCTCCCCCTACCCATCCCTCACCAAGACAAGGAAGGCCTGAACCATGAGCAAAGTTAGTAGGCAACGTCCAGCATTTTCCTTTGCCACAAATCCACCCACAGATGTTTGGATTTGAGAACTCTGGTGACATTAGCTCCAGAGCAGTTGGTCTGGGCAGATTCTGGGGGAAAGGTGGTGTGTCATATCTGTCACTCCTGGAGCTCTTCCTGTCTCTTCCATACCTGCAAACACCAACCTGTGGCTGCTGCCCTGAGCATGGCAGTGCTCCCCATGTTCCCATCTGGACACACACAGACCTTGAGGCAGTCCCAGAGTCTGCTCTGGTCCTGTCATGTCCTGGATTGCTCCCAGGTATGGATCCAGCCTGTGCCAGTGCAGTGCCCAGACCCACTGGTGGCTGTGCAGCCTGTGGCTGTTGGTGTGCAGGTCTGTGAATGTCAGAGCTGCTCAGATGGACAGGACTTCCCAGTAAGGAGGAGAGCACTGCAGCTCCATCACATCACTGCTGCTCTCCCTTCTCTCCCAGGTCAGTGGCACACATGGAGAAGAGCAGCTTTGCCCTCTCCTGTGTGCTGATGGACAGAGCAGCCTGGCTGCAGAGCCGCATGTGCTCTGGACCCTGCTGGAACTGCAGGGGCTCAGGGCAGGAGTCACTGCACTGTGTGCTGGTGTGCCCAGACCAACCTGGACCCCCTTTATAATCAGTGGAAGGGGATTGGAAGTCATTGACTCCAGGGGAGTTCATACCACGATGGATCTTACAGTACAAGAGGATCTAGTTTTGCCTGGGTAAAAGAGTCACATTTGTGAGCCTGTTTTGCATCACTGAGTGCAAAAGAAGCCCCCAAGGGGCCACTTTGAAGAGAGGTGTCTCTAACAGATCTCCAAAATTAGGTGAGACAAGTCCAGCTGTGGTGAGCAAAGAACCTGTTTTATTTTCTTTGTGTTTAATTCCATCCTTCTATTCAGCCTGGTCATCAGTCTCTCCATCTTTCTGCTGCTTCTTCCACCTCATTTCATTGTGCACTTCAGTGTTGCTTCACAGCCTGTTTCAGAGCACCATTTCGTAGTGAAGCATCCTAAGAACTAGAAAATTTCCTCTAGAGGATGGGGAAAAGTTCTTGGGGCACGGAACAGGAAAGAACATGGATACAATAGTGCATTTACTGATCTTGTCTGCATTTCCTTGAAAGATCCCATCAGATTGGCAGTCAAAGCTGCAGCCAAAGTTACAGACATAGAAATGGGAGCACAGACACAAAGACTGGGGACAGGTGGTGTCTTTGCAGCCATAGGGTGGGATGATCTTTGGTCACACTTGGCCAGACACTTGGCTATTTGGCTTTGTGTTTGCAGTCTGAGGCAGCAGTGAGCAGCCCCAGAGGAGACTGGCCCTTGCTTTTCACAGGGAGGAAACCAGATATGAGTATTGTAATGAGACCCTCAGATCTAGAGGAGTTGAGCACAGCTTGAAAAACAGGGCAGCCACCTGCGGTGCAGGAAGAGGCAGTAAGGGAAGAGAAGGATCAGTGTCTGTTCCACCTCCTTTCATTTCAGAAACAAAATTAAACAAGTCAGACTGCACAGGGAACTGCCATTCCTCCTGGGGTGCATCTTCAGCTCATCAGGAGACATTTCTCAAGATGTGCTGATGGCATCAATGTCCCTGAAGCACAGAAAAAGCCATTTCAGCCACGTTTGTGGTTGTGAGTCCAAAGACAGTTTCTGAGGGTGCTGTGCCAGCTCACTGAAACTGCCTAGAAGCTGGAGAGTGTAGTGGCTTGTTGTCACCTTAGTTAAGGTAACCCAAAGTCAATGCTAAGCACATGGGCAGTTTCCCTTTCTTTGTGCTTTAAGCATTATTATCTTGTGCTTCTAATGCCCCTCTGTCTCTTGCCCCACAGCTGACAACGAGAACAACATTGCCTCCAGCCAGCCCAGGTCCCCTCTCCCTGTGGTTGAAGAGAAGTGGAAGCCACAGCTCCAAAGAAATAACGCCAATCACAGTACGTAGCAACTTCAGTTTCATCATGGGCTTCCCTTTCCCCTTCCAACAGTGACTCAGAGAGGGTGCAGCAGTGCTGGGCACTGCACAAGGCCCTTGTCCTGACTGAACTGCCCTTGATTTGATCCATAATTCATGTCCTACCCTGAAGAGCAGAGCACCCCTTCCCATTACAGGGACACTTGTGAGCACAAAGAACCCTGGGGAGCTGGTTGGAAAGGTTTGTGAGGAAGATGTGTTTGGGAACTCCTGGAAGAAGTTAACTTCTGATCCAAGTCAGACTTCCCAGCCTGGAGTTAAAAACTAATCCAGTCATCATGAGGCATAATCTGTCACTCCCTGTGCTGGCAGGCAGCTGCTGTCTGGCTTTGTCCCCAGGGAGCTTCACCATGGGAAAAGGAAAAACACAGCCCAGGGGAAAGGAGTTGCAAAGCACCTGAGCTGAGCAGCCAGTGGGAAGAGGGATACAAGTCCGTGGTGCTTTGGGGTTCTGATATGACCAAAAATGACATTCCCATTGTTTGAAATCAGGGTTGTTGGAGGTCAGAGTTAAAAATGGGGACTTGGGTTTCAGCACTGTTTGAGATGGTGGAAGATGTCGGATGTTTCACTGGAGCAACTACTCTTAAAATACTCTTAAACTGTCTCAAATCAAAGGCACAAATCACAGCAATGCAAACATGTTCTCCTATGGAGACAGGCTGGGAGAGCTGGAGGTGTCCAGCCTGGAAAAAAAAGGGCTCCAGGGAGAACTTAGAGCTCCTTCCTGTGCCTAAAGGGGCTCCAAGAGAGCTGGAGAGGGACTTTGGGTGAGGACCTGGAGAGACAGGACAAGGGGCAATGGCTTCCCACTGCCAGAGGGCAGGGATAGATGGGATATTGGGAAGGAATTCTTCCCTGGGAGGGTGGGGAGGCCCAGGCCAGGTTGGACCAGGACTTGGAGCAACCTGGGATAGTGGAAGGTGTCCCTCTCTAAGGCAGGGGGTGGAACAACATGGTATTTAAGGTCCCTTCCAACCCCAACCAGTCTGTGATTCTATGTCCATTTTTCCATCTGGGCTAAGCTGTGACCATCTGCCTATAGACATGGATAGCAAAGAGCACACCTGATTATAGTTTACCTGGGCAGTTCCTCAGAGAAGAGCAGAGATGCCATCAGGTGAGGTACTGGATTAGGGGCAGTGTGTGCTCTGTCTCTGTCCCCACACCAGGAACATCATGCAGATAAACATCTTGCTGCTCTGAGCAAGATCTGTCCCTGCAGCTTCCTTGTCCAGAAACCCTGGGGAAGAAGTCCAGGGCTGGACATGTCTTTTCCATCATCTGGGCATGTTCCACCTCTTTGGAGTCTCTGAGGGTTGTTTTGTGACTTCCTCCTCTCTGCTGTTGCAGAGGAGCAGTGCTCATATGGTGCTTTCTCTCCCCTCGTGTTTCCCTGCAGCCTCCGCGAGCGGTTCCGTGGGGAACAGCGCGATCCCGGAGAAGGAGCGGCAGAACATTGCCGAGCGGCTGCTGCGGGTGATGTGCACGGACCTGGGCGTGCTCAGCGTGGTGAGCGGCAAGGAGTTCATCAAGCTGGCACAGACCCTGGTGGACAGCGGGGCTCGCTATGGTGCCTTCTCCGTCACTGAGATCCTGGGCAACTTCAACACACTGGCTCTGAAGCACTTGCCTCGCATGTACAACCAGGTGAAGGTGAAGGTCACCTGCGCCCTGGGCAGCAACGCCTGCCTGGGCATCGGGGTCACCTGCCACTCGCAGAGCGTCGGCCCCGACTCCTGCTACATCCTGACAGCCTACCAGGTGGAGGGCAACCACATCAAGAGTTACGTCCTGGGAATTAAGGGTGTAGACATTCGAGACAACGGTGATTTTATCCACCACTGGGTACAGAATGTGCTGTCGGAGTTTGTCATGTCGGAGATCAGGACGGTGTATGTCACAGACTGCAAAGTGAACTCCTCTGCGTTCTCCAAGGCGGGCATGTGCCTGCGCTGCTCGGCCTGTGCCTTGAACTCGGTGGTGCAGAGTGTGCTCAACAAGCGAACGCTACAGGCTCGCAACATGCACGAGGTGATCGAGCTCCTGAATGTCTGTGAAGACCTGGCGGGATCCACGGGCCTCTCCAAGGAGACCTTTGGCTCCCTGGAGGAGACCTCTCCCCCGCCCTGCTGGAACTCGGTCACCGACTCCCTCCTGCTCGTCCACGAGCGCTACGAGCAGATCTGCGAGTTCTACAGCAGGGCCAAGAAGATGAACCTCATCCAAAACCTGAACAAGCACCTGCTCAGCAACCTGGCAGCCATCCTGGCCCCGGTGAAACAGGCTGTGATCGAGCTGAGCAACGAGAGCAGGCCCACCCTGCAGCTGGTGCTGCCCACCTACGTCAAACTGGAGAAACTGTTCACTTCCAAAGCTAACGATGCTGGCGTGGTCAGCAAACTCTGTCACCTCTTCTTGGAGGCGCTGAAGGAGAACTTCAAGGTTCACTCGGCACACAAGGTAGCCATGATCTTAGACCCTCAGCAGAAGCTGCGGCCCGTCCCACCCTACCAGCATGAGGAGATCATTGGCAAGGTCTGCGAGTTGATCAATGAGGTGAAAGAGTCCTGGGCAGAAGAAACAGAGTTTGAACCTTCAACCAAGAAGCCTCGTGCAGCAGGGGAAGCCACAGCAGCTCAGGAAGAAGATTGGTTTGGGAAAAATGAAGTGTATGATTATTTGCAAGAACCTCTCTTCCAGGCCACCCCTGACCTGTTTCAGTACTGGTCGTGTGTTACCCAAAAGCATACAAAACTAGCCAAGCTGGCCTTTTGGCTCTTAGCAGTGCCTGCTGTGGGTGCCAGGAGCGAATGTGTAAATATGTGTGAGCAGGCACTCTTGATCAAAAGGAGACGACTACTCAGTCCAGAAGACATGAACAAACTCATGTTTTTGAAGTCCAACATGCTTTAAGACTGTCTGTTAATTAAAACAAAACTTTAAAACACTGTTCCAAACAAAGAAGAAGAATTTTAAGTTCTAAACACTGTGGACCTCATTATGAATGCCCCTGGAAACCAAGTGCTTTTTATATATATATAAAAATATAAATATATATAAAATTAAGTTTGAAAGGAAAGCTGAGCACGGGAGAGAGACAGCCCTCTGCCAGGAACGTGCTGCTTTCCATAGATAGTGTGTGGACTTGACAGACTTTCTAATGTTTTCAAGTGGGCAGACGAATGGGAGGCTGATGTTCTAAAGTCTTCAGGCAGCTGAGATCTAAAGTGACTTGAAGTTTCTTTTGTTTCTCCTCCACCCCACCTTTCCTCTTGTCCCCTGGGCCATCTTGCCATGGATAATCAGACTCCATTCAACAGGCCAGTTCTGCACTGGGCTTTGCTCCTTTGAATAACTGTACACCTTGAGGGCACTTGGCTGAGGCCTTTCTGGCACCTGGTGCACACATCAGGGCAGCTGTGTTCTACCAGCACCAGGCCCCAGAGAAAGCAGGGAGGGAGACTTGATGGTTTTGGGCTTTAATTTTATTTTCAGCCTTTACATACAATATTTTTTTCAAAAAAGCAAAGTTACTCTTCTCTCTTCTGTCTCCACTCCCAGTTTTGACTTTAACATGGTAGCTGGTGATTATAAATTTGATTTCAAACTAAGAGCTCATGGCAGAAAATGTTTGTAATTGTCAAGTTTCCTGACTTTATTTGTCTACAGCAGAACTTCTTTCCTCAGCTCCTGGTGTTGATAAGTTTTTCTGTGAATATTGTACATCAGGCATTCTCAGACTTGTTCTAGAGCAGCCGATTTGCAATTAAATAGTATCCTTATGGGAACCACAGCAGTCATTTATGTGGAAAAGCCTAGAAACCAGGAAAAGGCAGTGGTGACAGCACAGATGGCTGTGGGCCACTAGTGAGCTTGTCAGGTCTGCCAGAGAACCCTTGCACCTGAACTTTTTTGTTAAAAAGTGTCTCACAGACAAACCAGCCTTCCCAAAGCCAAGGACAAACCAAGGTGTATGATTTTTCAGGGGAACAAAGGACATCAGTTTTGTCAGACTGGGGTTTGAAGGAAGCTTAAAGAAGTGCATGGGCTCAAAGATCCTTCTGAATGTAAGTGCTCCTGATTGAGTGCAAAGAATATCTTCCCATTTTTATTTGGAACGGTTTCCTCTAGTGGCACGAATGTCTTTTTGATACCTACAGTGCATTACACTACTTGTTCTTTTGCTGACTGGTTCTGGCTGGGAAGGCTACAGGCCCCAAAATGTTCTCCCTTACTGGCTCAATTGGAGATGATCAGAACCCAGACCCACCTCAGTCACTCTGCTGTCCCCCGAGGCCAGTGCTCTGTGGTGTTCCCTGCCTGCAGGCACAGCTCCTGGATCTCTCTCAGGTTTGGTGCCTCTTGGACTATTCCCAGCCTCTGGTGCCAAACTGTTTTTCACTACTGGGATTTATATCCTGGAGGGAAATGGAAGCAAATTGTGATTTTTTGCAGTAGTCTCTCCTGCTTCCAGGAGCATGCTCTGGAGTTGCAGTGCCAGTGGCACAGAAGGGTCTGGAGGAGGGACTGGCTCAGCTGGAGCCCCTCAGCAGCACGAGGTGTTTGCTGATGGCTGACAGTGCAGGGGGACACTGGGGGCCCTCTTTGACGTGCTGCTGTTGTTCAAATGTTAAACCAAGATCCCACCTGCCCATCTCTGGCTGAAAGAGAAGTTGCACCTTCCAAGACATGAGAAATAGCAAACCAAATCTCTCAGGCTTTGTGTGCAGATGCCTTGAACCTCACAGGCACTGACAGCTGCACTGGCACAGGACTCAGGGGCACAGTTTGGGTGCTGGAACCTTCCCCAGGTCAGGGTCACTGAGGATAGCTCTTGGCACCCAACTGTCTTCCATTGGCTTGAGTCTGAGTTGACTTTTCAGCACTGTTACTGGCATCAGGGCAGAACCAGGTGTCTTCTAAATGTTAAGTCTTGCCTGTGGACAGCACACAGTCTGCCACCCCCCTGCCAGCTGCAGGGGTAGCAACACGTGAAGAGGAGCTGCCAAGGCAAAGGCACCTGAGCATCTGATTTCCCTGGCAGTGGCTGATGGAAGTGTTGGTGGTAGGGCCACCTTTCTTTCTTGCTGGCTTTCTTCTCTCCTGTACAACTCCTGCCCACCCAGCCACCAGCTGGGCCTGTGGTAACAGAGCTGTTTGCACTTGCAGGGCAGGAGGAGCCTGTATCAGACAACAATAAAGTGTCAAACAGAGTCCCTAAGTGTGCCAGTCACAGTGCTGGGTGTGCTGCTGGGCCCACTCAGCAGCAGGGCAATGTGGCTGGAGGAGGACTGCAAAGCAGCTTGGCTTTGGAGGCACAGACTGTACCCCACAGCTCAGCTGATGGCACAAGGACCAGGAGTTGTAGTTCTTTCTCTTGAATGGCACGTTCCACCTTTTTGCATGGCTCATCTGACCCTGGGAGCTCCCAGGCTCTCGAGGCTCAGAGGAATGTGCAAAGCCCTTGCACTCCTTTGGAAAGGCAGCTCCAACCCCAACACTCCTTTGCAAGGGGCAGAGCAATGACTTCTGTGGAATTTGCCAACTTGGGCTCACTGTGCTGTCCCTCTGTGAGGCACTGGGGGTGGGAAGCAGGCAAGGCAGAGTTGGCACAGGTGTAAAGCTCTGGCATTGAGAATGGAGTAAATTGCAGTTGTTTGTGCCCAGTGGTGGGCAGGGCTGTGGCTGCACAGCCACCCTGACCTCCCAGCCCATCTCTCCTTTCCCTCACACTGTGGTTTTGGCACCAGACTTAGAGTTCTCTTGCTGTGCTGACCAAAGAGAGAGATGGACTGGCCCTCTCCCCCATCCCAATAACTGTCCCCTCCAAGGCAACTTGGGTTGTAGTTGCACTAATGATGGATGTTAAGCAAACATGCTGTGATGTCGGGTAGATGTGATTCTCCCAAAGACCTAAAAACTCAACTTAGCTGAAAAAGCAAGATAAAAACTAGGGCCTGAATTGGAGCCATCTTCTCCAGGACTCAGAGTAAGAAGCTGCTGCTTTTCATGACTCCTAAGCGTGGTTACAGGGTGTTCAGCTCAGAGGAGCTGTTCGTGCTATGTCTGCTCCCAGGCTCCCTTTTGTCTGCGACACTTGGGCTTCACTAAAAGCAGAGAAGCACATCTCTAGCACAGGTATTTACCCTAAATGCCAGGCTTTTGCTGCTGTTCTTCCCTCCCTCTTTGAGGTTTGGATTCACATTCTAGGGAGCAAAATTACTTCACCAAGGTCTGAATTTTGGAAGTTCTTCTTTGCCAGGTTGCCCCAACCCAAACTGCCCTGTTCCTGTTCTGTGGTGGTGCTGTGGAGCAGCACATGCTGGAGGGAGCACTGCCCATCCTGGGGTGGGAGGCTGTAGAGTGGAGACTGAGTTTGGCCACAGCTGTCATGAGATACTGCTCCCTCTGAGCTGGGAGAAGTCCCCAGAATTGGGATCATCCTCTGGTAGGTCATGTTGGGAATTTGCCTTCTGCTTGTTGGTTTCCTTTACTCACACCTGAGAAATGTGTTGGGATACAGAACTGGGGGTGTGTCCTCCAGGCATTCAGTTGTTCCTTCTGCCAACTCTGGGCCAGACCTTGCAGCCTTCTCCTTCTGACTTCACAGCTGGCTTTGGAAGGGTTCTGACCTTCAAGGTGGGGGACAAGCACCAGCAGATGAACTGTAAGAGTGAAGGGCCTTCCAGTCCTGTCTGAAGATCCTTGTTACTAGAAGACTGATAGTGGGGTGCAGGGTCAGAGCTCTTCAGGAGGTTGTTTCTGTGTGAGTGGAGCAGCCAGAGGGTCAGGAGAACATGGAGCCTGAATTTGTCTCCTGTGTCTGTCCCCTCCTCATGTCTCCAGGAATAGGCAGTAGTTGTGGTCTGGCTTGCAGGGTGGGCTTTGGTGTCTTGGACCTGGGTGAGGTTCAGGTGGAAGTGAACTTTCCTTTCTGTCCAAGCTCTCTGTCTGTGCTGAGGGAGCTGCTTTGGGTGTATCTGAACTAGTGCAATCTGGAAAACTTCCTGTGAAATCCAGCAGTGGGCTCAGGTTTTGTATAATTCAGTTGTTTGTTCATGGCTGTTTAAACCAGTTTAACCTTGAGCTAAACTGGTTTAAGCATCCACATGAACCACCTGCACTGGTTTGTCTGCACTTGCTGGGCAGAGAACACGTCCAGCAGCAGCTCAGGGAGTCATGACCCTTTTGTGAATTTTGCAAATGAATTTGCAGCAGATGCTCTCAAGGCTTGGGAATGACTTAAAATAGCAGGGAGACACTTCTGGAAATGGCTTGAGCTCTAGAGGTGAGCTCAGCTGGTGCTAATAATGCCAAGGTCACGGGTTTGAGCCCCATACAGACCATTCACTTGAGAGCTGGACTTGATCATCCTCGTGGGTCGCTTCCAACTCAGAATCCTCAGAACATTCTGTGACTCTAAATGGTGGGGTTGGAGCTCACAGTATTCAGTGAGATGGCTCAGGGGGTGGGATGTTTTTTCTCCAGTTGTCTGCAATAACCCAGAAGGTTTAGCATGGGAAGAAATTACCACAAATGTTCATGTTGGTGGCAGAGTCTGCTCAGCTTCACCCAGTCTGAGGGGCCAGTCCCACTCTGGACCCCACAGCAGCCACAGGAGCCTGGACTGGGCCATCTGCTGCTCTAGGCAGCACCAAGTTGCTGAGGAATCAAAGGACACTAAAAGAGCAGTCAGAAAGTTACTCCAAGGCTTGGAGTTCTTCTCTGTGCTAAGGAAAGGCTCAGATCACTCATGGCACCTCTCTGGCTGAGGGAGAGGAGAGGAGCTCCTGTGAGCATTCACATAGAAAGGGACAAATTGTTCCCTATGGAGTAATTAGGAATAAAGGGATGAAAATAAACAAAAAGACACTAAAGGCAGATTCTGGGAAGCCTCTTCAGGGAGGAGAAATCTGTTCATCTGGGAGGAGTTTCTTTTAGGGGAATACTTTTTGAGTCCTGTCACTGAAAGTAAGGCTGCAAAGCTCCTGGAGTTCATTCTGTGGGGCACGAGGCTGCTCTGGACCTTGCTGAGAGAAAAGGGACTGGGTGTAGGGGTGGGAAATGTCAGTCCTGCCCCAAAGGTCCAGGAGGATTCACAGGGCATCTTCCTCCCCATCCTCCCACTCCTCACTGGCACCAAACCCTTCCCAGCACTCCAGTGTACCCATCAGCCGGGAGGGAGCTGGCAGAGGGAAACGCCAGCTGAGGGGCAAGTGTCCTGTCAGCCCTTACACTGCCGAGGTGGAGAATCAGGCTGGGGGAGAGTGTCCAATATTTTGCTGCTTCTGCTGTGCATTTTCTGTGCTGCTCCATGATCTTGAATCTGTGGGATCCGTTGGGAATGCCCAGAGCCATCGGCTGAGCCCCAGGGCCCATATCAGGTATCTCTGAACTGTCTCTCCGTAGCAATAAGAACTTCCTGTTCCTGGGGCGTGGGGTCTGTCCCTGTGCCACAGGCCACCGTCTGCCTGGGCCTTCTGGAGGTGTCACTGAGCAAACTAAAGCCCAGCTCTGCTGGAACAGGCTCTCAGGCCTGGGGGAGAGTCTGCCTATGCTAGGCCAGAAATGGTGAACCAATGACAGTGGGTTGCCCTGAAATTTAATTTTATGTAGTGGATGTTTGCGTGATTTCTGTTTCATTTTGGTTTGGCTGCTTAGTTGGGTTTTCACTCCTGCTGTTAAGAGTCCTTTGTTTATAACTTGAGGGAAGAGTTTTGCTCACACAGGCAGTGGCATATCCATAGACCCTTGGGGGTTCCTGATCTGTAGGCAGCTGACTTGGAATTTTTTAGGTTATCTTCTGAAATGAGTTTCTAAATGGCACAACATCAGCCAGTGGCTGACAGGATGTTCTCCCCCTGTCCTGTGGCATTGCTGACAGGGGGACTGGAGGAGCAGCTCGGCCTTAACGAGGGGAGTGTTTTAGGGTGGAGTCGATGAGCACAGACACGTCCAACCCTTGATTTTTACTACCAAAGTTCCTTAAAAAGACACTTCCAGCCTCATCGGCCTTGAATCCTTGTTCTTATCTCTCAAGGGTTCTCATGGTGGTCTTTGCAGTGTCTGTGCATAGGGTGGGATCATTTTCTCCTGTGAGCCAGGGAGGGGAGGAGGGATTATTTTTCCCCCTGCTGTCTATGGAGAAGGACCTTTCCACTCAAGGAAGGAGGGATGTATTCTGGAAGGAGCAACAGTCTGTTTTCCATGGTCCCTTGAAATTTACTGGGACTTCAATTTTTTTGTTAATTCTTTGAAAGGAAAACTGGTAGTGGATGAACTGAAGCCTTGGTGGCAGGTCCAGGAGGGGCACACCCTGCCCAGGCTGTGAGGATTGTGGTCCACGCCGTGGCCAGACAGTGCCAAGGGGACGAACGCAGCCGTGAGGGATCCTGTTTGCAGCCAGTCTGAAAGAGAAGCTGTTCCTTTTTCCCAAACCTCCTCTGGGGGGCTGAATTCTCGTTGTTCCATCAAGCAAAGATTAAGGTTCTCCTGTCCCTCCTGCCTCCCTCCCTCAGTAACTCGTGTGCATTTCCCTCCTTTCTGTAGATGCAGATGTTCTTTCTAGGCAATACCACAGACGCGCCGCGAGCGCACTCATGGCATCTTAAAAAAGACAAAAAAAATAATACAAAAAATATACAAAAAATATCTTTTTTAGGCCAGAGTTTTCTACAGGTATTAATGAATATTTTTCTTAATCCTTATAAGTTTTATGTGTTTAGTATTTCTTAATACCGGTAGCATTAATTTATACTTTTGTAGCAACACAATATTTTTATAAACCGCCACCGCTGGCTTTGTCTTCATACCGGGAACCGTCGGGCGCTGCCCCGCGCTGTACCATGTACTATATTTAAAAGGTTATCTAATGTCACACTTGCTGTGTTAATAAACAAAACAAAACCTGTTTGAAGTCTCATGTATTGTTGGTGTGGATCAAATGACTCACTAGAGAGCAATATTGCACGGGGTTGAGTTGCTGATTTTCATTGTGATATATGAACGCTTGAGGCCAACTCAAGTTCTGAGGTTTTTCTTTTTCTTTTTAGGATTTTGTTTTGGTTTTGGTTTGGTTTTTTTTTTTTTTACAGCTAAATAAATTTCAGTGCTGTTTGAAACTTAGACTGACGTCAAATGAAAAGGATTATTAAATAAAAAAAAAAACAAGGTGTTTAAATGTTGCTGTTTTTACAAGTCTGTTGCTGTCTGAATGGAAATATTCCCCAAGAGGGGAGGAATAGTTCCACTTGGCTTCCAAAGGGGCCGAGCACTCCAGGCCAGAGCTCGGCTGTTTGGAAATACCTTAGAGACATGTTCCTGCAACATTCTTTTCAGCGTTGATGCCAAGGCAGAAGACAAACTGTAACTGTAAGAAAGCATCCGTTGCTTGAGGATTTTCATGTCAGTGTTGTATTTATGGTTTTACAATAAAACAACCTTTAGGAAAAAGAGAAGTGTCTGGGCTTTTCTGTTTTTCAAGCATTCTGACTGGGATGTTCTCCAGGGCTGATGTCCTGCTGTGAGGGAAAACATCTGTGGAAGTGACCTGGATCCCAGCAGTGGTTTCTGGTGGATCTCAAAGGATCATGAAGTGGTTTGGGTTGGAAGGGACCTTAAAACTCATTTCATCCCACCCCCTGCCCTGGGCAGGGACACCTTCCACTATCCCAGGTTGCTCCAAGCCCTGTCCAACCTGGCCTTGGACACTTCCAGGGATGGGGCAGCCACAGCTTCTCTGGGCACCTGTGCCAGGGCCTGCCCACCCTCTGAGGGTGGAATTTTCCCCCGTATCCCATCTAACCCTGCCCTCTGGCAGTTCACAGCCCTGTGAGCTCAGCAGCCAGAGAACTCCACCCTGGGCACCCAGACCTCCCCAGAGCATTTCCTGGAGCATCAGTGCCATGAGCTGCCCCTCTCTCACTCAGAACATGTTTGTGTCCTGTTTGTGCTCTGACCCCCTGGGCACTGGGGGTGGTTTGGGGGCTGCCCCACAGTGTTGTGTTCACACCACCGGGCAGGTTTGGCTCGGCTGGGCTTTCTCTGTTGAAGCTGTGCCAGCTGGTGCTGGGCAGCCTCAACTGGCAGTGCCAGAGTTCAGCCCTGCTGGGTCAGGGATTTCTGCCTGTATCAGCAGATCCACCCCAGGGCTGGATTTCACCCCAGGGGAACAGAGGCACTGGGGCACTGGGTGGGCACTGGGCAGCCTCCCTCCTCCCCAGGGCACAGCCCTTGGCAGCTGTTTTTGTGGGAGCCAAAATGGGCACTGGGATTTGGGCTCAGGCCGTGACAGGCTTGACTTGCACGAGTGTCCCAAGGGGTCCCAGAGATGTGCTGGTGAATGGGGCCCTGGTGGTTCTGAGTGCAGGGACTCACTGATGCTCTCAGGAGCTCCAGGATCCACCTCCAAACAAAACAGAGACCACCAGGAATTGTCCCAAGTGGAACAACTACACAAACCAGGGTTCAGAGAAGGAGTCCAGACCTTAATGCTGTAAAATCCAAGGTACATTGTCCATCACCCTTTATGGTCTCCTTTTCTTTTTGGCCTGTTTTGATGTCCTTTGGGGTTTTCTAACCCTGAACCCACCACCAACCCCCTGCAGAGAGCAAGCAAAAAAAATTTGCTAGAGAATTAGGAAATTTGTTGGCTGAGAAAAGCAAACCCCAAAGACATGGAATGATGATGGGTCTGACCATTGGATAAAACTCCTGGCTGGTGGTCAAGTGTGAAGATGAGCCAAAATAATAGATGCAACTCTCAGTATATAATGTAAGAATGGCTGGGACTTCTCAGGAGGTTTACAAAGGGATTGCACTAAACAGTCAGATCAGATGCCCTCAGGTCCTGCCAGACAGGAGTTGGGATTTTTTTTGAAAATCTGAATAAGTGAAGTTGATAATGTAAAGCCAGGATGGATGCCCAGCAGAGTGGAGGATGGTGCTCTCTGGCACTCCAGTGTCTCCTGGCATTCAGTTGTCCTTTTTGCTAGAGCCATTTAAAATGATAAAAGTGACTGCTAATGGGAATGTAAGAGGCTTAAGCTAATCCTGGTGTTCCCCAGTTCTCTAATTTCTGCCCTAACAGGACACAACTACTTTGGGATTAGCAATAAAGGAACTGGTAGCTCCAAACTGGGGCTGTGCTGGAGGTATCCCCCTCACCTCAGAGGCACTGATGGGTCTGACAAAGTGGGTGGAACTCAGCAGCCCCAGTCTCAGCTTCAGCAGTTTGCCTGCCTTGGAGTTTTCTCATCCTGAGATCCTGTATGTGGGAACAGTGAGGAGCAGGGAGCAACAGCCCAGGTGTGTGGCAAGAGCAGTGCCAGTGTGTGTTTGTGGCTGGGGGAAGGGAGGGGGGGAGGGTGGCCCTGTGCCCCCTGAATTTTGGGGAACATCATGTCGTGTATCATCTCAGTCCCATCATGCTGTGTAACATCTCAGTCAGGGTAGTTTCATAAAACTGCTCAAAATGATCCCAGCAGAGAGAGCCAAGGGCACTCCAAGGACTGCTCTGGCAATCTGAGGAGGCTGAGGGGAGATCTCACAGAGTCTGCAACTCTTCACAAGGGGCAGCTCCAGCCTCTGCTCTGTGGGGACCAGTGACAGCACCCAGGGAATGGCTGGAGCTGTGCCAGGGCAGGGACAGCACCCAGGGAATGGCTGGAGCTGTGCCAGGGCAGGGACAGCACCCAGGGAATGGCTGGAGCTGTGCCAGGACAGGGACAGCACCCAGGGAATGGCTGGAGCTGTGCCAGGGCAGGGACAGCACCCAGGGAATGGCTGGAGCTGTGCCAGGGCAGGGACAGCACCCAGGGAATGGCTGGAGCTGTGTCAGGGCAGGGTCAGGTTGGATCTCAGGGAAAGGCTCTTCCCCCAGAGGGTGGTGGGCACTGACCAGGCTCCCCAGGGCAGTGGGCACAGCCCCAAGGCTGCCAGAGCTCCAGGAGTGTTTGGATGATGCTCTGAGGAACAGGGTGGGATTGTTGGGGTGTCTGTGCACGGTCAGGGATTGGACATGGTGATCCCCATGGAGATTCTGTGATTCCACAATTGTATCCTGAAGTTCACTCAGCTCACAGGGCAGGACAGGAGTGTGGCACACCCTTGGGGCTTTGCTGCCCTGGACACAGAAAGATCACCAGGGCTCAGGTTCTGCTCCCTGTGCCACTGCCTGTATTTGTTAACTGGTGGTGCCTTCCCAGCACCGCTGCCACCAGCCAGGGTGGGCGGGACCCACCTGAGAGCCTCTGGCACCTCCTGCAGGGAGTGGGCAGCCGAGTCCTCCCCAGTCCAGGCCTCCTCCTGTGCTGGACACCTCATGCTCTCCTTGCTGTGGAACTGTGACAACCAGCCCTGGTGCCTCTGATTCCAGAGTCCTCCCTGGCCAGGGGTGGCTTGGGCAGGTGCTGCTTGTTCTTCCAGTGATTCCATCCCACTCAGACTGGGGCAGAAGGAGGGTCTCACTCTGGTGGGGAAGCTGAAGCAGAGGTTTGTGTGAGCTGCCTGCACACTGATTTTTTTGTTCCCTTTTCTCCCAAACAGCCCTTGTGGGGCTGCTCCTGATTTTGGGAACATGGAACTCTGCTCTGCCAGCAGAGTTCAGCCCACTGGAGCTCCCAAAAAAGAAGCCAATTCCAGCTTAGACTGCCCCTGTCGTGGGAGACACTGGAAAAGAATTGGGTGTTGTTTCTGTAGGAGCTGCTCAGCCTGAGAGTTTTGGTCCACTGGGCTTTATAAATTCCACAGCCACGTGGTAGACTCTGCTCAGGCACACACAAAGATTATGGGGTTTTCCTTTGGGAAGAAGGTGCTGCAAAAATGAGTGTTGCTCATTCACTTTACTAAGATGCAAAATGCTCTACAACACAAAGTAACACAGCCAAGCTTGACTTGGGGTAGAGTTTTGGCATCTGAAAGTCATCTGGAGGTGGAGAGAAGGGGCAATTCTCCAGCAGAGATGGCCTTCAAGGTTGTGCTTGACTTGGATTTGCTAATAATCTTACCCCAAATGGGATATTGAACTGGAAACCTCCAGAATTCAACACTTTCGTGAATCCCTGTGGTAAAGACCTGGAAAACCTGTTTCAGGTGTGGTAGGAATTGCCAAATCTCACGATAATTTTAAAGCAAGGATTGCTTGTCACAGTTCCCACCAAAGGTAATAGGATGAGGTTAAAGCACCAGCCTGGAATGCTGCAGACCTGGGGGCAGAGATTCGTTCCCTCAAAGTCTTCCTGCAGCTCAAGAGAAGTTGCCCAATCCTTGTGTCCCAGCTTCCCACCCACAGGAAAGTTATGCCACCTCTGCCACTCTCAGCAGGTGACCCACTGCAGGGACCCCCTTTTTTCAATCTCCAGTTTCGGTTTTTTGGTTACCTAACAAGGAGAGGTCACACCAAGCACTGCAAAGACCTTCCCCAGGAGTGCTTTGATCCCACAGATATCTGAGCCCATGTGGGTAACTGCTCTTCCTTCTCACATCTCCCAACCACCAAGCTCCAAGGAACCAAATCCCTTCATCTGCTCTTCTGCAGAGGCCTCACCTGGACACACTGCCCTGGGGATGAACCTGGGGACTATGGCTGGTTTGTTCTGGCAGCAGATTCTGTGAACAACACTCTGCAGGAGAGGCCCCAGGGGGGTCACTGTCTGCAGGACGATCCCACAGACCAGGAACATGTGTTCAAATACCACATAAACCAGCCCTGGTCCCTCTGCAGAGACACCCCCAGGGAGCAGCCCCCAGTGGGCCACCCTCTGGCGCAGCAGCTCCCACGGCCTGAGACCTGCTTGAGATGTCTCCTGGGCTGGGCTCATTACTCTGCCTTTTCATCTAATCAGGCACAAAGCCAAGCTGTGCCACAGGGCCACGAGTCACAACCCTGCCAGCTGTTAGTGCTCTCCAGGCAGGGTGGGATTAGATGGACCAGATATTGGGAAGAAGTGTTCCCATGAGAGTGCTGAGGACCTGAGAAGCTGTGGCTGCCCCATCCCTGGAAGTGTCCAAGGCCAGGTTGGACATGGCTTGGAGCAACCTGGGCTGGTGGGAAGTGTCCCTGCCCATGGCAGGATGTGGAATCTTCAAGGTCCCTTTCACTCCAAACCACTCTGTGACTTTATGACTTGCTCCATGTTTCTAATATGAGAACAGGTCAAATACCTTCAAAAATGTATTAGAACAAAATTACTGGTTTTATCAAGCAAACTCCATATTTCAATTAAAAAAAAAAGAAAAAAGAAAAGTGGGAAGATCAAATTCCCACCAATTCATGGCATTATTTCTGTTTTCCTGTCATCTCTCTCAGTCTGTATCAGCTCTTTCATTGGCTCACTCAGGGCTGATCCTGAGCTACAGACACACTGCTCCTGGCTGTTTGCCTTTCCCACTTTGCATCGTAACCACCTGTGACCGTGTGGTGTGAAGGCCCCTCAGGACTGGCACCACCCTGGGGCAGCCCCAGTGCCAGTGGGTAATTTTTGTCCTGTGTGTCAGATGCTCTTGGTAGGAAAGGTGACCTTGAGAGGAGCTCAGCTGGTCAGAGCAAGGTGTTTAAAACATCAGGTCAGGAGTCTGATCCCTGCATGGACCTTTCACTGAGGAGATGGACTCAATGATCCTTGTGGGTCCCTCCCAACTCAGAACATTCTGTGATTCTGGTGACACCAACAGCCTTTGGGATGACTGGTCTGGTTTCAAGGTAAACCTGCAGGAGAAACAAACCCAACACAAAAGAGATTATAAGTCAGAGTTACAATTTAATAACAACATTACAATAAATGCAGTGGCACAAAGAGAAATTGGGTTTAACCCCCAAGCCCAGCAGTGTAACCCACCCCCTGGGGCACAAACACAGGGGGGTTTGGTGGCCCCTGTGCTGAGCCCCACGTGGTTCCCCCGAGTGCAAAGGAAAAGGAAGGGACAAACCTGTTGGTGCAGATGATGGCACAGTCTGGTGGAGAGTGGTGGGCTCCTCCTGGCCAGGGGCTGCTCCTCCTCTGGATCCCAGGAGTGGTTCCCCAAGTCCCCAAAGCCCCAGATTGTCTCCCCTGAGGTTTGGGTGGGAGCCCCCAGTGCCTCCCCCAGGGCAGGGAGTTCCACACTGGGGGATCTGACTGTGGGATAAAGTCAGGGGGGATTTTGGAATGGTTGGTGGCCCCTGAGCAGAGCTGAGCCCTCAGGTGGGTGTGGAGGTGTGTCTTGGTTTGAGATAAGCAACTGCCAACCCCCCCAAGCACAGAGAGAAAAGCCTCCCTCCTAACACCAGGGAAAGGGAGGAAAAGAGAGGGGAAAGAAAAAAACCACTTCAAACTGCATTTATACTAAATCTACATATATTTTTCACAGAAAGAAAGAGACAATTAGAAGAGAGTACAAATATTCACTCACACAAGTCTGCAACAACAAGTTCCCCACCTCAACTTCATAACGAACACACAAATTCTACTGTCCTAACTACACATTACTTAAGAAGAAGCTTATTCCCCAGGGAGACAAACCCAAGCAGAAAGGAGAGACCCAGAACAACACATTTTACTTTCCTGAGGTACCCTGTGAGCCAGTGGTGGGCCTGGTCCTCTCCATCCCCCCTGGGACAGCATCGTGCGTCCTCCCAAGAGGAGGGCTGAGAAGCAACTGCCTTAACCACTCCCACACTGGTTCCTACTTCCCTGGAGATGATGTCATAATGTGGTATGGAATACAAAGTTATGGCTAGAAGAGGTCAGCTGTTGGCTCAGCCCAGCTCAAGTCAGCTGACAGCTTCGGCCTAATCCAAACTTCAGAGCCCAAATCTAGGCCCACCCAGGTAAATCCATAACATTCTCCACCCCTTATTCCATACCATATTATGTCACTCATATCTTAGGTTCTCATGCTTAAACACTTATTTTTTCAGGGCTGATTTCCACCCCTCCATAATGTGGCTAAGAGTCCATTAGGATGGGGTAGATATTTCAGATGGAAACAAAGCAGGTCAACTCAGGTCATCTTATCTGATGGTTCATGTCTTTCAGTAGGGTTACCATCCTCTCCTCAGGAGTCTTTAGTTTCCCACTGGGGTTAGAATAGTGTTCACAGTCAGATCCACCCCTTGGCCTCATCCACCTACAGGTGGTCTGAGGCATCATAGGCCCATTGAGCCAGGAACAACCCTCCCCCAGCCAGTCCAGGGTGTGATGTTCTTCATTGGCTCGGCTCTTGGGCACATCAACACTCACACGATGGATTTTCAAAGATTCAACTCAAATGGCAGTGTCCCACCACACGTCAACAGCATATGCAGGCTTCTCTTCATGTCTTTCTCCTTGGTCACACAGAAGTACTACAGTTCACCATGTGACCCATCCCCTTAGCAGCAGTCCTAACAGCTTTGGCAGCCTCGGAAGCAGCCCCGACAGCAGCACAAGCAAGCAGCAGAGGCAGAAGCAGCCCCGGCGGCTCGCCAGCCCTGACTCGCTCGCAGCCCTGGCTCGGCTCGCAGCCTCTCATGGCTCGCGGCCTCTCATGGCTCGCAGCCTCTCACGGCTCGTGGCCTCTCATGGCTCGCAGCCTCTCAGGGCTCACAGCCTCTCATGGCTCGCAGCCTCCCGCGGCTCGCTCGCAGCCCTGGCGGCAGCCCCGCCAGCGACAGCTCTGGCTCCTGCGGGTCGCTCAGCACTGCGGGCGCTGGTTCCGGGCGCCGCATCTGTTGGGTTCTCTGCAGGGGGTTCGCAGCTCCTCTTTTCCCTGTTCACTGGGGTCTCACAATGGCAAACACGCTTCACAGCTGTGGATAACCTTAAGAATAGTGTTCACGGTTAAATCCACCCCTCGACTTTATCCACCTACAGGTGGCCTGAGGCACCATGGGCCCATCGAGCCAGGAACAACTCCTCCCCATGCCAGTCCAGGTGAGATGCTTCTCATCAGCTCGGCTCCTGGGCACATCAGCATTCACATGATGAGTCCTCAGGGATTCAAATCAAACAGCCGTGTCTTGCCACACATGAACAGCTTACATGGGCATCTCTTTTCTGCAGTGGCTACATTCACAGCAGGCACCAGTCAAGCTGTTTGAACTCACAAAGACAGTGAAACAGTGAAAACGAGCATTCAACAGCAAGGGAGAGTTGTTTACATTTTCTGTTCTGGATGTACTTAAACAAGGCACTTATCAATCTATGTTTCTACAACAATCCTCCCGGGAAGCCTGCCAAGATCCTGGGACACCCGCCAAGGTCCTCCGTCGCTCCCGAGTTTCCCGGCCAATGCACCATTAACTGTCTTGGTTTGAGATAAGCAACTGCCAACCCCCCCAAGCACAGAGAGAAAAGCCTCCCTCCTAACACCAGGGAAAGGGAGGAAAAGAGAGGGGAAAGAAAAAAACCACTTCAAACTGCATTTATACTAAATCTACATATATTTTTCACAGAAAGAAAGAGACAATTAGAAGAGAGTACAAATATACACTCACACAAGTCTGGAACAACAAGTTCCCCACCTCAACTTCATAACGAACACACAAATTCTACTGTCCTAACTACACATTACTTAAGAAGAAGCTTATTCCCCAGGGAGACAAACCCAAGCAGAAAGGAGAGACCCAGAACAACACATTTTACTTTCCTGAGGTACCCTGTGAGCCAGTGGTGGGCCTGGTCCTCTCCATCCCCCCTGGGACAGCATCGTGCGTCCTCCCAAGAGGAGGGCTGAGAAGCAACTGCCTTAACCACTCCCACACTGGTTCCTACTTCCCTGGAGATGATGCCATAATGTGGGATGGAATACAAAGTTACTGGCTAGAAGAGGTCAGCTGTTAGCTCAGCCCAGCTCAAGTCAGCTGACAGCTTCGGCCTAATCCAAACTTCAGAGCCCAAATCTAGGCCCACCCAGGTAAATCCATAACAAGGTGCCAAGGAGTCCCTGGAGGGGAGTTCTCCCAGCTCCTCTGCCAGGCTTCTTTCCCAGCCAGCTCCCAGCCTGAGGGCTCAGCTGTGCCCTGGGCAGCTGCTGCCAATGGGCCATTGGGAACAGTTGCTGGGCAATGGCCCAGAGGGTTTAGAATGCCCAGCTTTGGGCACACCCACACAGGGACAAACTGGGCCCACCTGCTCAACTGGGACAATGACAAAGCCCTTGAGCTCAGGATGCTGGTGGTCACCAGCCCAGGACACTGTCTGGCTGAAACCATCAGACCCACAAGGGAGAGGCACTTCCCGAAGGTGTTTGTGGAGTGCTGGAGCAGCAGCTGGAGCAGCGCTCGCTGGGCTTGGGCTCTGGTGCCACTCTGCCTGGAGAGGGGAAAGGACAGCTCAGCTCCAGGGATGGAGGGCACAGGCTGAGGGGGCAACATGAAATGGGAGCAAGAACTGTGAGGACCATCTGGAGATGAGCACAGGTGAGGGAGTGCAGCTGAACCCCTCAGACACAGAGAACAGCCTGAACCAAGAGGAGCAGCCAAGAGGGTGAGGTGGGACAGATACTTTGAGGTAGGAGGAGAACATGGTTTGGAAGACTTTGACCTCATGGCTGAGAGGGAAAGAGAGGTCTTACCTTCCAGATGTGTTTCATGAAGTTCCACAGACTGGACCTCGTGTGTCTCAGGTGAGACCCCCACACACAATGGCTGGTCCATAGAGAAAAGCCAGGTGAGCCTTGTTGGCCACGTTCTCAGGGATTTCCTGACACTGAGGAGCAACAGCAGCCCTGGCACAGCCCTGGGCCCCCACACTGAGCAGGGCAGGGCAGGGCAGGGCAGGGCAGAGGTGCTCACAGGGCATGAGGTAGTGAGAGGCACCGAGAGACTCAGCACAGACTGAACTGGGACCAGCCCCCAACAAGAATGTTGGAACAACTTAAACAGGAAGCTCTGAACTCTCAGGGTTCACTTCAGGCTCACAGCAGCACAAGGTGGTATTCTGAATAAATCCTGCCTTTGGCCCTGTGATAACTGTAAGGAATAAAACTTTTTTGCCCAGTTTTCACACACTTTTAGACCTTTACACCCCACCACCCTGCCCAAACACATCAGGTTTTGAGAGGCTTTAGCTGCTTCATGACTCAAATACACCAACCTCCCACCAGCTCAGCAAGCAGCACAATCTGGTCCTGACACAGATCTGAGCAGTGGTTTGCACTGGAAAAGACATGAAATAAATATTACTGTCCCATCAATCCCCCCAGTTCTCACAGCTCCTCTGCACACTCCCAGAACTGCATCTCCTGGTCCTCATGCACCTTCTTTATGTCTCCCAATATCTATTCCTTCCCATCCTGTCTCCTCCCTCAGGATGCAGCCAGCAGGCAGGTGCTGCCTTTGGATTTGCTGTGCTCTGGTTAAGGGTAATTTTTACAATCACAGGTGTTCTGCTCAGTGGTAAGCACGGAAAAATCTGCCCAGGACCTCCAGGGGTCACCCAGTTTCAAAACTGCTGCTGCCTCCTCTCTCTCCAGCAGGACCCTCACCTGTGGCTGCCCCTGCTCCCTCCCAGGACCAGGGCCAAGGTCCCTTCTGTCCAGTGCCAGAGATGGGTGCCCTTTGCCAGCCTCACTTGCATAGAGAGGCAGAGCCCTCCGTTCTCCACGGCACATTTGGCAGCCTGTGATGGTGATTATGAAGATAAACAGCCAAATTACTGCACGTTCCCATTCGGGTGATCGATGAGCTGAAACGCCTCCTGGCAAGAAGTGCTGTAGCTCTTGGAGGATCTTTTTTTAAATTACACCAGTTGTAAGTCAAAGCAAATTAACAGATTCTCTTTAAGAGCCCAGAGCAGATGTTCTCCCCTCGAGCTGCTCACGCTCCGTGTCTGGGGAACATATGCCACGTTCTGGGTGTGTGGTCAGAGCTCTGCCAGCAGCAGGGATGGCACTGCCAGGGCCTGGTTCACTGGCAGGAGGTGTCCCTGAACTGGGCTACAGGAAAGGAACCAGGTGTGGACATGCCCCACAGAGGGAGGGAGGCAGGGAGGGGCAATTGTTGTGGCAATTTGTTGTGGTGGACAAAGGGACACAGGCTGTAGGTGTCCCACACCAGCTAATTTATTAAACTGCCATATTACAGCAGAAAAGAAGATGAAGATGAAGAAAAATGGAAAGGGACCTGGGGATTTGGACTGACAGGAGATTAAACATGAGCCAACAGTGTGCCCAGGTGGCCAAGAAGGCCAATGGGATCCTGGCCTGGATCCAAACTAGCGTGGCCAGCAGGCCCAGGGCAGTGACCCTTCCCCTGGACTCTGCCTTGGGGAGGCCACACCTTGAGTGTTGTGTTCAGTTCTGGGCCCCTCAGGTCAGGAAAGAGATTGAGGGGCTGGAGCGGGGCCAGAGAAGAGCAATGAGGCTGGAGAAGGGACTGGATGTGGCACTGAGTGTCCTCTGAAACACCTCCAGGGACAGAGAGTCCACCATGTCTTGATCCAACCCCACTGTGATCACCAGCCCAGGGCACTCTGTGCCCTGGGCTGGTGATCACAGTGGGGTTGGATCAAGGGTTGATGATCTCAGAGGTCTCTTCCAACCCAACTGAGAAGAGCAACGAGGCTGGAGAAGGGACTGGAACACAAGTGCTGTGGGGAGAGGCTGAGGGAGCTGGGGGTGTTCAGCCTGGAGAAGAGGAGGCTCAGAGGTGACCTCAGCACTGTCTGGAACTGCCTGAAGGGAAGTTCTGGCCAGGTGGGGGTTGGTCTCTTCTCCCAGGCAACCAAGAGTAGGACAAGAGGGCAGGGGCTCAAGCTCTGCCAGGGGAGGTTTAGGTTGAACATCAGGAAGAAACTCTTTACAGAGAGAGTGCTCAGGCATTGGAATGGGCTGCCCAGAGAGGGGGTGGATTCCCCATCCCTGGAGGTTTTTAAGCAGACGTGACACTGACTGGACATGGCACTGAGTGCCATGATCTGGTGATCAAAGTGGGGTTGGGTAAAGGGTTGGACTTGATGATCTCAGAGGTCTTTTCTAACCCAACTGATTCTATGAAAGAAAAATGAGATTTCTCAAACCACAAGTTACACAATACAGATCCTAAATTCCACCCATGGTCAGTTTTCACACGTTTATGACCATACACTTTATTGCAGCTTCTGATTGGATGTTACTCACTGTCCAGATGCACTTTTGTTTCATGAGAAATTATCTACACACATTCCAGTCTTATACCTTGCTTTTCTCAAATCCCTTCTTATCTCAATTTATTTTAGTTATTTTGCCAGTTTTCTCACAGTTTTAATTATCTTTCACTGTTCCCATCTGTACCACTCTACCCTGGGCCTGAAACTGCCTGCAGCTTCAAACATTCATAATTCAAGAAATCCTCATAATCCTCACAGACAATCCCTACCTGGATGTGTGTCCACCAGCTGCTGCCTGCCCATGGAGCACCCACCCCTTGGTGGGGATCTGGCACTGCTCGGGCACTGCCCAGCTGGGATCAGCCCCTTGGCAGTGGTGCCACAGCAGCACCAGCCCATTCACCTCACAGGATGGCCAGGGCTGGGCCCTGGTGAAATCCAGCACTGTGGAGGCACAAAGGATGTGGTTAAAAGCCACAGAACCAAAGGTGCCACTCACCCCCACCCCTGTCCTGAGCCACAGTTCCCAGATCATCTTTGTGGGGATATTCCTGTGGCACAGCCCCAGGCTGGCACTTCTGCAGCCTGCCCAGTGCTGAGGAAGGACCAGCAGCTTCTGAATGTCACAGCAAAGGGTTTGTTTAAGTTGGATTTATTTCAGTTGTGTGTTTTCCATATGTTTATAAAGGAACCAACCTGGCTGGCTGCTCTGCTGCCTCTTTAACCTGGTTAAAGAACTAAATGGCTGCTGCATGAATGGATCCTCCTCCAGTTTCAATGAGCTAAAAGGAGAAGCTTTTAGTTCTGGATGTGCAAAGAGAGTACAAGCCATCACTGCCTCTCAAGCTCAAGTCATTCTCTGCTATAACATTGCAGTGTCATGTGTTGCTTTAAGAACAGATCACTCCACTGAAGTGAATTTTGGCATTTATATTTACTGGATTGTCAGAAAATGCAGCTTCTACTGGATTGGAAAGCTGTGACTTCATTATTTTTTTTTCTGCTGTGGAAATGAGCACCAAGGAGAGCACAGAGCATTTCCTTCTTACTCAGCCTTGTACATGTGGGAGGTGAAATAAAGGGAGAAATGATATTTCTCTTTCAGCCAATGAAGATTGGAGGGGGCAGGAGGCACTGTGGTTTCTGACTGATGAAATCTGGTGCCTGGGGTGGGCTGCATCTCCTTACATTTCATCTGCCCCCACACAGACACAGAATCACAGAATTGCTCAGGTTGGAACAGGCCTTTAATGTCACCAAATCCCACCATTCCCTCAGCACTGCCAAGCCCAGCACTGAGCCATGTCCCCAAGTGCCACATCCACACATCTTTTAAATCCCTCCAGAGTGGTGACTTCATCACTGACCTGGGCAACCCCTTCCAAGGCCTGAATACCCTTTTAGTGAAGAAATTTTCCCTAATATCCAACCTAAACCTTCCCTGACACAGCCTGAGGTTGTTCCCTCCCCTCCTGTCCCTGTGCCCTGAAGCAGAGCCCGAGCCCCCCTGGATCCCCCCTCCTGGCAGGGATTGCAGAACCAGAAGGTCTCCCCTGAGCCTCCTTTTCTCCAGGGTGAGACCCCCCAGCTCCCTCAGCCCCTCCTGCTGCTCCAGCCACTTCCCCACCTTCCTCCAGCCCCACACTGGACTCTGGGGCTCTGCCTGGCTGGGGGTCCCAGGGACCCCAGTGCTGCCCATCTGAGCTCTCCAAAATCCCACTCCAGCAAAGGACCTGTGTGAGCACAGATGGCTTTCAAGTCTGTTTAAATCAACCTGTCCCATTTGGCTGGAGGGGAGCAGGGCAGGTGGCTGCAGTTTCCTTCTTTTAACACCTCTGGATAACAATGACTCGGAATTCAGATGTTTCAGATGAAATGGCACATCTTGGTGACTGTTTGCCTGTGTCCAGAATATTCTCCCTTGTTTAGTGGGCAAACACATCATTGCTCAGTACTAGGAACCAAATTTTCATTTCAGAGCAGCTCCTGACTATGTAAGGGGGAAAATACAGTATTAATATTTTTTTTCTTTTCTGAAAATAACACACAGAGGAAAAGGAATTGCTATTTGGTGAGATCAATAAATTGTCCATATGAGATGGAATGTTTCTTTCACTTTGGGACAAAAAGCTGGTTTTGTAGAAAGACTGACTTTTGCTGCCAGTCAGTGTTTCATTGCTACCCCAATCAATCCAAATCCAACTAAGCTGAACTTCTCAGGACAAGAAGGAAGAAGCACAAGGCAAAGCAAAACTCAAGGTAAGTGAATTGGTGATTCAAACCCATTATTGCAGAGAGATCAAGTAATTGCTCAAGTGAACTTGAAGACATTTTTCCCACACAGGCAATGCAAACCGTATCTAAATGGTGGGTGTATGTGAAGAGCTTTCCTGAATCCCAACCAAAAGTTCCTTTCAAGCCTTAAAAGGAGAAAAATATTCCCATTGAGAAACTCTTCTGTCGTGTTAAGGGGACACGTTTCAGCACTGATGTGGTATGAGCTGCCAGTGCAGAGCACAGGATCATTCCTGGAACCTGACAGCTCCTCAGGATCCTTCCCTGAGGGACCCAAGAGAAGGCGCAGAGTTCAAAATCTGCTCTTATCTCCTGCCTACAGAACACAGGAGGTGTGGGTGAGTCAGAATCAAGAAAGGAGTTATTTAACTAAAGTCCCAGTTGCCACCTAATGCAGGGAAGGGCACTGGACCCCTGTGTGGCAGTCCCTGTGAGCACTGGCACATGCACAACCCGGGAGGAGAACCAGGGAGTTGCATGAAACACGGGAGTGAGTGGGGAGGAACAACTTTCCCCTAATGAAGCAGCTTTTAATGAGCACATTTGGGGCACTATCCTTTCTGTGGCTGCTCTCCGTGGGTTTGGGGCATGGGCACCTTTTCCAGCGCGTGGAATGCTGGTGCATTTTCCATCCCCTCCTCGGCACTGCCAGCCGAGGGAGGGGCACTCGGTGCAGCCGCCCCGGCCGCGCCCGGTTGGCCCCGAGGGGAGGGCAGTGGAGTCCAGAAGTGGCCTTGGCTGTCCTGGGAGCGAACCACGGCCAGATGTTCTCCTGTGGGAGCACGAGGGGGTGGAGGTGCAAAACCAGCATCCCCAGGGGAGAAGGTCGGGCAAGACACTCATCCCTTGGCTCCTTCTGAACATTTCCTCTCTAGTGGTGGCAGTACAGAAACGGGGATGCTCCGGAGAAGCGATTTAACCACGAGATGGCACCAGGCAGCTGCCAGAGCCGGGCACGGGCGGCTACACGGGCTGTGGGAGGGAGGGACAGGGGACAGGATGGATAAGGGGCAAGAGGGACAGGGGGCAGCAGGGACAGGGGATGGGAAGGACAGGGGGCAGCAGGGACAGGGGGCAGGAGGGACAGGGGGCAGCAGGGACAGGGGCAGCAGAGACAGCGGGCAGCAGAGACAAGGGGCAGCAGGGACAAAGGGCAGGAGGGACAGCAGGTAGCAGAGACAGGGGATGGGAGGGACAGGGGGCAGGAGGGACAGTTGGCAGCAGGAATAGGGGGCAGGAGGGACAATTGGCAGCAGGGACAGCGGGCAGCAGGGACAGCGGGCAGGAGGGACAGTTGGCAGCAGAGACAGAGGATGGGAGGGACGGGGCAGGAGGGACAGCGGGCAGCAGGGACAGGGGGCAGGAGGGACAGTTGGCAGCAGAGACAGCGGGCAGCAGGGACAGGGGCAGCAGGGACAGCGGGCAGCAGGGACAGCGGGCAGCAGAGACAGCGGGCAGCAGGGACAATTGGCAGCAAGGACAATTGGCAGCAGGGACAGGGGCAGCAGGGACAGCGGGCAGCCGTTCCCTGCCAGGCTGCCGACAGCTGTTCACTGGCTGCCGAAGGGGCCAGGTAGAACTGGGCTGGCAGCTGCTGAAGCAGAAGCCCGGACTGTGGTGGTCATGCATTCACTGCCCCGGGCTCAGAAGACATCCCAGAGCAACGAGCCAGCTCGTCACACCCTGAGTGCCAACCTGCAGAGCTGGGCAGCTGCCCAGTGTGCCAAAGAGCTGCTGCAGCACAGAACCATCACCGTTCTCCATGCAGGAGGTGACTAATTGATCGTGGTCATCTCCAAACCATTATGGTTTTGACCCTCAGCTCCGGTTTTTGAGGTCTGGATCCTGTTTTTTTACACAAGATAAAAGGCACCTTCACAAAAATATTTAAAGATTTAGAATGTTTTTCCTGTGAAGGCAGTGACACAGAGAAGGGCAATTGCATCATTTAGCAAGAACTCCTTTCCTGTCCCTTCACCTGGGAGGTGCAGAGGAGAGTCCACAGGCTCATACATTCCAGGAATCTCCCACAGTGGAAGCTGGAAGGAGAAGCCCTTTATCTCTTTGCTCTTGAACTCCAAGGACCATCCACACTGCAGCAGCAAATCCTTTCCCCAGGCAGGGACTGAGAGTGCTGAGAGCAAGAGCACTGACACCTGCTCAGCAAAAGGGAGATCTTTGGTGAGGTGGAGGGAAGCCTCTGACTCTGCTCAGCTCCACGCAGGGAGTGGAGAGTCAGTGCTGGAGTCTGTAAGTTCCCAGGCAGACACCCTGATGACAAGTGACACAGGGTGAGCTATCCCCCCAAAACCATTTTCCTTGATGGAAGTTTTGTGGTTTGAGCAAAGAAAAGGAAATCCTGGAATCTTTCCCAGCCTTCAAGCCTAGGAAGGATTATTTCTGATATCTGGCTGAAATGAGCTGTACCCCAGAGCACGGAGATCCCTCCTTTCCTAGGACACTGGCCCTGTTGTCTCTGCAGTCTTTCTGGAAGGCTTTCACACACTTGCTGGCAGCAGCCACAGGGGAGGGGAGGCACCAGAAGTGCACCTTCCCCTGCCCCACGTAAGAGGGATTCATTCTGAAGCATCAGCATTTTCTTCTATGTCTAACCCATCTCTTTACCTGACCTGAGTTTCAGGCAAAAGGGCAAAGGCAGGGAAAGTGTTTCTGCCTGTTGGAGGCGTTAAGGGGTCAGCAGCAGAGTGAAAACACAGAGGAACAGCCTGGCATGGGGCAGAGCAGAGTCCCACAGGCAGAGTCCTTGGGGCTGGGTGTCCCCAGGAGCAGCTCTGCAGCCTGGAACTCTGCCCAGCAAAGTCTTCAGATGTTTTCACTCCAAGGAGGTCCCATCTCTAGAGCTTTGCCTCATACAGGCAGTCTGGAGCTCTCCTGCCTTGGAGACCTGCATCAGTCCCCACAGCCAGACCTTTGCTGGGCTGTCCAAGAACTCACTCAGGACTCCTGAGTGCTGCTTTTGCCTCCAGCCTTTGCCCTCTGGAGCCAACAGAGCCAGGGGAAAGTCAGGTCTTTGCTCTGGCTTGTGCATCAAATCCAATGTCTCTCCACCTGGGAGGACAGTTTTCTGGACTAAGATACACTGAAAAGCTCTGCTGCAGGTAAGTATTAGAGCACTAACAGCCACCTACTTTTTCCCTTTTTAATTTTAATTTTCACATTTAATTATCCAATGTGGTTTAGGAAAATCAAATTACAATTGTAGCAAGAATGGCACAGGGAACTTAAAGAGCTCCAGGACCACTGGGCAGTTCTGGGCACTTGCTGGGAATGCAGACTCTGGGCCAGAGCAGCTCGGACGACTCTGGAGCAGCTCTCAGCCCACTCCCACAACCTCAGGAGAGAATGAAGCTTTCCTGCATGCTCAGTCCCAGGTTTTGGAAGGTGTCTTATCCCAAAGGAGGAGTCTGCAAAGTCTGAGTCAAGTGATTTTTGTTCTTTCATCTCCTGTGACTCACTACTGCTGAAGTGGGGCTGCATTTCCAGACTTTTTGATAAGAGGTTCCAAAATAAACTAGACACTCACAAACCCAGAGGCTACAGGTTGTTTAATTGTCTTACTGATAACCTTCCTGGCACTGGGACACTGCTGTCACTGCCACTAGGAATGATTCCACCTGCACATTTCAGCCAGACCCAGAGGACAAGGTGCCAGAAACCAGGCAGACAACCAAGAGAACTATAACAGACAGACTATAACACTGTTCAGGAGCAGCTCAGAGAGTTGGCAGCATGAAAAGAGGATTAATAAGTGACTGGATCCCTTCCATGCAGAGAGGACAATCTATGCCATCTATGATGTCTACCCTTCTTACCCAGCTTCTGTAGAGCCTTCAATAGGGTCCCACACAACATCCTTATCTTCACATTGGGGAGCTGTGGATTTGACTATTTGATGGATAAGGAATTGGCTGGATGGAGGCAGACAGACAGTTGTGGTCAATGGCTCAGTGTCCAGGTAGAGGCCAACAATGAGCAGTGTCCTTCAGGGCTCTCTAATGTTTGATTTAGTCAGAAGAATTGTGCAGGTTCAAGAGGCAACCACAGAAAAGTTGTGTGTCATGGAGATAGTGTCAGAGAGTTCTGGGAGAAGCAGCAACCTGAAATACCCCCACAGTTCTGAGGAATTGCAAAGGACAAGAGACAGAAATGGAGTATCTGGCTGGACCCAAAGGAGCAACAAAAAGGGTGAGTTCAGGCAGGGTGAATGCTTGAATAACTCACATAAAAGGTTCAGGTAAATATATATGACCTTTTAGAAAGCTGTTCTAGGAGAAGAATGCCATGGAGTTACAGAGGAGACTGAACACAGAGATCCCTGTGAGAGGGATGGACTGTGAGTCCTTTCTGGATGGGAAGAGGGAAGAAAACAGAAACTCTGGCAAGTGAAGGATCCAGTCAAAGAAGGATTTCCAAGAGCAACATTCTAAGGACTTAAAATTATACAAAGAATACATCCATTGCACAAAAACAGAGACTGAATGGGTGGTTTGGGGATCAACAGAACATTGAGTTTCAGTTCTGTGCTGGACAAATCCATTAGAGACTGTGGTGAAGGAGCTGGGGACACAGGAATTAATGTGCTCTGTTGGGAGGGGGCAGCTCCTGCGTGCACAGGGATGGCCACAGACCCCAGGAGTGAGCAAGTTCTGCTTTGTCCACTTGGCTGCTCAAAACACTTCTAAGGGATGTTGCAAAACATCCTTAAATAATCCTGAAATAACAGGGAGGACCTCTCTGCTTTTGCAATAGAAGAGAAAATAAGAACCAAGGAGAAGGAATAGATGCTCAGCTGTTACAACAGAGAGTATATGCAATTATTTCTGCAGAACTTGGGAAATGGGATAAACAGATGTGTAAATGATCTGATTAAGATGGTTCTAAAATATTCACTATGGTAAAATGTAAAGTTGAGTGAGAAGCCCTGCTAAAGAAGCCTTGCAAATCTCTCAGTGACTGCCAGGCCAACAGCAGAGGCTGCCAGGGAAGGGCAGGGCACGTGGCTGGACCCACTGGAGAGCACTGGCTGTTAATTGGGACTCAGAAAGAGATCTGAGTCCTCCTCCACTTGGTCTGTGGTTGCATCTGCTCATTGGTCCATTTTGCTACACCAGACAAATGCATGTAAGGAATGATTAGCAATAATGATTTTGTAGGCATAGTGATCTAAAAGGATAAATGTAGCAAGGCCCATAGAGGACAATAATAGTTTCTATCAGATGAGCTGATACAGCTGGAAAAAAAGTGGATGAGCTTTCAAGGATAATAGCTCTCCTTCAAGAATAATTAGGAATGCAACTTGGAACAACAAAAATCAGAATCATAGGAAAGTTGGGGTTGGAAAGGACTTTTGAAACCCACCTAGTCCAGACCTCCTGACATGAGCAGGGACATCTCAACTGGCTCAGGTTGCTCAGAGTCCTGTCCAGTCTGACCTTGACACCTGCACATTTGGTCTCTCACAAGGTGCATGTAATGGTTGTCACCTCACCCTGGAGGGGACACAGAGAAAGGAGCAGAGTGAGCAGAAGCTGCAAGTGGCACAAATAGAGTAGACTCGAAGCACTGAAATTCAGAAGGTGACTTTACCCAGTGACTTTCGTAGTTTCTGAGCTGACCAGCCTGTGCCTCCATTGAGCACTTTCATTTTAAGCTCATTTTGTCCCCTCTTTAAAGTTTGAAGGAATTTATGAGTAGGCAGAGCTCATCAAGCAGGAGGGAAAACACAAGGACTAATGGGAGACAGGGGAAGCCCCGGGGTGTTGCTGGATAAACTCAGCAGCAAAGACTTCCATGGCATGGAGTCCAAGGA
Organism: Pithys albifrons albifrons; assembly: GCF_047495875.1. Lineage (NCBI taxonomy): Eukaryota > Metazoa > Chordata > Aves > Passeriformes > Thamnophilidae > Pithys > Pithys albifrons. Next base: position 2,592,155 of record NC_092477.1, on the reverse strand, counting down.
TTGGTTGGCCTGAGCCTCTATGAGCACTCACCCTCTCTGCTCTGCTCTTTCCCCCCAGGTATCTTACACATCTGTCTTCTAAGATGTTCGAGATACCTTACACACATCTTGGGCATCTCACAGGTGCAAACAGGAGAGCCCAGGCATCCACAGCATTCCTGGTGGGACCCACAGGGGGGCATCTGCTGATGAAACATTCACCACCACTGATGAAGCTTCAGGGGTTACTCAGGCCATGGTTGGTGGGAGTCTGTGGGGTCCTCTGCTTCCCTGGGCATGGGTTGGGGCAGGGAACAGGGTTGAAACAGTCCTTGATGTATGAAGGCTGCCCAGAACCCCTGGGTGCTGGAGACAGAGACCCTGAATGATGGACATGATGGGCCCGGGACAGGGTGCTGAGGGTTCCTGAGGGGGTGGTGGCAGGAGCACCCACGGCCTTGTTGAGTAAGGCAGGACCTCCACAGACACTCGGGGTGTGTGGCTCTGCCCAGTGTCCTCCTGCTCCCTGGGGTGCCTGGCTCAAGGGTGCTGGAGATGGGCAGTGCTGGGATGAAGCTCATCCCATGTGAGCAGGGAGAACAAGCCCTGCAGAGATTTCCTTCTCATTCCAAACTTCTCAAGAATGCTCGACAACAACTTGCAGGGGACTGTCCTGAGGCAACTGGGACACAGAAAAGGAGGAAACCAGGACATCTGAGCCCAAGAAACATAAATGATTCTGTAAATTATGTAAACTGAGTACAATTAGGCATTAATGAGGTAACTGTGGCTTCTGCAAGTTATTATCTCTGTATTTAATTTTAGGATATTCTGAGAGTTTTAAATTGTACATAACCTCAGTGACACAAAAGCATTTGTTTGGGGTTGGAAGCAGTGCCTGTGGCTACAGATGCTGAACACCTTTGACCAGGTACAAAACTCCAATTGCAAATCTTCTGAGTTTGGTGAAGTGCCCACCTAAGGCTGAAATGCTCCCCGCACAGGTCTGACACATCCAGGAGCAGTGGCTGTGGCAGAGAGGATTCATCTGCTTCAAAAACTTGAAAGCCCAAAGTTTAACTCTTCAGAAAAACAAATCAAGGAGAAATGTGGGATTTAGCTAATATTAGATATCCTTAAACTGTCTGGGACTTTCTAGAACAACACTGCATTGGATCAAGGTTGGGATTTGATGTGGGGACTGAAATGGGAAGGAGGAGGATGAAGCCCCAGAGAGTTGGGTTGTTGGCCACAAAGACCACAACATAAAATACATATTAAGCTATTAGAGAATGTCCAAAGGAGGCCACAAGGTTGAGGAAGAGTCTGGAGGGAAAGCTTATGAGGAGCAATTGAGAGCATTTGGTTTGTTCAGCCTGGAGAAGAGGAGACTGAGATCACACCTCAGGGGGGTCTTCAACATCCTCCTGAGGGTCAGTGCAGGGGTAGGTACCAATCTCTTCACTCTTGTGACCAGTGACAGGACAAGAGGAAATGGCTGGAGCTGTGCCAGGGCAGGGACAGCACCCAGGGAATGGCTGGAGCTGTGCCAGGGCAGGGTCAGCCCCCAGGGAATGGCTGGAGCTGTGCCAGGGCAGGGACAGCACCCAGGGAATGGCTGGAGCTGTGCCAGGGCAGGGACAGCACCCAGGGAATGGCTGGAGCTGTGCCAGGGCAGGGACAGCACCCAGGGAATGGCTGGAGCTGTGCCAGGGCAGGGACAGCACCCAGGGAATGGCTGGAGCTGTGCCAGGGCAGGGACAGCACCCAGGGAATGGCTGGAGCTGTGCCAGGGCAGGGACAGCACCCAGGGAATGGCTGGAGCTGTGCCAGGGCAGGGTCAGGTTGGATCTCAGGGAAAGGCTCTTCCCCCAGAGGGTGGTGGGCACTGACCAGGCTCCCCAGGGCAGTGGGCACAGCCCCAAGGCTGCCAGAGCTCCAGGAGTATTTGAACAACACTCTGAGGGACAGGGTGGGATTGTTGGGGTGTCTGTGCAGGGCCAGGGGCTGGACTGGATGATCCCTGGGGGTCCCTTCCAGCTCAGGATATTCTGGGACTCTCTGACTCTCTGACTCTCTGACAGTTTACTCCAAGCAACCCCACCCATGTGCTTGTCTTTCCAGGAAACCCAGAGTAAGACTGTGTTGTGCTTTCCAGTTGTGCTGACTTGTAAGTAGATTATAGATAACTTTAGGGAAGAAGAAGAGAAAAACCCCAATATTTTCTTCAAAACAAGCCCTGTTTAGCCTTGTCTCATCATGTTTTTACTTGAGGGGTTTTTTTTGGCTGGTTTCATAACAGAACTTGTGTAATCAATCTTTCTGTCCTCACCAACAAGCTTCTGATTTTCTAGCAAACATGTCAAAAATGACAGGAGGGGAGGTTTGTCATCACATTCCTGTGATCTGGATTTTTTCAGGCCCTAGCCCATGAATTATCTGTTCTGGTGCACATTGGAGCAGAGTCCAGTGCCACTCAGCTCCTGCCCCTACGTGCCACATTGGCACAGCTGGGCCAGCTCAGGCTTTTCTTGCTTGCTTGGCATCCTCCAGAGCTGCTCTCCAGGCTGTACATCTCTCCTTTATCGTATTTGGTATCTTTGAAAGTCTCATCTGGCAGGCTGGAAAACACCTCTCTCATTTTTCTGTTCTCCCAGAGCCAGGAGCATCCACATGGGAGCTGCACGGAGCAGGTTCCTCTGGAGCTCCTGAAACTGCAAAGACACAAACATTTCCCAGCAGCAGGATGAGGTGCTCACTCACTCACTCACTGCTGGGGGCAGATCCAGGGCTGGACCCCAGAGAACAAGGGTTGCTCTGAGCACTGTGGTGGGCTCTTGGGAGAGGGAGAGGAACCTGGGCCTGCAGCCAAAGGGGATGTTTGCTGCCTCCTCCCAAGGATGGGTTTCAGAGGTGGGAACTCTTGCATGTTTCTGCACCCACCACTGTGCAGACCATGTCCTGGTTTTGAGGATGCTTGTCTCTGGAAGGATTGCAAGTTCCAGAGTGCCATATTTGTCCCTGGCCCCTTTTTCCTTCCCCTGTTTCAGCTTCATTCCAGCTCAAAGAGGTTGGACACGCCCAGAGGTCCCACTCTCACCTTGATAGGGCACAACAAAGTGTCACCTCTGCCCACCAATGGCACCTGTGACCACCTGGCCTCCCCTGGGGGGAGACAGCTGGGAAAGCTCATGTGGCCCCTTCCCCAGGGAGTTTGGCTCTTCCATCTCACTTCCACCTTCTTCAAATGGTGGGATGGTTTCTGCCAGAACCAGGTGCTGCACAGGCACAAACCCCACACCTTGCATTGCACAGGGCTGCAGGTTGTTGGTGCCACAATGGGATCTGGTGTCCCAGTGACCCCAGAGAGTCCCTGGAGGTTCAGGAAGTGAGTCTGACATCCCAGCTGTCAGCTCTACCTTGTGAAGGCAGGCAGCCAATCCCATCAGAGAGCTTTCCCATGGACACCCAGGCTGCTGGGCTGAGCTCCAGCACGGTGGGTTGAGCACGGTGGGGAGCACCAAGGGCTGGGGGGGGGGCTGATGTTCTCCATGTGCTCCATCTCCAGTGATTGCATCCCCATGTCACTTGGCCCCAGGCTCCAGCATCCTCAGAGGTGAAAATGTGCAGGAAATCCCCAAGCAGTGCCCAGTCTCCCTGAGCTCCTTTCCAGCCCGTTTGGCAGCAGTCCCAGGGGACTGGAAGTCCCTGAGGATAAGTTGTCCCATCTCCTGGGACACAGTGTGCAGGCAGCTGAATCCCAGACACCTCCTGGCTGGTTTTCTAGCAGAAAATTGGAATTTTTTCAGAATGAATTTTTGCCTACAGCACATTTCAAACATGCAAATGCTGTTTTTTCCCTTAGGAAATGATTGCAGTTGAAATTCTCACTCCTCCTACTGTACATCTGACTGCATGTTCCTGCACATTCCATTCCCTCTGGTTTTTGGTTTCTCCCCATCTTTGCCTCTGGACATTGATGTTCCAGGTCCCATTCTCTCACCAGTCACCCAGAATATCTCCCTGCCCACTCAGAAACCTCGGGGTATCAGAACCCAGCCTAAGAGTTTGCATCTTGTGTTAACTCCTGTCCGTGTCCAGCTCCTGGAACAGAGGCAGAACTCTGGGGGTTGGTGGGAATGCTCCTGTGCACAGGAGGTGCAGTGACACTGTAACCTGGCAGTGGAGGGGGAGAGACACCTCAGTTCTCATCACCTGCTGCAGGATGCTGCTGCAGCTCCTTGTGGTGATAGCAGGGATTCCAGATGTGGTACACACTCTGCTCAGGAGGGTGGCAAAGGCCCTTGGAGGCCTAGAGCTCATTCCTGTGGGGAGAGCTGGGTAAAGACAACACAGATGCCCACAGCAGGCACCTCTGTGGTGCCCCAGTGCTAGAGCAGGGAGCTGTGCTGCCTGCTGACTCCACCAGCCACATCTCAGTTGAGACTATGTTGGGCTGAGCTCCTCTCTTCTGGAAAAGCATTTAGGGAGTGCACAAGGCCTGCTTGGGGACTGCACTCCATCCTGAACACCAACTGGAAAAGAGCCGGGGACAGGGCTGGGATGTACAACTGCAACAGCTCAGGCCAAAGGGCTGCTCAGACACCGTCACCTTGCCTTCCACCCCATTGCCCCTGCACGTCCCCCACCACAGAAAGAGTGCCTTTGGGCACCTTCCTCTGCAGACTCCAGTCACTGCCTGTCAGTCTGGCTGGGTGGATGATACCATGACAAGGACATCCTCCTGCATCCCAGCTCATCCTGCTGCATCCCAGCTCATCCTGCTGTGTCCCAATTCATCCTGCTGTGTCCCAGCTCATCCTGCTGCATCCCAGCTCATCCTGCTGCATCACAGTTCATCCTGTTGCGTTCCAGATCATTCTACTATGTCCCAGTTCATCCTGCTGCATCCCAGTTTATGCTGCTGTGTTCCAGTTCATCCTGCTGTGTCCCAGCTGTTCACACAAATCACATCCCCCAGAGGACTGGCAGTGGGGAACACCTCAGCAGTCTCCAGAAGCTGTGGGGTGCCCTGCACTCCCTTCCTCGTCTCCTGTTCCTGCCCACCTCGACCTCAAGCTGGCATTTAGTGCTGTTCTCTGTCCCTGACTCTGGCCATCTCTGCTTTGTGTAGAGTAAGGAGCCTCCAAGGGCATATTCCCTCTGCCTGCAGAGTACCCAGGATATGGGGATATTCTGGAGAGTGTCTGGACACCTGCATAGTCAGAACAGGAGGTGTGATGATGACACTGGGCAGCAGGTTTCAGCCAAGGCAAGGAGATGGTGGAGGAGGCAGGGGTTGCCTTGTTCCAAATCCACTGCCCTGGTGACCCCATCTGTCCTGGAGCCAGCTGGAAACAGCTCCTGCAGTGCTCAGGGCCCTGGGGAAACACCTGTACAGAGACTGTGTCAGTGCTCCTGGAAGGCAGCAGCTCCCACTGCGTCCACTCCCACCTCTGCTGTGCCAGATCATGAGGAGTTTTTCTCCAAATATTCTCAAGAATATTTCCTCCATTTTTTCAGCCTCTTTGTAAAGAATGTGACCCCCAGACCTGTGGGCAGCTTTCCTGTGCAGGGTTCCTCAGTGCTTCCTATAGAGTTGTTGCTGCCAGCTGCTGCTCTGACTCCTCAGGGTGAATCCAAGGACGACACTGCCACCTTTTTGTTTGGAAATTCATGATCTCTGACCCCCAGGTCAATGTTAGGGACCATCTTTACAACCAATGTCTCTACTGCATCTGCACTATATATGGCTCTACACTGAAACTCCTAAAATACGTTCCAGTCCTCTGCTTATCAAACAACCCAAGTGATTTGGCATCATTATTTGCTGTCTCACGGATTTTGTCATCAGTCATTGTTTCCAGAGCAATGGTAAGAATACTGAAGCATCAACCACATTGCAAATCCTTTTATCCCTGTAGGAATACCCACACCCCATGGCAGTTCTTCACCACCAGGTCTGGAGACCTGCCATGGCCACTGATGTGCTTTAATCAGTTTTATATCTCAGATTAACTTGTAGCTTACATAGGAAGCATTTTCCAGCCTGTGTTAGAGCTGTGCAGTTACTGCTATCAATTCAATATCAGCTTTCTCAGAGGAGGAATTTAGTTTGTATTGCAGCTCCACAATCAGTGGCACAAATTGCATATTCCCAATACTTGATTTCCTCTTTTATGAAATTCCCTATTATCTTTCCCACCACTGGGACTTAGGCCTTACCCCGAGGCAGATGGGATTTCCAGCAGGTTCAGTGCTGCTCCCCTGAAGTCTCCAGGTTTTACACTGACTTACTCTGGCCACGGGAGGAATTGCAGCACTCACCGGCAAGTGGACACCACACCAACACCCGTCCCACGCTCGTGTCCAACTCTCCTGCATGCAGAAGGTTCCAGCCATGAAGAGCAGGATCACATTATGCACCTGCTAACTGCCAGCAGGCAACGGGGGGCAGTTTTTACACCAAACCGTGGCCAAGAAAGTTGCTGTGATAAGCCAGAAGGCAGTGACAGGGGAAGCAGAGACCATTCCTCACTGCAGAGTCCTCACAGGCATCAGCTGGTGGATGTGGTTGTACTCACCATGTACACAGCTCCCATTCTGAGAAAGCCCTGTATGCATCACCTTCAGAGCATCAAAGAGCCTGAGGAACAGCGAGAGGGGGAGCCGTGTGGTGACAACATCTGTGCTGGCTGAGCCGGCTGCCGGGAATTGTGATCCAGGCTGTTCCTGGTGCCAGGACAACATGGACGGTGGAAGGCATGACCTGAGAAGGAAGCAGACATTTTTCAGATCTCTGCAACCGTGCCAGGAACAAGAGTCTCTGGAGACAAAAAATGAATGGAGGCACAGAGGGAAGAGCCTGCCTCCTGAGCATGGTCATCCCAGACTCCTGGGCAGCACAGGAGAGGCTCAATAGCTGCACTCCTTCTTCTCCCTGCAGGGAACTCCAGGTTTGTAGGAGGAAAGAGCTTTTGCACTCTAAATAACATTTCAAAGACTGCCTTTTTGCTTTGTCTTCTCTGCCAAGCCCCCTGCTGTGGCCAGGTCTTGGCTTTATTATTCTATTGGTATCACACCCATGAGGATCTGGGTTTGTGTAGCCCACTCCAGAAGAGTTTCTTCCCAAACAACCTGCTGCAGATACACATCATAGGGAAGATGGAATGAAGTAAAATCTAAAGGTACAGATGCAACTCTCTTTGACTTGCACCCTTTGTCCCTCCAAGACAGGATTCAGGTCCCTTGGGTTGGACAAATCCACACCACATGAAGCCATCAAGGCCCTCTGCACCGTGTGAGGAGGAGTGGGGATGTTGCAGTGACACTAAGAAGGGTTAAGCGCGCCTGGAAGTCTGTGCCAAGAGCACAGCAGGGTCGGTGTGGAGCTCCATGCCAAGCACTGCAAGAGTTAAGGCAAGGTGGGGCCATTTTCCTTCTCTCACTGAGCTCATCACAACCTCCGTGGGTTTCCCAAGCCATGGCTGCAGCTTCCCGAGAGGGTCTCAGGGCTGGAAGGGGCTGTGCAGCCCCCAAGCCCCTCGTCTGCCGAGCCCCCGTGGCGTTACACAACAGCCATTTTGCTTCTGCAGCTTCTTCCCAGTGCATGTGGGCAACGTGGGACACAGGCAAAATGGTTTCCATGGCAACTCGCACTTCAGAGATGCCACTGAGAAAATTTGCGTTGGGGGGAAAATATTCTGCTTCGACTCACATTGTGAGCAGGCACAGAGGTGGGCTGAGCAGTACCCCAGAACCGGTGGTGTAAAAATATCCCTGGTGGTTTGGGCTCTGCAGTCCTCAGCCTGTTCCCTGCTTGGGCTGGCTGTGCCACTTGTCCCATGCAATGACAAAGCAACACCTTGTCACCACCTGCAACCCCTTCGGTGTTCTCCAAAAAGGCCAAAGCAGCAGCTTTGGGGAGCAATGTGCTATTCTGACCACCTCACCCCTCTGGCTCTGGAATGAGGCAGACATGGTCCAGGAGGACCATGCCTTCATATATCCGGAGTTTATTTGCTACAGAGCCCACTGTTTCTTGGTTCCCTTCCATATAAATGGATACCAGGAAATGGGTGTATTCATCTGGCCCCTGCTGTGAAAGGGTCCACCACATCTGTGATGTGCATCTGACCTTGTCAGGCTCATTATTGGTTTGCCTGCCCCTTCCAAAAAGCACTTCTATCAGTGCCATTTCCCTCAGACATGGAATGAACCTCCAACCCTTTCAGGGGTGGACTGTCCTCCAGGTGTTAGCCACTGGCTGCTGTGCCTCCATTTCCTTAAGGAAGGCTAGTGGTAGCCCAGCAGCAGGTAGATGACGGGAACCCCGAGAAATCTCCTCAGCAAAGAAATCTTAAGGTCATATTCCAGAGTAATATGGTGAACTTAAGGGAGAGAAGTGGCTAGTTGCCCTGTGAGCTAATGTCTGGAAGAGTGGTGGCTCTGTCTGGAGAGACAGAGTGAAGTCAAGGAAGCAGGCTGAGCATCTGCTGAACATCTCTGGCCAGGAGGTTTGCTGGTCAAGGCAGATTTCTCAGGACTGGAGCAAACGCAGACCATGACAGTGTCCATGTCACACACAGCTGTCCCCAGGCAGCACTGAGGATGTGTGTTGTTCAGAGGTTCTGTTTTAACTGGAAATTTTGGTATGCAGAACAAACCTGCAGACCCCGTTTTATCCCCAGTCTGGTGTGGTTGTGCCTGGAGAAGCCCGTTTTACTCAATGTCCGGTGCGCCTGCACCTCCCATGGCACGGGGAATATCCCGACCCCGCACAGACACCGTGGTGAGAAGGGCAGAACGAGACCCCCAGACCTGCCCCGCCCGCAGCCGGAGGCTCATCCCGGGCGAGCTTCGCACCGCCCGCCCCGGCGGCACTGCCGAGGGTGCCGGACCCACCGCGGCCCCGCAGCCGCTCCCGAGGGACAGCGGGACATCTCCGTGCGAGCGTCGCCCGCAGCCCCGCACCGGCCGCGCTGGGGGGGCTGTGCCGCAGCGCCCGGGGCGGGCGGGGGTCCCGGGGGCGGGCGAGGGGCGGGCGCTGCGGCAGCGCGGGGCGGAGCGGAGCGGAGCGGGCGGTACAGCACCAGGGAGAGCGCCCGCACGGCTCCCACCGCCCCGCGCCGAGCCGAGCCGAGCCGGGCCGGGCCGGGCCGCGCCGAGCCCGCATGGGGCCGCGCTGAGCCGGGCGGGCGGCCCGCGGGCCGGGCGGGCGGGAGGGCGCGGGGGGCCCGGCGGGCTCCGGGCCGCCCGTGGATGAGCACCATGCGACTGCTGCTGCTCGCACTCCTCTTCTCGTCCTCCTTCGCCCGCGCCGGCTGCGACCCCAAGATCGTCAACATCGGCGCGGTGCTGAGCACCAAGAAGCACGAGCAGATCTTCCGCGAGGCGGTGAACCAGGCCAACAAGCGGCACGGCACCTGGAAGCTCCAGCTCAACGCCACCTCCGTCACCCACAAGCCCAATGCCATCCAGATGGCCCTGTCCGTCTGCGAGGACCTCATCTCCAGCCAGGTACCCCGGGACGGCCACCCCTCCCCGCCCCGTCCCCGCAGGACTCCGACCCGCCGCCCTCCGGCCGTGCCGAGCCCCCCGGTCCGCGGAGCCCCCCGGCCGTGCCGAGCCCCCCGTGCGGGTCCTGCCTCGAGCGCGGGGCGCGCTGCCCGCATTGCAGCCTTTATGTAAGCGCGGCCGGCTGCGCGCTCCGCGCTCCCCCCGGGGCACCCACGGGCACCCGCACACACCATGGGGCACGCACGGGCACCCGCACATGTCCCGGGGCACGCACGGGCACCTGCACACACCATGGGGGTCGCGCGGGCACCTGCACACACCATGGGGCACACACGGGCACCCGCACATCCCCCGGGGCACACACAGACACCCGCACACACCATGGGGCACGCACGGGCACCCGCACATCCCCCGGGGCACACACAGACACCCGCACATGTCCCGGGGCACGCACGGGCACCTGCACACACCATGGGGCACACACGGGCACCCGCACATCCCCCGGGGCACACACAGACACCCGCACACACCATGGGGCACGCACGGGCACCCGCACATCCCCCGGGGCACACACAGACACCCGCACACACCATGGGGCACACATGGACACCAGCACATTCTCTCCTGGTACGCACGGGCACACACACACCTAGTGGGGTGTACAAGGACACCCACATACACCTTGGGGCTCTCTTGGCCACCCCTGTACACTGCAGGGCACACACAGACATCCACATACTCCCTGGGGCACTCACGGGCACCCACACACACACACAGGTATGCATGTGCACCCACATACACTCTGGGACACACATGGGCACCTGCACAGCCCATGAGATGTACACAGACACCCGCACACACTCCAGCACAGGCACACCCCCCAGGGCACACATCAGCTCACACCCTGGGGCACACACGGTCTCTCTCACACACACTCACACACACACACGCCTCTGGACATGCATGCTGGGGTGCACACGGGCACCCATGGACACCTCAGGGCACACAGAGGCTCACACATGAAGCCCAGGCACACGCAGACTTGCACACACACACAGGCCCTCATGCACAGAGTGGGTGCACATGCATGTCCCCCCACTACCGTGTGTGCAGAGAACAACATGTATGTACACATAGACCACACACAGCCATGCCATGGGCACACACAGGCACACACAGGGCTATGTGTGCACATGCTATGAGCACACATGGGCATCCACACATTGTGGGAAGATGTGGGCATAGGGAACACCATCTGTGCACACTTACTGTGCACTCACACATGCTCTGGGAATGCCCACGGTCTGTGCACACACATCCCATGAGCACACATGCATTGCTGTGCAAACACAGGCACACACTAAACATGCATGTCTGCACTCATGCCAGTGTGCAGGCATGCTGTGCCACAGGCATGCACACATCCATGTGCACACAGGAGCACACACTGCACCACACACACACATAAAACTGCCCTGTGTGCTCTGCAAACACACACACACAGAATGCTTCATGTACACCACACACACACACACACACACACACACAGAATGCTTCATGTACACAGTTCACACACACAGAATGCTTCATGTACACCACACACACACACACACACACACACACTCACGCAGGTCATACACTGCTGCACCCCCCATGGCACACAACACCACAGACCCCCCCCACCACACAGTGGTGCACACCAGCACCCCCACTGCCACACACACCCAGGGCACGGGCACTCGGCAGGGATTGCAGGGACACAGACACTGCACACCCACTGCCACACACACCCAGGGCACGGGCACTCGGCAGGGATTGCAGGGACACAGACACTGCACACCCACTGCCACACACACCCAGGGCACGGGCACTCGGCAGGGATTGCAGGGACACAGACACTGCACACCCACTGCCACACACACCCAGGGCACGGGCACTCGGCAGGGATTGCAGGGACACAGACACTGCACACCCACTGCCACACACACACAGGGCACGGGCACTCGGCAGGGATTGCAGGGACACAAACACTGCACACCCACTGCCACACACACCCAGGGCACGGGCACTCGGCAGGGATTGCAGGGACACAGACACTGCACACCCACTGCCACATACACCCGGGGCATGGGCACTCGGGAGGGATTGCAGGGACAGAGACACTGCCACACACACCCAGTGCACGGGCACTCGGCAGGGATTGCAGGGACACAGACACTGCACACCCACTGCCACACACACCCGGGGCACAGAGACACTGGGCACAGCCACACAGACACGGTGTGTGCTGCGTGTGAATGTGCACGCAAGCACAGTATGATCCCCTCTGTCTACATGGCTTGTTCTCAGCACACCAGAGCGGGCAGTCCCAGTCCTCAGCGGTGGTGGGTGCCCGGGGTGCCCTGGGGAGCCTGTGGCCCAGGCTCTCCACCTCCCCTGCATGTGCTCTGGGTGCTGAGCCCAGTTACCAGCCCCGGTCCCCCCAGTCGGGTCCTTCAGGGGGACAAACAGGCAGGTACAAACCCATCCGCTCCTCCAACACACCCACACACATGCAAAAAAGTCTACATGGACCCATGTGCGGGTGCAAACACACCCCCAAATTGGAGGAAAGCCCTCACACACAGAGAAATGCATGTATGCACCCAGGCACACAGCGCCAGGAGGGGAGGGGGCTGGAGGTGCAGATCGGAGCGGAGCTGACACCTTCTCGGCTCAGCTTCCCAGTGCGGAGGTGGAGGGTGGCCGGAGACATCCCTTGGGGGTGGCCAAGCCGGGCGCAGCACGGGGTGTGCCAGATCCCGCTGTCCAGCAGCAGCAGGAGAAGGCTCAGGCGGGTCCCTCTCTGAGCCCAGGCTCCATTTGCTCCTCCCGGCCGGCGGATGCCTGTGTCCATGCCACCTCTAAGCCTTGTCCCCATGGCAAAGCCCACGGAGCCCTGCACTGGTGCTGGCGCATCCCTGCGGAGCGGTGGGATGCGGGAGGAAGCCAAGTGGGGCGCAGGAAGGGCTGGCGATGCTGTGGGTCAGGGTGCTGGGAGTGGGCGCTCTGTCCCAACACCCAGGGGTTCTCCCAGCCCCAGGGGCTCGGGGCTCGTCCACCCTCGGTCCTCTCTCGCCGAGGCTGTGCCCGATCAGGGGGGCTGCGAGGCAGAGGAGGGGCTGGGAGCCCGCGCATGTAAAATGGCTCCCGTCGGGCAGCTGCTGTGCGGCACAACACAGCACATCTCTGGCCCCCACACAGCCCCCAGCCTCTGCCCCCAGAGCCTGGTCCTGTCCCAGGGCCGTGCCCCAGCCCTGCTGGTGCAGGTCCTTGCCCACTCCATGTCTGGAAGGCACCGGGCATCTCTGCACTGGACATCCCCTCCTCCTGCCTCCCCAGGACCCCCCAACTCCCTCCCTAGCAATTCCTCCCTTCTCCCACCGCAGTCCCCAGCCCCTGCCCCAGCTGCCTCTGCATCCCAGCCAATGCCAGGCAGGATCCTGCCTCTTCCCCCCAGACCCCAGGTCCCCTTCTCCAGACATGCTTCATTCTCCTCTCCAATCCTGGCAATCTGTCCCTCCAGCCTGGGCACAGAGCACATCCTGGGGCTCGGCATGATGCTTGGGGGAAGAAGTATTATTTCCTCCCAGATATCAAAGTCCTTGAACCGATTCACCCTCGCGGCAGACCTGTCACAAGCTGATGACATTCCTTGAGCTGTGAAGGGGCATTAGTGTAACAAAGGGCCCCCCAGGGATTACCCATCTCCTTCTTCTCCATTTGACACAAAATAGGATCCTTCTTGGAGACCAAAATCCCAGCCCTGCAGCAACAGCAGGATTTTGCAGAGATCCTCCTTCCCCCTTTAGGTATAACCCAGTCCCTTCTCCCTGACATGCTGAGGGCAGATCCCAGCTCCTGCCCCCAGCTCCTGCCCCCAGCTCCCTCATTCCTGTGCCCAGGGCCAGATGGCTGGTTCACTCCCTGGCTCTGCGCTGCCGCCGCAGTCCCAGCTGACCACTTTGTTTGTAATAGTCCTCAGAGGGGAATTACAACTGAGTATTAAATGTGTGGTTACAGAAATCGCATTACACAGTGTGACTGTAAGGGAGATGTTTCCCTTTAATCTGTAATCCATGGAAGTTATTAGTTTAGAGAGTGGAGCGGGTAGGCACGGCATTTCCATTAGGATATAACCCTGAGCAGACCCATCACCTCCAGCCATGGCACAGTCCCTGCTTCCCTGTTTCCAGTTATCTCACTGCTGTTACTGTGCTAACATGGGGCTGTTTAACACTGCAGAAAAGAAAAGGAAAAAAAAATCACACTCGACAGCCGATGTGCTCCTATGAAATAATGTTTGTGTCGTGTATCCTGTCCTGCAGGTCTATGCAATATTAGTTAGTCACCCTCCTGCTCCCAACGACCACCTCACACCAACACCTGTATCATACACAGCTGGCTTCTACAGGATCCCTGTCATTGGTCTGACAACACGCATGTCTATATACTCCGATAAGGTAATGATGCATGTTTCTAGCCTAGTACCTCATACATGTGCTGTAAATCAAGAGTGCCCATCAGGAGGGTTAATGATGTCTACACTCTGTCTGTCTGTCCATCCTCTACAGCTCATCCTGCAGCTCCCTCTCTCTCTCCTGCATTCCCCACTACATTATTTTTTCGCAGCTGCCAGTGTTGACCTACATAGTGCTGGATGATTTCTGCAGTGCTGCTCTGCCAGGCTGCTGGGCTCGCTGCTCTTCAGCCAAGCAAAGGCATGAGCTGGCTCCTGCCCTGCTCACTAGTGACAGTCAGGAGGTCCTGGGGGCTCCACAGGTGCAGGGGGCCCTGTGGAGGGGCAGAGGGATCCTATTAGAGCCTGTACATTGGGCAGGAACTCTCTGTGGCTTGAAGGTTGTTCATTTACATTCACTTACCTGGGTTAATGTGATATTGGTAGGGAGATAACAGAATATCCTGAGGCTTCACAAGACATTCAGTCTGGCCCGCACTCAAGACAGAGGTTCACATTCCCATGTCTCAAACCACTGTCCCTGTGGGAACACAGAGACTTCCAGACTGGATGAGGGTCTGGGGGCAGTGCCCTGGCCTGGGCAGTGAGGTGCTGCCCTGGCCCTCAGCTCAGAGTCCATCTGGCAAACACACCTGGTGATTAGTGACAGCAAAGGGAGGAGCTGAGCAGAGCCAGGACATCCACGTGCCCTTGCAGGATGTCATCCAGGCACACGAGCTCAGTGGGTGAGATAACCCTGTTTCGAGGCACGAATCGGCCTTTGCTTGGAAAATGTGAATATTCACAAATGTAAATGTTCAGTGTAAAAATAGTCACTCCGCCTACATGCTAAATGAAGGCAAATTTCAGGAGGGAGGAGCAGAGGCTCCCAGAGATGCACCAGCAGCACTGCTCAGCTGGAACAGCAGCAGGTCTTGGCATCTCCCAGCAGCAAAGCCATGGTAGGATGGTCAGCAAGGCAAGACCACAGCAGTGAGGGTGGTGGTGGCTGGTTGGTCTGGGGACCTGCATACCCTGGCAGAGTCCCACCAGGCATGGTTAGATGGAAAGGGGTGGCAACAGAGCTGGCAGAGCAAGTGTGGGCAGACAGTAAACATGCAGGGGGAATTTGTTTCATGCTGCTGTGGGGCAGAGGTAAGTCTGATAGAAACATCACTGAGAGGGACCTTATCACAGTGCCCATGATGCAGGGAGAAGGGACCTTGCACACTGTGGGTCCCACTCAATCTCTGCAGGGTTGTGCTCACCAAAGCAAACAGGCCTCCTGTCCACAACACAGCCTTGTTGTGGACAGCTCCCAAGGGGCTGGGAGCTGACCCAGTAGTCTCTGTTTCTGAAAGGTTTTCCCTATTTAAAATGTTTTCTGCAAATCTGTCTCATAAACCCCACCTGAATCACTTCAGGGCTGGAGGAGTGATCCACTGCCACAGTGGTGACACAGTGCAGTGACAGGAGTTGCTCTCCATGGAATATTTTGGGGAGTCCAGCAAGTGCAGGGCTGTGGGCTGCACTTTTCTGGCAGAGACTGGGCATGGAGACCACACTGCCTGTACCAGGCTCGTTGCACCCATCTGAGCACTCCTGCCTGTCTGGCCTCGTGCTCAGCCCCCTGCCCACCAGGGCAGCCAGAGGTGGAGCCTGGGGGCTTGGAGCTCTCTGCAGAGGGGGAAGAGGCTGGCAGGAGATGGGGCAAAGTGACTGGGTAAAGGAGCAAAGAATGTTGAACAGTGGAAGGGGCAGCAAAGGTGTGAGTGGAGTGGGGGACAGAGGGGTGCAAAGCTCTGCACACCCCATGCAGGACAGGCTGCCTCAGGTGACACAGGGACATTCAGCTGTTCCCTTTTTGGTTCCCAGTGATCAGCTTGTTTTTTGGTTTTTTTTTTTTAAATTCAGTAAATTATATCTTTCAGCTTAGTTTCTATGGAAACAAGCTCATAAGATCACTTTGTATGTACGCCCCTGATTGGTTTTGAAGCATCAGGCAATTTTAGCTAAATTTCACATGGGTTTGAAGTGGAGTTAATTATGGTCCTCTCAAGGCTATACTGCCAGGGGAAGGAAGGGTAACCTCAGCATAGACAGGTTTGCCCAGTACCTTTTGATGCTCCCAGAGCATCTCCAGTTGAGCACAGAGGTCCATGAGCTGTAGCCAGTCTACCAAGAAAGGTGCCCAAGGGATGTGAGATTTATTGCTCTCAGTCTCCAACCATTTGTTGTAGAAGTGGTACTGCAGTCATCAAGCTGAAGGCTCTGGCTTGGCAGCCTTTGGCCTCCTTGTACATACATCTTATAAAATCACTGCCTGTTCCTTCACCAAGACCCTCACGCCATCCAGCACAGTCCTGTCTGTACAGTGAGGAGTCTCTGGAAACCCAGTCACCCCTGAGTGAAGTGAACAGAGAACTGGAGGAGGCAAGGGGGGGTTCTCATGGTAAAGTGATCAGAGCAGTCCCCATTGTCGTGGTGTTCATCCCTATGGAGAGTCCTCCATGGAGATCTCACAGACTGAACATTGCCAAAATCACACTCCAAGCTTCCTATGTTGGGCCCCCTGCACAGACAGGCTGGACTGTGCCTTGGTGCTCCTGTTCCCACGTGTCTTTGGGGGTGTTTATATCTCCTTTGCATCTCAGCTGGAAAAATGAGATGATGCTGACATCTTGGCAATATGAGAAATATGAGAGGACACAGAGATTGTGAGAGCAAAGCTTGAGGGGAAATGCACAGCTCAGGAGTCAGGAAGGTCTGGTGCTGTTCATCACCACCATGTACACCACAACTATGTGGTGGGGCTGAAGGGACATCCTGGGTGCCAGAGGTGCTGAGCCCCACACCATACCCTCATCAGAGAGCTATTGCAGTGCAGGATCAAGGGGGTTTAACTGAGACTTGCTCTGCTGGTGAAAGAGATAGAAAATGGAGTTTAGTCATCCTGCACTTGGAGCTATTTCAGTTCCAGCACCTGGTCCTGGTAGTTGAAATGAAGTGAGGTCTGTCTCTCTCATTGTCTCTCTCTCTCCATCTTTGGGGTGGCTTTTCCCTCTGGTTCCTGGTCTCAGAGTAACCACTTCATGCTCAGAAGTGAGTTACTGCTCACTGATATTTTTCTGTATTACTGGTCTCACTAGCAACCCATGATCAGTGACCTTGTTAGTCAGGGTGGGAGGCTGCACTGGAAGTGGGAAAAAGTGATTCCCCTTGAGCAAGGTCAGGATCAGGACTCTTTCACCTGTAAGCAATGACTGGAGAGGCAGGTTGGTGTAACATAGAGATGTTTGCCCTGGGAATGGACAGCACAGCCCTGAGCTGGGCAATACAGCCCTCAGCAGGACAGCACAGCCCTCAGAAGGGCAACACAGCTCTCAGCTGGGCAGCACAGCCCTCAGCTGGGCAGCACAGCCCTCAGCAGGACAGCACAGCCCTCAGAAGGGCAACACAGCTCTCAGCTGGGCAGCACAGCCCTCAGCAGGACAGCACAGCCCTCAGAAGGGCAACACAGCTCTCAGCTGGACAGCTCAGCCCTCAGCTGGACAGCACGGCCCTCAGAAGGGCAGCACAGCCCTCAGCAGGGCAGCTCAGCCCTCAGCTGGACAGCTCAGCCCTCAGAAGGACAGCACAGCCCTCAGCAGGGCAGCTCAGCCCTCAGCTGGACAGCTCAGCCCTCAGAAGGGCAGCTCAGCCCTCAGCTGGACAGCTCAGCCCTCAGCTGGACAGCACAGCTCTCAGAAGGGCAGCACAGCCCTCAGCTGGACAGCTCAGCCCTCAGAAGGGCAGCACAGCCCTCAGCAGGGCAGCTCAGCCCTCAGAAGGGCAGCACAGCCCTCAGCAGGGCAGCTCAGCCCTCAGCTGGACAGCACAGCTCTCAGAAGGGCAGCACAGCCCTCAGAAGGGCAGCACAGCCCTCAGCTGGACAGCTCAGCCCTCAGCTGGACAGCACAGCTCTCAGAAGGGCAGCACAGCCCTCAGCAGGGCAGCACAGCCCTCAGCAGGGCAGCACAGCTCTCAGCTGGACAGTACAGCTCTCAGCTGGACAGCACAGCTCTCAGAAGGGCAGCACAGCCCTCAGCTGGACAGCTCAGCCCTCAGCTGGACAGCACAGCTCTCAGAAGGGCAGCACAGCCCTCAGCTGGACAGCTCAGCCCTCAGCTGGACAGCACAGCTCTCAGAAGGGCAGCACAGCCCTCAGCTGGACAGCTCAGCCCTCAGCTGGACAGCACAGCCCTCAGCTGGACAGCACAGCTCTCAGAAGGGCAGCACAGCTCTCAGAAGGGCAGCACAGCCATCAGAAGGGCAGCTCAGCCCTCAGCTGGACAGCACAGCTCTCAGAAGGACAGCACAGCCCTCAGCTGGGCAGCACAGCTCTCAGAAGGGCAGCACTGCCCTCAGAAGGGCAGCACAGCCCTCAGAAGGGCAGCTCAGCCCTCAGCTGGACAGTACAGCTCTCAGAAGGACAGCACAGCCCTCAGCTGGGCAGCATAACCTTCCGCAGGGCAACACAGCTGTCAGCGTGGCAATACATCCCTCAGAAGGACAGCACAGCCCTCAGCAGGGCAGCCTGGAACATTCCAGAGCAGAGCTGGGCAGTGCAGTGATAGCCCAATGGAGCCCAGTGATCCCATTCAGGAGAGCTCTCCACAGGCTCTCAGGATTCCAGCTGGGACGACAGAGCAACCCCACCAGCCCACAGTGTCATTCCTCTGAAGTGCCACATCCCTTCCTCTGTGAACTGCGGGGAAAGGCAGACAGTGCATTTGAGCCTGAGCTCCCCCACTGAAATCCCTCCCTGCACATGTCTGAGCTCTCTCAGAGTTATCTCGGCTCCCTCCCACGTCCACAGCCATCACGTGGGGCAGTGGGCAGGCTCCTTCCAAGGGCACATTGGCCAAGGCTTCTTTTTCATACTGAGATTTTTACTAGATTTTCCAGAGCTATCTAAACTGGGTTCTCTGTCAATCTCTTTGAAACTGCCCAGGCAGCTCATTTTGGGAGTGAATTGCCCACTCAAGCCTTTGAGGCTTTAATTTTCCTCTAATTTTCTGTAGGAAAAATTATTCCATCAGCCATGGACCATGAGCAGGAATGAGCCCTTAGGCAGACAGGAGTGAGAAGACAGCAAACCCTTCACTCATAGCCCTGTACATGGTCCTGGTGTGGACACTCACACACTGCCTGGTGCTCCCAGCCATGCCCTGTGCACATCCCCTACAGACACGAACTCCATCACCAGGCACCCACAGAGGCATCTTCCCCAGGCAGGGCATGGCCATGTGCAGACTGTGCCCAGGGATTCCAGCACCCAAGCGGTTTCCCTGCAAGGGTACCTGTACCCACATGCTTTCTGCACAGACATTTGTGCATGCACAGAGCCCTGGCTTTCACACACACACATGATTGGCTCAAACAGCTTCAGTTTGTATCTACTTGCATCACCTGTGTCAGGACAACTAATAATTTTCAGTTCCCAAGTCTTGACCTCAGATAGAATCGTCATAGAATCCTAGAATAATTTGTGTTAGAGTGAACCTTAAAGCTCATCTCATTCCACCCCTGCCATGGCCAGGGACACCTCCCACCAGCCCAGGTTGCTCCAAGCCCCATCCAGCCTGGCCTTGGACACTTCCAGGGATGGGGCAGCCACAGCTTCTCTGGGCAACCTGTGCCAGGGCCTGCCCACCCTCACAATTAAGTCCCCAAATTATAACCATGCTCTCTCCCTGTGAATTTTGTCCCCAGCCCCGTGGGCTTCTACTGAGCTTGGAGGCCTGGATTCCACCCCAACCTGTACTCACTGAGTTTTGGCAGGAATGGAATGAAGTGAGGACACCCAGGGCTGAGCACCCAGGTTTGGGTGGGCTATGGGGAGCTATTGCAGGGAGCTGCTCCTCAGCTGGTGTTGGTGTCAGTGGTTCCCACACTCACATCCAGCCCTCCCAGCACGCCCAGAGGAGAGCAAGGGATAAGAGCTCTGCAGAGCATCTTTCAACTGGTGATTTGTAATGAGGAGCATTTTTCCCTGTGTGTCTGATCTGAGGGGAGTGGGTGATGACCCATGAGAGCTGAGTTTGAGCACTTGGAGCAGCAGGGCTGGAGCTGGTGAGTGGTGCAGCTGAGATCAGTGAACACACTGAGCTGTTTGTCTCACAGAGGTTCTGCAGAAAAAAAAAATCAAAGCAGGTATTTTTTAACAGTTATTTGCCTAAAAATGTGCTAATCAGGATGAATAAATCTTTACATCCACATACTCTGCAGTACAGCCCATGTGTCCATGTCCAGGAGAGCTCTGTGCTGGGTTTCAGAGGGATTTGCCAGAGACCTGCAGGATGTCACTGTGTGCTGGGATGGGTGTTATGAAGTTGCAGGTTCCCACCTGCCTCTGCACGTCACAAGTTGGACATGTGAACCTTTGGGGGACTCTGCTTTCATTTTCCTTGGGTGTTGCAAGGAAGCTCAGGAGTCCCAGGCGCTTCCAAAGCTGAGCACAGGCTGTGAGTGCTCATCCTGAGATCTCAACTCAGAATTTGACATGAATTATTCATTATCCTATTTAAAAACCCCAATTCTGTACTCCAAAAGCAAGCCCATGACCCTTTTGACACCACCTCAGAAAGCAAATTTCCCTGAACTGTTAAACCAAGTTGCCCTCAACAAAATTGTTCATCTGAACCCCGTCATATGTAGTTACAATATTTAAGGAAGCCACAATCAGCTCAAACACCATTTTTACAAGCTAGTTGGGAAACTAGAAAATCATTTGGTGTGATATACTGAACTCTCAAAGATTTTTTCATTTCAAAAAGCAATTTAAAGGATTTTGTTCGAATTTTGATTTTTTAACTTGTATTTTTCTGATGGTGTTTTTTTTTTTGCTGAGGTTTTGTTTATTTGTTTTGGGGTTTTTTAATATTAGCTTTTTTGTTCTTTTTTACAGCTCTTTTCTGATTTTTTTTTCCATTTTCATTTTCCCTGGATTTCCTTAAAGCAATTAAAAATGCTCAGGGGCTAAAAATTTAAAATGCTCAGATCTATCTTGTGCACACCTGGCCCAATCTCTGGAGCAGTCCCTGGAAATTTCTGGGCATCTCTGCTGACTCCAAAGACATCTTGAACACTGTGTTGGTGTGGAGACTGTGGTTGTCCTTCCATTGTTTGTCCCTGTGGGACTTCTTCACAATCCCATGGATTAGGGCTGGGCTTATGGGGTGAGCTGCATTTCTCCTGTTCTTCCTGGAACTGGGAATGTTTGTACAGTCAGACAGAACTGTAGCTCTGAGGTGCTCACTGTGGCTCTCCTGTTTTGCTTCTTCCTTTGTTTAAACATCCACAGTTCTGTGTCTCAGTAACCAGGACATGTTCCCAGTGCTTTGGTGGTTTTGCTGCCTCCATCGTTCCCATGTGTTGGGCCAGGGCCACAGCAGAGGTTTTACACTATTTTCTGTGCATTTCGTGGTTTGGTTTGACATTATCACTGTGTTGAGTGTGAGGACAAGGCTTTATTTGGTGTGTCTGTTCCTTCTGTGTGGGGCCATGGGGGACATGATGCCTTTTCCCTTCCAGTGTGAATTAGTTTGGCCCATTCAGGATATTTCTGACCTGTGCTGGATCTAGTCTCTGGAGAAGAAGGTTTGGACAAACCCTCTTTGATCCAGACAACCATCTCAGCCTTAAAGAAAGAAATATTACAGTGCTTTCCTTTTTGTTATCTCTAGTTCAGACTTCTGCCTCATTCCAGCACGTAACTGGGTTGTCAAGTAGGTCCATGCTGAGCATGAGCACTTTGACTTTCTAATATTTGACTCTAGGGCCTTTTGGAAAAGCTGCATTTGTTTGAGAGCTCTGTCAGCTACAGCTTTTGGTCCGATTGCTCCCCTAACAGTGCTGTGCTTAATTAGGCTGGAATTGCTATTGGACAATCACCCAACCATAACGATGTCTTTAACCAAATCAGAGAGGTCAGCTGGGATGTGAGTTCAGAGCTGCCTCCTCCTGTGGAACAGGCTGACCTAGAAACAGCCAGAAAGCATGTTACAAAAGTGCTTTTCTGAACTTCTCTCATGGCAAATAACTAATATATAGCTGCCTGTACCTGTCTCTTGGCACTCTGTGAACAAATTTGATTTTTTTTTTTTTGCTCTCCATTGCTGAGTAACGATTTGGAAAAGTCAAGAGGCAAGGCTGTATTTGCACTGAACATTGCTGGCCCTTTGTGGCTTGATAGGCTTTTCTTCACTGTGCATTTATGGACCACAAAGCAAAAACCCTCTTTGTCATGCTATGGATTAAGCACAGAGAGGTACGAAATCATAGCCAAGGTTTGCTTCTCAGCCAGAAAGAGGGAGAGCAGGTTAGCACTAGAGGTGTGCTCAAGGTGGGCAACCCAGAGGTCTTCCTAAAATGGCTTTGTGATCGCAGCCCTGTCCCTGCAATCCTGACTGACAACCCCACAGCATGTGTTGAGCTCTTATTCTTCCTTGCAGAGCATCCACCTGTCCTTTTTGCGCACGGTCCCACCATACTCTCACCAGGCCAATGTCTGGTTTGAGATGATGAGAGTCTTCAACTGGAATCACGTCATTCTGATAGTCAGTGACGACCACGAAGGTCGTGCTGCACAAAAGAAGCTGGAGACCCTCTTGGAGGAGAAAGAGTCCAAGGTCAGTTCCTGAACATTGTCTTGTAGCTTTGTTTAAGCAACAACAAAACTAGAAGTCTTGGGCTGTTGTTTGTATGTAGATTTCTGTATGTAAAACACCTTTTCTTTCCATTGTAACATGGCTAACATGCTTAAAGCATCAACAGTGTCTGACTAGTACCTGACAGAACTTTGTACTTTATTCATTTCACTTGCTTTGCCATGGTCAAAATCTCCTACATGTAAATCGACTACAAAATGAAGGGAAGGATAACCTGGAGCTCTGCAAATGCCTCGCCCAAGATTCCCACCTAAGGAGAGGACCAGTCGCTCAGCTTAGGGAAGCACCTGCCCCCTCACAACCCCCCGGGGCCAGGCAGACCCAGCAGTGCCAAACCAGCCCCGAAAAGCAGCTTCTGAATTGGCTTCCCGGGGCTCACCTTAGAGGTGTAGGAGGGGCTGGGTGCTGCCCCGAGGGGTGGAGCCCCCTCTGCAGAGCTGTCAGCCTCAGGCTGACGCCCTGTTCCCATCTCCATCGAAGCACATGCCAAACGTTGCTTTCCTGACACCCATCGCTGTTGCCAGAGGGCGGTTGGGGCTGCGGGAGCGGCTTTGTGGAGGAGGTGCACTGCACCTGCACTCAGGGCCAGCAGGGAGCAGGCAGGAAGGCAGGGGAGGTCCCGAGCCTGCTAGAGATTCAGGAGGACAACCAGAGACCTGTGGCGTGGAGAGAAAGGACCAACCAAGCATTGTACACAAGCAGGAGAGGAGAACACGGGAGCTGTTTGGCTGCAATCTGGAAGGCAAGGAATCACCTCCTGCCCTGCAGGGTGAAGTCCCAGCACGTCCTCTTGCCTGGGGCAGGGTGAGTCCACCTCAGATGTGCAGAGACTGAGCCCATCCAAGTCTCCAGCAGCATCAGGCCAGGAACCCGTTCGGGGCTGTTCCCTCCTGGGCCACAGGCAGGGACCTCAACCTGCCCTTCTCCAGCCTCACCAGCTGGACCTTTGGCAGTCAGGCAGCAGCTGAGGAGATGTGGCCATAGACACTTCCCATGCTTGGAGTTGGCGGTTGAGATGAGATACCAGAGCAAGCAGCTGGCGACTGCTCTTCATCCCCTCCCTGGAGGAAGGGCTGGTGCAGGGCTGTGGGCTGGCACAAGCCACGCTGAACTGGCTCTTGCTTTTGGCAGTGATTTCCAAGAAGTCTCATCCTTGTTGCATCCTAGGCCATTGTGAGACACTAAAGTGCCACCAGCCATTGTGGCATCCTCCTGCTCCAAAGCCATTTTTCTGCTGGGTAACAGCAGAATATATTTCTCCTCAAAGCCTCTTCCCAGCAGAATGTCACTCACCCAGGGAGAGCCATTGCCAGTCTGTTGTCCCTTTCCTTGCATCTTTTGATTTCCACTTTCTGTTTTCCTGCAGTTCCTGTGTGTTTCCTTTTGCTGTTTTCTCTCATGCCTCTACTCCCTGCTTGCTCCATGTGATGCTCCCAGACACAAGCTGTATTTCTTCTTCAGTCTGTCCATCTTGTGGCAAAACTTTTAGATCTGGAACTTGACAGATGGGGAGGGTGGTCTGTCCTCAGACCTGCCCCACAGTGGCACTGCATCTACATATGTCTTGGTGTCTCCTGGCAGCCACTGGGCTGCTGCAGATGCCTGGGCCACTCCCCAGCCTGGGGCACCTGCACTGTGGTGGAAGGTCACCTTGTCTTCCCCTTGGGTGTGCCACTGAATTGTTTCTTTTTCCTTTGGAAAAAAGGGCAAACAGACAGGTCTGACTGGTCTTGAAGCTGGTAGATATCCCTCTGGGTCTTTACTGTCTTCATCAATTTCTTCTTCTAATTTCTCTTCTGATCACTGATGTGCTGACTCTTCGTGCCATGAACTGGTACCATGGGCCCTTCCCAGCCTCCTTCTGGGGAGGGAGCAGGTACAAGACCTAATCTCGACCTCTTGAAGTCTGGATCACAGTCCCTGAGGACCTGAGGGACCTGCTCTGGGTCAGAAACTCACCTGCCCACCTGAGCTCTTGGACTGGCACTGTGTCCCCCAGCGTCTGCACTGGCCCTGGGTGTCACTCAGGCACCACTGTGTGGGTTTGCACTTCCACCAGCACTCTGATCCCAGCACTCAGGCCATGTTGGCAGCCCTGGCATACCCATGGGCTGGCCTTGTCTTACATCTGTCAGCAGTAACTCTACTGCTCCGTCCCAGAGCAACTCTGCTCATTCACCTGGGCAGGCCAGCAATGCTGCTCAGCCTCAGCAGTGAGGTCTGAACACTGAAATCAGTCTGTCCAAATCAGAGGTGGCAGGTCCCTGGTGTGCTGGCTCCCTTTCTCTGGGACAGAGGCATTCATGGAAGTGGCAACTTTTTTAATGAATGCTGGAGAACATGGTGGAAAGGGAGCTTTTAATTTGTGGGCCCCTGTGTGAAACATGGGCTGAGGAGCTGGGGAGGGCTGCAGGACCACATTTTGAAAAGGGAATAAAAGGGAGACATTGCTAATCTAGTTCTTGAAATAGGGACAGTGACAGGGAGAGGTGATCAGGTGCCAGCTTTGCTGCACCCAAGACTCTGCTGACCAGTCCAGACCAAGGTACATATCTCAGGCACACAAAGTGATTCATGGCTGGAGGCTGCAAGACGAATAACCAAGTTTTTGGCTACATTGACTAGAGAAATGACCAGTGTCCCATTACTGGAGAACATTCATGCTGTCCTGCTGCACCTCTGTACTCCTTGGAGGCACTTGATACTCCAGGTCTCACTGCAATCTCAGCGATCTCTAAGAAGCCGCTGCAAAAATCCTGGCTCTGGATGTCATCAAAAGTGAAGGCAGACCTGGGCTCTGAGCAGATTTTGCCTCCTCAGATTGCCTTGCAAGGATCCAGTTTCTTTGAACAACAAAAAACCTGTTGGGCTGCACCCAAGAAGAAAGCAAAGATCACACAGCTGCACAGAAAGGAGACCTGCAAAATGTGCTGCCAAAGACTGGCCTGAGTGCTCAGGAAAAGGCAAGCTCTTTAGTTTGAAAAGCAAGACACAGAGATAAGACCTGACTGTCTAAGGAACAACGTGGGAACATGAACCCTTGCACTCCAAGGGTGCAAAAGATCTAGTTCCTGGCAGGGACCTGTTGCCATTGCTATAAGGTTCTGGAAAAATGAAGATCAGCATAGAGCTATGTCCCATACACCATACACACAGATCAGGGATGTTCAACTGTGGTGGGGTGGGGTCAAGAAGAAGAGGTCAGATTTTGTCCCACCAAAACCTGTGAAGCCCTCTCCTGAAGGCACTGTCAGGTTGATGTCACTGGCCTGACCACAGAGGCTGCTCCCAGGAAGGTCCACGGGGCTCTTTGCACTGTGCTGCAGGGTCAGAACTGCTGAGAGCAGAGGCTGTTGGTCCTCAGCACACTGCCTAGAGGAGAGGAAACCTCCACAAGTAGGTTTCATACTCTGGACTCCTCTGGGGCCAAGCAAAAGAGGTGGCTCAGGCAGGAGACAAGGGGAGGAACAGGCTCTCTGCTCCTGTCCCTCATCTCCAGGGTCAGTGCATGCTGTCCTGACTCCCACTGTGATGCTCTGGTCAGCAGCATGGAGACCACCAAGCAGAGAGCCCCACTAGCCACAAGTAGAGCCAGGTTATGAGCATTATGGTCTCAGGTAGCTGCACCTCACAGGGCCACCCATGTGCTGCAGAGCCTTGAGGTGCCCTTGGCCCTCCCCAAGCACAAGGTAAAAGCTGCAATGTCATCCCATGATCACCATTGCTTCATATCGCCACGCTTTGAGCCAACACGGGATGTAGAGAATGTTATCTTTCTCTTTTGGATGTCAACAGAGCTCCCAAAGGCTGCTCCCTCCTTTCATGGGGTGAGAAGTTCAGCTGAGACACCTCACTTGCTGTGAACTCTCTGAGGGTGAACAGGATTGTAATGCTCATAGTGACTCTAGTATTGCTAATACTCTTAACTGTAACAGTTTGCCTTTATCCAGCGCTTTCCGTACACAACATTTTGTCCTTTACTTCCACAGTAATTCCATGGAAACCCAACCACTTAGGCCCTTAGAGATGCGTAGATTGTTTCTGAGCTTAAGATAAAAATTTCTTGCCGAAGAATTCCCCAGTCCCACAAGGGAAATGCAACTGCATCGCACCAGCTGTGACCCTCAGGCTTGCTCTGTGTGCTCTGGCCTTGCACCGTGACCTCCCGTGAGAGCTGAGGCACTCTCTCTCCTGATAGTGGTTTTTGCGAGCTCCAGCGTTATAGAGACCCTTTAGCAAACAGTGGAGGAGGAGGAGGTGGATGTTGGATTGCTTTACTACACGTCATTTTCAACTGTTTATAATATTCTTCTGTGTCTACATATTTTCTCTGTGCACATTATTCATCAGAGTAAAAAAAGGAACTATGAAAACCTCGACCAACTTTCCTATGACAACAAGCGAGGACCCAAGGTATATATGCATGGAAATGCACGCCGCCCACCAACCTAACTAGCAAATGAAAAGTAGCCACAGCCACCAGAAAAAAAATAAAAAAATAAAAAAAAAGAGAAAAAAGTGAAAGAGAAAAAAAGAAAATAAAAGAAAGAAAAAAAATTTCATGACTATGTTTCTTGGTAGCACGTTTTTATGTTGAGATAGTTTGGTTTGGACTTGAGAATGGAAACTTAGCCAGCTGATCCTGGAAGGATTTCTTTTTGAAACATGCATGTGAACCAGTAATTAACTTGCAAGTTTTTGGTTTTTTTTTTTTGAAAAGTTGAACCAACCCCCTTTCCTCCCCAAAGGAAACGGTTCCTTGGTGTAAGTTGTTCACTTTGACTCCTAAAGGTTAACCCTGTGCAATATGTTTTTTTTCATTTCCCATGTTTTTGAAAAACAACACTCGTTTGAGTTTTCAATTGCATTTCAAAGCCTTTTTCTCTTTCCTGTACAATGCACGCCTCTTTTTGGGTCTTGATTGACTTCAGTTTGCATGCACAGTGCAAAAAAAGTAAAAATAAAAAAAATAAAAAAACAAAAAGCCAAAACCTTAAAAAAGAAAGGAAGGAAGGAAAGAAAGAAAAGAAAGAAAAGAAAGAAAAAAAGAAAAAATAACTATAACCAATCTTATTTAGCAGACTTGTGCAGTTTAATGAATTCTCTTGACCCTTTTCTAGATAGCATGGCTCTCACCACCAGTCCTGGGGCTCCCACACTAACCAGCTTTGCTCACACTAATCACAGGCTGAGAAAGTGCTTCAGTTTGACCCTGGAACGAAAAATGTGACCTCGCTGCTGCTGGAGGCGAAGGAGCTGGAGGCTCGGGTCATCATCCTCTCTGCCAGGTAAGGCAGTGCCATCCCTGCCCTCCCTGCTCTGAGTGCCTCACTCTCCCCTCTGCAATTCTGCCCAGCACTGAAGTCGAAGTATATTTGGGGGGTTTCATCCTTCCAAGGAGCCTGAGAGAAACAGGAGTTGGGGTGAAACAGCAGCCAAGCCCCTCACAGCCACTCACTCACTCCCCCAGCAGTGAGTTCCCACAGACAATCAGAAGGGAAAAACTACAGAAATCCTGGGCTGAGATAAAAACAGTTCAACAGGGGAAGGAGAAAGCAAAATCTATACACACAAGCAAAGAAAAACAAGGAATTAATTCACCCCTTCCCAAGGGCAGCAGGTTGTTCAGCTACTATCAGAGAGCAGGGCCCCATCCCACAGAACAGTGACTTGGGAAGACAAACTCCATCACTCCAAATGCCCACCTCGTTCCTCCTTCCCCTCCACTTTATGTACTGACCATGCTGTCAGATGGTTTGGAATACCCCTTGGGTCAGTTGGGGTCACCTGTCCCAGCTGTGTCTCCGCCCAGCCCCCCATGCACTCCCAGTTTCCTCACCAGTGTGGCCGTGTGGAAAGCAGAAAACGTCTTGGCTCTGTGTGAGCTCAGCAATGACAAAATACACTGTATTATCACCCCTGTCTTCAGCACAAACACAAACACAGCCCCACAGCAGCCACTGGGAAGGAAATCCACTCTCCCCAGCTGAAACCAGCACAACCCCACACACGGATGTCCCAGGTAGATGGTGGGTGCTGTGCTGTGCTGGACGTGCTGCTGGCCCCAGACCTGGCAGTCACCAGTGTGGTTGAGATGTCTGTCCTACACAGTGTTAGCAGCTGCAGAACCAGCTGCAGTTACTGATGGCGTGTCCTGGTGCAGTTGTGCAGGAGGGAACTCTTATTGCCCCCACGCAGCATAAGGCCTGGGACAGATGTGCAAATGCTCAGCAGTGCTGGGTGCTGTGGGATCAGATGAAGCTGGGAGAAAGGTTCCCATGGCATCAAGAAATTAGCTGTTACCCAGGGGAACCAGCTGTCAGAGAAGGGCTATCTGGGGTTCTGTCTTCCCTGGCACTGCCATCCTCTTGGGACCTGATACAGGAGTAAAAGGGCCATCCAGCACCTGGAGCCACATTGCCCTTCCCTTCATTAAGCCATTGGAGAGTGTCCAAAGGAGGGACATGGAGATGGGAGAGGGCCTGGAGGGGCAGCGTGTGAGGGCACTGAGAGCACTTGGTGTGTTCAAGTGAAGGAGATGAGACGAAGGGGAGACCTCAGTGCAGGTACAACTTCCTCAACAGGGACAGAGGAGGGGCAGGCACTGAGCTCTGCTCTCTGGGACCAGGGACAGCACCCAGGGAATGTCTGGAGCTGTGCCAGGGCAGGGTCAGGTTGGATCTCAGCAAAAGGTTCTTCCCCCAAAGGGTGGTGGGCACTGAGCAGGCTCCCCAGGGCAGTGGGCACGGCCCCAAGGCTGCCAGAGCTCCAGGAAGGTTTGGATGATGCTCTGGGGCACAGGGTGTGACTTTTGGGGATGGTTCTGTGCAGGGCTGAGGGTTGGACATGATGATCCTTGTGGGTCCCTTCCCACTCAGCATATTCTGGGATTCTGTGATTCTTCTTGTTGCAGTGAGGATGATGCAGCCACAGTGTACAGATCAGCAGCCATGCTCAACATGACGGGCTCGGGCTACGTGTGGCTGGTGGGGGAGCGGGAGATCTCGGGCAATGCCCTGCGTTATGCCCCTGACGGTAGGCACCTGCCTGAGGCACCCACCCCGCTGCCAGCCAGGCTTGGAGAGCCTGCACAGAGCCAGGACGAGTGGCCCCTGCTCCCCACAGGGATCCCTGGGCTGGGGGAACGTGGTGCCATGGTGGTCCCAAACAAGTGGAGGGTCCCACATGTCTCTTGCCACTCCCTCTGCCTGCATGGGGAGTCAGCAGTCCAGCAGCCTTGGCCACACTGCCATACCCCAAATCCACGTCACTGGGGTTTGCAAGCTGACCATCACCTGGGGAAAGGCTTGGTCAGGACAATGGAGATGGAGCACGGAGTGTCAGTGGTCCATGTAGCTGTCCCCAGACTCCTCTGGCAGGCAGGATGGTGCCAGCCCAGGGTCACTGCCCCTGCCTGAAGCTCAGACAACTCCCCACTGCATCCAAGGGCCCCCAGCCCGTAGCCAGGTTCTCCCCAAGCCCTGTTCATGGGAACAAAGCTGGAGCAGCCAGCAGGCCCAGCAGTGCTGACCTGCCTCCCCTCCTCTCGGGCAGGAGTGATCGGTTTGCAGCTCATCAACGGGAAGAACGAGTCTGCCCACATCAGTGACGCTGTCGCTGTGGTGGCCCAGGCCGTGCACGACTTGTTTGAGAAAGAGAACATCACAGATCCACCACGGGGCTGTGTGGGCAACACCAACATCTGGAAGACAGGACCCCTTTTCAAGAGGTATTTGGTACAGGGTCCTGCTGGAGAGAGCAGAGGACCTTCTGGGGGAGAGCTGGAAAAGGTGGGAGCATGTGGAAAAGGTGGAGGAGGATACAGTAGCTTTGTTCAGTGTATCTGCCACTAAAGCTTTGGGGCATGTGGCAAAGGGCTGACTGATTCTCCTGCATGATTTGGATGTAAAGGCTACATGTTTCCTAGAAAACTATCCCAGTCATGGGCTCAGGCAACAGTTCCCAGTTTTTCCAGGCTGTTAGGCCTGGCACCTATTCGAACCCATGCTGTCCTGGGCAATGCATGGGCATCTGGGATGTGTGGGCAGGGAATGACTCTCAGAAGAAAAGATCTGGGGGTCATGGTCTCCTCCAGTCTGGATCTTAATTCCATGAAGGAAAGTGGGAGAGAGGAAGTTTTCTGCTATATCAGGCTAGAGGGATATTTCTGTCAAATTGGAACTCGGTGTTGTGAATGCATTTCCTGCTGAATATTCTAAGGACTGTGGCATGGGTCAGCATGCTGCAAGCAGGGCTTGGTGACAAGAGCCCTCCATGCATGGGACAGGCTGCTCTTGGCTGTAGCAATACTGGTGCTGTGGATTTGGGTATTGGGATCTCAACAGATGAGAGCATGTGTGTGTAGGGTCTTGCTGCCACGGACAGAGGGACCAGCAGAAACTGCATGTATTTCCCAGAACCCAATCTTTGTGCACATCACTGCAGGTGCTGGAGCCACAAGGGCCTCTTCTGCAGGCTGGACTGTGGTACAGCAGCAATTCCCTGCAGAGTTGGGTTCTGCTGAGCTTGGAACCTTCACAGCCTGAAGTTTGTTTTAGAAATATTTCTGGCATCCTCTGCAGTGACGCAGTCTTTGACATGAGCGAGTAAAAGTTGTTCTCCACAAGTGGCTCAGGCAATTGTCCTGTGTCTGCACTATCATCTTTCCAGCATTTAGGGGCTGTTGCCCCCTTGGTGATGTATGTGAATGCCTGGGGCACTATGTAGGCTGTGATGAGCTGGTGCCAATCAGAAGCACCACGAGTGGTGACATGGACATAGCTCCCAAGGGATACCCAGTGGCAGGTGTTCTTGGGTGCTGTGGGACAGATCATTGCTTAAGGTAATGGGACTGATCTGCTGAAAAACAAGGGGCAGTGACAGCAGATACAGTAATGAAAATTCAGGAAAATTACTCCATCCACCAGGAGGGGATGACCACAGGTTTATGAACAGACCATAGGTAGCCTTGACTGGACTTCCATAGGATAGTGTGCATATGGCAGGTAACTGAGAGAAAGATTTGCCTTTCTGATGCCTTCTCAGGTGTCCCAATGACCACAGCAGGTTTCCTAGGTTGTCTCTGCTGTGTTTCTCCCCATAGAGTGTTGATGTCCTCCAAGTACTCGGAGGGTGTCACTGGCCGGGTGGAGTTCAATGAGGATGGGGACAGGAAGTTTGCCAACTACAGCATCATGAACCTGCAGAATCGGAAACTGGTCCAAGTGGGGATTTACAACGGCAGCAATGTATGTACAGGCCTGTCCTGGGTGGGACGAGTGTGTGCTCTGGGGTGTCTGCCTATGGCCTCATGTCTTTCTGCTTCCTCTGTCTCCAATCACAGGTCTTGACCAATGACCGGAAGATTATCTGGCCAGGAGGGGAAACCGAGAAACCTCAAGGCTATCAGATGTCCACCAAGTTGAAGGTAAAAGCAAATGGCCTTAGGAGTTGGCAGGTCTCCTCAGCTCTCTGTGTGCCAGGCCATGACTTCATCTGTCTCCACCTCCACTGCTCCTTTTGCAGCCTCAGCAGCTTTTGCAAACCCAAGGCACCTCAGAGAGGATAGAGCAGAGCAATAGAAGGTACTGGAGGGTGTTCAGAGCACAACTTTCAGCTGGAGTCAAACTACACAGAGTAGCAGGGATCCTTTGGTTTGGAAAGAGACAGATGGGAAGGACATATGAGACAAAACAGCAGTGAAAGGATGGAGGGACAAGGTGTTCACCATTCCTTGTGGCTTGGGATCCAGAGGCCACCTATCACAGGTTTGCAGGAAACACAAGAACGGCCTCCTTTGGCCAAGGCAGGGTTCAGCTATGGAGGTAGATGCTGCTAGGCAGTGCAGAGGCTGAATGGAGAGGTTCAAAAGGAGATTAAACCCTCTTGTAGAGGGTGAGTGGCTGGTGGCTGTGAGGATGGGCTCAGGAATCCCTGAGGAGCTGATGGCCACAAGCTGGAGGTGACAGTGGCAGAAGGTCCCTCCAGTCTTACTGTGCTACTCTTGCTCTTCTCTTAGGTGTCACCCAGCAGCCACTTTAGTGACTTGAGTCTGGGTAGGCTGGTCTTACCAGTATGGCCATCCATCTCTCTTACTCTCCAGGCAAGGGACCCATTCCTGCTGGTGCATTGGGATGCTGCACAACTGAAAAGGTCCAGGGCAGGACTGAAATATCTGCATTAGCTTGTGGCAGTGTGACAGTGTCTAGAGCCCCTTTCCAGGCACTAATCCTGGCTGTGTGGTGTCTTCTCTCAGCTCCAGTTAGGTAGAGGGGGTTTGAGGCTCAAGTGAAAGTGCCACATGAAAGACATTGATACAGCTGTTCCTCATCTCAGGAGCAGGGAAAGCAAACATGCTTAGTGGTGGCCTTGGCAGTGTTGGGTTAATGGCTGGAATTCATAATTTTAAAAGTCTTCTTCAACCTGAATGGTTCTGTGATTCTGTGATTCCCTGTGCCAAAGCCAGGTCCTGCTACTGGGCTGAGCAGTCTCATGGCAGCTGGGGAGGGCACCAGGGCATTTTGGCCACACTGCCTTGGAGAGGGCAACCCAGCTTCCCACCAGGGGAATGCAGCTCTGGAGGGGGACAGAAACAAGAGAGTGTTTGTGCTTTGCTTTGCAGATCGTGACGATTCACCAAGAGCCCTTTGTGTATGTGAAGCCCACACAGGCAGATGGGACGTGTAGGGAGGAATTCACTATCAATGGAGATCCTGTGAAAAAGGTCTTCTGCACTGGACCCAACGAGACCATCCCAGGTAACTCAGCCTGGTGGTGACTTCTCCAGCCCACCCAGCTGATGAAGATGCCCAGCCCAAGAAAGGGTCCTAGGGAAGGTGCTCAGTCACAAAGGAAGCCTAGAGGATGAGGAACAGAAAGGTGACAGCACAGTCAGCCCCCAAATGGCTCCCACCAGCTCAGCCTCTCAGTAATGCTGTGCAAAAATTGGGCACTGGATTCAGGTTTTTGAACCAAACAGATTACTTTCCCACTGTCTCTTTTCTGGAAGGGCTCCAGGGCTCTTTTAGGGTGTTGCATCCCAAGTTTCTGTCTCCTGACGTGCTCCAATTCTCTTTGCCTCCATCTTCAGCAGAAGTGAGAATCTTGGGGTACATTAGCACTTCCTGCACTGATATTAACAGCTCCAGTTTCAAACTGTTATGGAAAGCCTGTGTCAGGGTTAGGAGTGAGCACCTGGGGGTAGGGTGAGCAGCTCAGCAATTCCAGGCTTGCCCAAACCCACCTGAACTGCATCACACTTTCCTGTGCACAACCCCCACATCCCTGAGTTGCATCCTGTGCTGTGTTCAGTGTCCTGGGTCCAGAACACACACCAAGCCCCCTCCATGCTCTGCAGTGGGTGGGTAGCACCAACTCTCAGCCCACCTCACTGGGACATAGCAAAGGAATCTTTTGCCCCCAGCTTGCCAACATCCAGAGATGATGAAGGTAGTGAGGGGGTGGTCAAGGCAGATAGCACTGATGGATAATGTGGTTACATCCCATGTGGAACCAGGGCCACAAGGTGGCTGCTCTCCCTGGGGCAGGTATGGGTCCTGCCTGGGGTCCCTGGCAAAGGGGCTGCCTCCACACAGCCCCCCATTTCCTCCTGCCCATAGGCCGTCCCACCGTGGCTTTGTGCTGCTATGGCTTCTGCATAGACCTGCTCATCCGGCTAGCAGGGGTCATGAACTTCACCTATGAGGTTCACCTGGTGGCTGATGGTAAATTTGGTACCCAAGAGCGGGTGAGTTTTGACAGCCTGTCATGTCTCTTTGCCTGTATTTTGTGTTGAAACAGCCCCAGGCCCTGCTGTGGATCAGGGGGTGGGGTGGGAGGGTCGTGCAGGATGCCTGACACATGTGGGGTCCTGGCTGGTGGGCAATGTGTGTCAGGGCAGGGGTTTGATCCTGTGTTGGCTCTCTGGCAGGTGAACAACAGCAACAAGAAGGAGTGGAATGGGATGATGGGGGAGCTTCTGAGTGGCCAAGCAGACATGATTGTGGCTCCCCTCACCATCAACAACGAGCGGGCTCAGTACATTGAGTTCTCCAAGCCCTTCAAGTACCAGGGCCTCACCATCCTTGTGAAGAAGGTATGGGCTGGGGTGGGAGGATTTGTAGAACAGTGGAGGTGCCCCCTGGTCCCCAGATTGCAGAGGCATGCCAGTTGTGCACCATGCCCAGTTCCCTCCGTGTTGACCCTGCCCACCCCAGGGCAGGCCCCGCAAATCCCAGCCTGCAGGCCGATGAGTTTAATGCTCGGTCCTGTCTGTGTCCTCCTGACCCTTGCTATGTAGCTGAGCAGGAGGAGCTGGGAGCAGGGCAGGGGCCCCCTGGGTCCAGCCAGGCAGGCAGGGTGCTGGTGTGGTGGGTGCCAGCGCTGTTGACTTCTCTCTGTGTGCCAGGAAATCCCACGCAGCACCTTGGACTCGTTCATGCAGCCCTTCCAGAGCACCCTCTGGCTACTGGTTGGGCTGTCTGTGCACGTGGTGGCAGTGATGTTGTACCTCTTAGACCGATTCAGGTGAGTGCACTCCGGGCCATCCAAAGGCTGGAGGGGACAGGGAGATGCTCCTGGGAACTGTCCCCTGGGTCCCCGCAGTGTCTTGCTCAGTCACAGCCCTGCAGCCCTTTGGGGGACTCTCAAAGGACCTAAACCCACCTTCTCTGTGCCACCAGGCCTGGGCTGAGACTCCTGGCCCCTCTGACTGCCTAAGTTAAGAGACGTGGATTTGTGGGGTACCTAGCACCTGGGTATGTGAGAACACACCTGTCAGACCAGGCACCCTGAAGGTATCTAACCAAGAGGATTGTCAGGTTCTGGGCTCTGAGGTAGTTTTCTTGGCCCTTCCTTGGCCCTGTGGCAGCTCCTCTGAAGGGCAGAGAACCTGTCCCCACCTCAGCCCTGTACCCAGAGGCTTTGGTGGCTCAGCCGCAGAGAACTGTGTTGCTGTGGGAGAGGCATGAGCTGGCCAGGATCAGATGATCTTTGTGGTCTGCAGAGGAGTGTGATGGGACTGGCACCAGTGTGAGCTGGACAGGGTTTCAGACCAGCACTGGGGATGTTCAAGGCAGTGGGACATCACAGGGAAGGGCTGTTTGGGACACAGGCACAGTCTGTAGGGATAAGTATTACAGGACTGCATCAGGACACTTAGGGCACAAGGGAGAGCCCCAGGAACAGCATAAGGGAAATGAGAAGAGTTCATTGTCTTGTTTTCCAGCCCATTTGGACGGTTCAAAGTAAACAGTGAAGAGGAGGAGGAAGATGCCCTGACACTCTCCTCGGCCATGTGGTTCTCCTGGGGAGTCCTGCTGAACTCTGGCATTGGAGAAGGTGAGACACAGCACACAGTGGGACTGCTCTGCCCTGCAGCCCTGGCCCTGAGCTGGGGAGGCTCAGGGAGAAGCTTCTCACATGGCTGATGCCCTTCGGGGACCTTGTTCCCTGAGCCTTCCCTGGAGCCAGCTGGTAAAAGATTTGGTAATGCAGGGTGTGGCACACTTGTGGCACCTGAGAGGGCTATCCTTCCACTCCCAGCATCAGTGGGGAAAACAGATCTTTCTTGGATGTATAACTTCCCCAGCATTATGCACCCACTAAGTCTGGGACACAGCACACTCTGGAAGGAACTGGGTTTTTCTTGGTTTGGGCAATGCAGAAGCTCCTTGCACAGCTGTTGGCAGAGCAGGTAGATGGTGCATGGCTGCAGCTGCCATTGGTCTCACATGGCTTTGGCGACCAAGCCCAGCCCTTGTTGTGCCAGTCTGATCTCTCCTCTCTCCCACCAGGTGCTCCCCGGAGTTTCTCTGCCCGTATTCTTGGCATGGTGTGGGCTGGCTTTGCTATGATCATTGTGGCTTCATACACTGCCAACCTGGCAGCCTTCCTGGTCTTAGACCGACCTGAGGAGAGAATTACAGGCATTAACGACCCCCGGGTATGACCCCTCCCTTGCTTTTCCCCTCTCTGCCCTCCTCTGGGCATATAATGCTTGTAGTTCCCACAGTCCTGATTTACCATGGCTGGGATTGTGCCAGGAGGGTGAGACCCAGGTAGCTCTGCCTGGGCTGGTGTGGGAGGGTCTGAGCCCCTGCACTGGATGAGAATGGACAGACATGGGGAGGGATCAGCAGGAAAACCATGTCCAGAAATAGCCCCTATGCAGCCACACTGCCTGCCAGTTCCTGGAGAGCCTCCACTAACCAACGAGGAAACAATTCATTATGGATGAGTTATAACTAATGAAATTGTCCCTGTGGTGCAGTCAATACTCTCCACATGCCTCAAATCCATTTCCTGCTCTGGCAAGGACACAGCCTCAGTTTATCAGCCCAGGCACTCAGGAATGTGCCCTGCAGCAGCACTGACCCACAGCATCCCACACCCTGCTGCGCCCCTGCCCATGGCACTGCCAGCCCCATGGGCTCCATAGGCCTCCTGCACCCTCAGTGCCACTGAGTCCCTGTCCTTTAGAATCCCCCTGCCCTGCCAACATGGTCCCAGAGCACCCACTGCCCTGTGTCATCCTCTGAGCAGATCAAGCTCTTCTTTAGGAAACATGCCCTTGAGGGAGATGGGAAATTAGGAAACACAGCCTTAGGGTGTTAGAGGATTCTGTGTCGGTGGAGATCAGGCATCATGACATTAGGGTGAGTCAGTTTTACTGGTGAAGGACAGAAAACATAGGAGCCCTGTCACAGACTCACTCAATATTCTGAGTTGGAAGGGACCCACAAGGATCATCGAGTCCAGCCCTTAAGTGAATGGCCCATTTGGGGATCTAACCCATGACTTTGGTGTTAGTAGCACTGTGATCTACCCAACTGAGCTGACCTCAGGGTCTGTCGTCACCTTTCAGCTGCGCAACCCCTCCGATAAGTTCATTTACGCCACGGTGAAGCAGAGCTCTGTGGACATCTACTTCCGACGGCAGGTGGAGCTGAGCACCATGTACCGGCACATGGAGAAGCACAACTACGAGAGCGCTGCCGAGGCCATCCAGGCAGTGAGGGACAAGTGAGTGGGGCCAGCACCTTGCCTGGCTGTGCTGGGAAGGGTTTCGGGGAGCTACAGGTGGGTGGAGCGAGCAGGGCCAAGGGAGTGGAAGTCAAAGTGTGTCTTGATGGGACCTCCCAGCTGGTGATGAGTGAGATCTTCCTAGTCCTGGTGCAATCCAGGTCTCTGGGTGGAGAAGGCAAGGTCTGTGTGGGGAACAGCACAGTGGGAATCCTGGACGTTCTGGCCTCTGCTCTTCCTTCTGGACAACTCTGGGTGCCTTCAGTGATTAAATCAGGGCAGGGAGCGCCCTCGCTGCCCCCATAGTGGCCACAGACAGGCTGGACTGCCCAACCTCACCAGTCTGTCCTCTCTCGGTGTCCAGCAAGCTCCATGCCTTCATCTGGGACTCGGCAGTGCTGGAGTTCGAAGCCTCCCAGAAGTGTGACCTGGTGACGACGGGGGAGCTTTTCTTCCGCTCCGGCTTCGGGATCGGGATGCGCAAGGACAGCCCCTGGAAACAGAACGTCTCCCTGGCCATCCTCAAGTCTGTACACAGCTCGTGGCATGGGGCTTGCCCCAACTGCTTGCATGTGTTTGCACACAAGTATCCTCATGCCAGGCACTGCCACCCCTCCCTCCACACCTCTGCAAGGACAGGGTCTGGGGGCTGCTGTGTCTCTCCTGGCAAAGGGGACATGGAGCAACTGGGATGGGGCACCCAGACTCTCAGCTCCAGCTCACAGGGCTGAGGAAGCATCACGGGGCTGGTGGGAGGGCAGAGCAGAGCAGAGCAGGGCAGGAAGCAGGAGCCAGGCTTGGCCAGGAGTGAAAGGAAAGCTGGCAGAGAGAGCTGTAGCCACCCAACACCAGGTCTCGGCGAGCAGGGTGTGGGTGCTGCCATCTCCCCACTTCTCCATGTGTGCTCAGCCAGCCCAATAACATTGCACTGCCCTGGCTTGGCCTTCCAGGGGTTTTTCTTTCAACTCTGGCTATTCCTGTCAGGACTCCCTCTGTGTCCACCTGGGGCTTTTACCCCAGCATGATCCTGCAATGCAGCGTTCCACAAGTCAGTCTGGTATTGTGGGTGAAAAGGGATATTCTGGGAAATGCCACACTCATGTCAGAGAGAGGAATGTGGCAGTGGATGAACAGGCAGCTGGAAAGCAGCAAGTGGAGGGAGAGGGACATGTGAGATTCTTTTTAGGAGAGACAGGGTCAGGAGCCACCATGGTCCTGCCCATCCTGCCCAAGATGCAGAGATGAATGGCCTGAGACAGAGAATGGACAGGGTGTGGAAGACACAGGCAGGATCCAGGGTAATGCAGGGAGCCATGGTGCCCCACCTGTGGGGTGGTCATGGTCATACCGTGGGGATGGGTGGCAGCAGGACAGATGGGATTTGGGACAGCAATGTGAGAAGTCTGAAGAGGCCACAGACGTCCTTGCTGTCCTTCTGGGAGAGGATGGGGAAGCCCAGGCCTGCAGGTGGCCCACAAAGGCAGTGGGGATGTGCCAGGTACAACAGGAAGGAAAGTGCAGGGGGCCCATGGTGAGATGTGTGTTCTGTGCCCACCTCCACCCCCACAAGCTGCTCAGGCAGAAACAGGCACTGTGGGCACACAGTTTGGTTTATTTCCCCCCAAGCTGTGACACCAAGTGAATGAGAAGTCCCAGCCCTCACTGTGCACCTTAGGGAGCTGCCAGACAGCCATGTCCTGACCTAGAGGGTGCTGGGGGTCCCCAAAAGGGATTGGGGTCCAAAACTACCTGAGCTCACAAGTGTCCCTGGCAGGTGGGGGGGAACATTCTGGAGGAAACCAGGAGACATGGTTCATGTCCACTCCCTGCAGCCTCTGCTCAGGTGTGCTCTGAGCACTGCCTACAGCTGCCAGCCCCATCCTTTCCAAGGGAACACACCTTACACACAATGTACACGTGGCTCTTGCAGCAGCAGCTGGCTGCCCCACAGCTCTCCCAGGGACACTGCTCCTGGGAAGCTGTGGGTCCTGCTCCCATCCACTGCTCTGTGCACTGGCTGTGTGCAGGGGGTGTGTGACCACATGCAGCACTGGCAGTCGGGCCATACACACACTCTCTAGACAAAGACCACACGTGCACACGCGTGTGCACTCACACACAGCCAGCACGTCACTGATTCCTATGTTTACAGGCTGCTGGAAAGTGCAGAGCCCTAAGACAGAGGGCACAAAGGCATGTGTGCCCCAGATGCCTCTGGCTGGTCCCCAGTGACTACTCTGTCCTTGTGTTTCCAGGTCCCATGAGAACGGCTTCATGGAGGATTTGGACAAGACTTGGGTGAGGTATCAAGAGTGTGATTCCCGTAGCAATGCCCCAGCAACACTCACCTTTGAAAACATGGCAGGTTTGTTCTGCAAACCTCTTTCTTCCCCTATGCTTGGTAGTCTGCTTTGGCTCAAGATACTCTCCTCTCCAGGGCTCTCCTCTTGGGCCAAATCTCTGCTTCTCCTGGGTCTGTGCTTTCCTCATGCTGGGAGGCTGCTGTGGTGGGCTCCAACTCCACCTTGTTTGAAAGTTCCACAAAGCTTCCCCCACATTCTCTGGGTGCCTTTCTCACCAGTGGGGCTGCCCTGCTGTGAGCATTGCTCCCCTCTCTCTGCTCTGGCCAATCTGTAGCTGTCACTGTGGAATCAGGACTGTCCCAAAGCAGAGGGGAGCAGCACCTTGAGGAGGGCAAGTGGGGACCTTGATACAGGAGGGGACTGGTGATGAGGAAGAGCCCCCAGCCCTGAGGAGCCCTGGGCAGGGAATAGGAGAGGACAATCGATACAGAGGGGTTTTTATCTTGGTCCCCCTCTTTGTGAAGACTGTGAGAATCCCCAGACAGGTTGTCCCTTGCAGTGATGTGATGCTGCTGGTCCTACACCCAGTCAATTCAGGGATGAGGGGTGTCTGATGGGATCCTGTTCTTGCCAGCATCACCAGCAGGGCAGAAGCACTTGGAGAGGAGAGGTTATTTTGCCCTGTCTCCTCAAGACACCACTGCAGAGCCCAGAGGGCTGCAGGCACCCAAGGACAGCACAGAGCTCTGTGCATGGCCATGCTTCCCAACGAGTCAAACCAGAGCACCAGACCTGGGTTTTGATGCAAACAACCCCATCATCCCATGGGACAGGGTCTGCCTGGGGGCTTGGTGCAGCACCCAGCACCCAGCATCACTGCAGCACAGAGCCCTGTGCCTGCCCAACCAGAGCTGGCATGGACATCTAGCCCCCCAGCACCTCTGCCCACCACTGCAGTGCCCACCCTGCAGCACCTGCCATGTAAACCTCCCCGGCCCCTCCAGTACTAGGATGGATAGTGGGCAGACCCTGGGTTGGCAAACGCTCCTGTTGCTGAGTGTAATACAGAAGAAATGAAGTGTCATGCTACAATTTCTATTGCCCCCTGTAACTTTCCTGCTTATTTCAGGTGTGTTTATGCTGGTGGCTGGAGGTATTGTTGCCGGGATATTTTTAATATTCATAGAAATAGCTTACAAAAGGCATAAGGATGCGCGGAGGAAGCAGATGCAGCTGGCGTTCGCGGCCGTTAATGTGTGGAGGAAAAACCTGCAGGTAGGACAAACCGTTTTTAGAGCAAATCTCCACCAGGTGCGTTTTCCATTCCTTCACCAAACCAGTGAATGCAGAGCTGTGGATTAGCATGGGGCCCTCTGTCCCCCAGCCCCCACCCCAGTAGCTCCAGCTGGGCATTACCGGGTGCCTGGAAAGCTGTAGGGTAGTGCCTTGTCCCCGGGAGCTGCCCTTGGCCAATGCAGTCTCTCTCAGGAGGTGTGCACAGCTCCAACCGGGATAAAGATCTGGCCCAAATGCCCCCACAGGGACTCTGCTCTGCTGGAGAACACGTGCTGGAGCCATATCTTGCCCTGGCCAAGCAGGTGGTGCCGGGGTGGCTCCTTTTTTGCAGGTCTCTGCCCTGCTGTCTTGCTCTGGCTGTGCTCACCAGCAGATGGGAGGGTCAAACACTGACACTGAGCAGCCCTTTCCGGTGCTCAGGTAGAGAAATGCTCCAGGGGTGGTTTCCATCACCTCCCTTCCCTGCCTGCTCCCCAGCCATGCAGTAGCCCTTGTCACACCCAGGACTGATTCCAAAATGAGGTGGTGCGTGCTCTTGTCCCTTGGAGACAAGGACATCTCCCCACAGGAGCCAGCAATGCCAGTCCCTGTCAGTGTCAAGGCTGCCTTGGGCTCTTTCCATGGGGGCTGTTGCTCTTTCTGGCTTCTCCCATCCCTGGAACACCTCCTTGCCACTCAGGCAGGGAAGTCCAGGAGGGCCAGAGGTGCCTGGCATTGACACTGAGCCATGGGCCTGTCTGTGGGCCACCAGCCTCACATTTCCCTTACCCTGCTGCTTTTGGGGCTGAGCCCCAAGTGCCCCTGAACCCCAGTTTAGG
The DNA here is from genome assembly GCF_047495875.1 of Pithys albifrons albifrons. NCBI lineage: Eukaryota > Metazoa > Chordata > Aves > Passeriformes > Thamnophilidae > Pithys > Pithys albifrons. The sequence goes on along the minus strand of NC_092477.1, from coordinate 2,550,010 downwards.
GCAGCTGAAGGCTCTGTCTGAATTGCCCAGGCTGGTTTTTTTCCTTGGGGAAGAACACGAGAGTTCAAAGAGCAAGAGATCCTTTAGGCGACTAAAGGAGACTGCGCTCGGAGCAGAGCCAGTGAAGGCAAGAGAGAGAACGAGACTCAGGGACCCCCAGAGGAGCCCTGAGTGGTGGCCATGGGGGGGCAGTGCTGGCTGGGGTGCTTGGGGGGCTGCCTGGGTGGAAGTGACCTGCCCGAGAGCAGTGAGGGGAGCACAAGGCCGGGCTGTGCATCCTGAGAGCCGGCTGGGTTCAGTTCACTGATACGAGTCTCGGAAAAGCCATTACTCAATTTTTTTTTTCCTTTTTTACCTTTTTTTTCCTTTGCTTCCAAAAAGCAGCAGCACCGAGGGGGTTAAGGCTGCTGGGACAGAGCACACTAGTCGCACTGCCATTTTTCACTTGCCAACCTTCTAGAAAATACTGCACTGGGTCCTTGGGCAGAGTCTGTGGGACTGTGAGCAAAGCATGCTGCCCTGTGGGGGTAAACAGCCTCATGGTAAAGAGCCGTTTGACATTGTAAGACTTTTCCACAGGAGGAAACGTCAGAGCACTAGTATCTGGTACATTGCTAGAAGGTAGGCAAGTGGAAAGATTTATTTGTTAAAACAAACAAACAAAAATAATGGTTTTTGGGATCACAGTTTTGCCATGGCTATTTCCTGAGATGCCATGGAAGAAAAAGACATTTCATTCCATTCATCTTGCTTTCCTTTCCGTTTGTGCATGTCCGCAAAAGAGAGAACTGAGAAGGAGGAGCAAATGTATCCCCGAGCATGCTCTACGCACCAGCGGGATACATTTTGGTTACCCCCGTGCGGTAGCAGAGCCAGACCTGGTCACTGCGTCCCCCGGCGGAAAGGTCACACTCATTGGCACGAAAGCAATTGGGGAGGAATCGTTGTCAGCGCCCGCCGCCAGCGGGCGGTCCCCTCGGCTCGCTGCCCCCGCACCATGGCGGCTGGTGCTCCCAGCCTGCGCCAACCAGGTCCGACTCGCTAACTCCAACGCCTACATTTTTCAGTTCTGTTTCTCTTTGAGTTCATCCTGACCCCGACGACATCATAGCACTAACGCTTTGCCTCCTCCCTTTCTTTTCCTTTTTCTTTTTTTTGTAATTTTCTTTTTCTTCCAGTTTCCTTTTTTCCTTTTTCTTTTTTTTCAGCCTGTTTTACTTTGGAAAAACAAAACCAAACCACCACCAACAACCACGTTCGGCTTTGCACAACTGCATCATTTGAATTTTTGAACACTTTTTTTTTTTACAGAATATTCATACAATGACTTCTCTTTCAAAGCAGTCCTCTCTCTCTCTTGTGGCACTAGGATTCAGCCTCAGAAAAGGCCCTGAGCAATTTTTTTTTTAGTGGTAGGTGCAGCATCTCACGTCTCGGTCCAGCCAGGGTAGCGGCGGATCGAGGGGCAGAGCGCCAGGCGGAGCATCCCCAGGAAGCGAGGTCAGCTGTGCCAGCCTGGCCACAGACACCCAGGAGAGCAGGGCTCCTCCCAGAGGGGTTTCCAGCACTCCAGATGCAAGGCTGGCCCCTCGTAGCTGTAGCAGTGTGGTGGCTGTGCCATAGCCATGGGTCATGGAGGCCCTTGGAGGACTGGGAGTGACAGAACACCTCCAGTAGCTTTCTCACCTAAATGAAGGCCATGACACGGGGCAGTATTCAAATAGATTTAGAGTTTCCAGCAGCACACTAGAGATCTAATTACTTATACATATTCATTTTAGGATAGAAAAAGTGGTAGAGCAGAACCTGACCCTAAAAAGAAAGCCACTTTTAGGTCCATCACCTCCACCCTGGCCTCCAGCTTCAAGAGACGTAGGTCCTCCAAGGATACGGTAAGAGGAAGAAGAACAATTCTGCCCTCTCTCTTTCTCTCTCTTTCTCTCTTCTGCCATCCCATCGACTGCCACACACCCATCCCGAAGCTGCCAGTGTACATGCATAGCTCATGTTCGTCACCAGTCAGTCAGTCAGTCAGTGAGTCAGTCATCCCGTGTTCCGGAAAGGATGCTGGGATCCTGGAGGGCAGGCAGGAGGTGGCTTGGAGTCCTGTGATGAGTTGGGAGATGCAAACAAGTTTTGTTTTGGTTTTTTTTTTGTTTTGTTTTCTTTCTGCCTGGATGATTTCTGATGTTCCTCTCTGTGCTTCGCTCACCTTACCGGTGCTGACCTCTTGAAACCAATGACATAATTTTTCCTTTTTTTTTTCTGTTCCTGAGTGTTCCTGTACCTGTTTGTCATTGTATGCCTAAAAACAATCACCCCGATTTACTTTGGGCACCGTGTCACCTCACCAAGAGCCATGCGTGTCACATTCTCTACATGTGATTTTTGTTTGTGACGATTAGCATTCGGGACATAGTCCTGGGCACAGGAGTGACAGCTGTCTCTGGTTCACGTCAGCAGTAGCACAGCTCTAGAAAAGAGGTGCAAAGGCTTGAAAGAGATGGTTGTTAAAGACCCAGCCTTGGTTCAAACTTGTGCTTTCCGCTGCTGTCGCGTAACCAGGGAAAAATTCCAAATTGCTGCCTCTAAAGCCAGCTGTTTCCAAATGTGCAAGTGTGTCTGCTCGTGCTGGAGCTTCAGACACTTCAGCGTCAGGTTGGGCTGTTGGTCTGTCGGACTGAGCCGTGTCCCTCTGCATGTTGCCGTCTGTTGTATGACACTCTGCACTGTGGCTACTCTGTTGTCTCGTGTGGCAGCGCCGCTGCGTGTTGCTGCCTGACCTCCTGGCGCGATGGGCTGGCCAAAATCCCCTCCCCGGGGCGACCGGCGGGTTTGTGCCCAGGGCTACCCAGAGCAGGCTCCCCGCCAGGCTGCCCGAGGCGCGGCGGGGACGGGGGGACGGTGGCAGGGCAGGGAGATGTGGCCCCCTTGGTGGGTGGCCCGTCCCCAGCCGCAGGCTTGGGGCGCCCCGGGGAGCAGCATGTGATACCGCAGGGGGTCTCTGGGCCACGGCTCACCTGCCAAATGGAGGAGGCTGCCTTTGACACCAACGCAGGCTCCATACCAAGAAGCTCCTGGAGCACCCCTGGGACACAGCCCCAGGGACAGCCGAGCCCTCGGCTGGGCTCGACTGCCACCACCTCACACAAAGTGCTCCTCTCACTGTCACCTCGAAACCTGGAAGTCATGGGGGGGACCCACATTCTTCCCAGTCATCCTGTGTGCCTGTGGGGAAGAAAGGTATCCCTGTCACCTCCTGCCCTGCCTCCATGCTCCCTGGGTGGCACCTTGTCCCAGTGCTGCGCCCATATCTGGGGTCCCCTCTCCCCACTGCTGCATTCCCTGAGCAGCAGTTCAGGAAGGTTATAGGTTGTGTCTTGGTGGCCTGAGGCACAATCGAGGGACAGAAGACAGAAATGGGGTAGATGATGCAGGGGAGAGAAGGTGGGAAGGGTGAGGATGAGGATGAGGGACAAGTGGGATGCACACCAAAAAAAGGGAAGAAAAAAATTGCAGAGATATCTGCATGTCCTGGGCAGATTCCCATGTTTTTATGTGTTTGAACTACTCCATGATTAGGAAACCAAGGGGTCCTGTCCTGGGAGAGCAGAAGCATGATGGTGCCCTGGGCATCTGGGGGGACCAGTTCCACTGGTGGGCACACTGAGAGAAGAATCCAGGAACAATGGGGCAGCTGGCGTGTGGCATCCATGGTTCCTCCCACACCACTCCTTCTTCAGGGAAGCATCCTGGGCCTGATCCTGCTCCATGGTGTGGCATCCACCCTACACCACACCAGCCCACAGCCCTCTCTGCCCCATGGCAGAAGCACCCAATGTCCTGAGTTGATCAGGTCCAGGGCCCACCAGCACCAGAGGTCCCATGGGTGAGCAATAGAGCTGTTCTCTCCCCCTTCCCATGCCCAGTGGGGATCAGCACAGCCTGGGGCTCCCTGTGCTTTGGGTCCTATCCATGCTCTTGCTGGCACATTGCTCACAGGCCAGTTGTGGAGGGAGATGACCCCATTCATCCCAGAAGATGGTTCCCACTTTGGGGGCAGCTGCAGCTGCAAGGCAGTAATGGTCAGCTGTTCCCACTGACCAGAAACCTGTCCCAGTCCTCTGCCTGCCATGGGGTGATGTGGCTGGGGTCCCAGGACACATTCCCCAAGGAACTGGGCTAACTGGGTCACGAACAAACTAATGGGGTCAACATCCAAGCCAACATGGCCAACTTGGAGTCTAGCAGCTCCAAGGCCCAGCTATGGCAGGAGGTCCGTGGTGGAGCGAGCTTTGTGGTGATGTTGGGCAGACCTGCTGGTTGCTCTGTGGGGTGAGTGGCCAGCAGGAGGGGAGGGTGCTGCCACCAGCTCATGTCACAGCCTGCGCTTGGTGCCCTCCACTTCCATGCAGCAGCCCTGGCTCAGAGACCCCAATGCCCTCCTGCTGTGGAAGGCCCCATGAGTACGTAGCATGCTGGGGCACATTGCCTGGGGTCCTTGTAAAGATGAGAAAGCAGGGAGGTGCTCTGTTTCATGATGTTCATCAGAGCCATGGGCCCACACCAGGTCTTAGATGGGCAAGGCTGGAGAGCCCATGGGGCTGGAAGGCCAGGCTGACCCCAGCCCCACGGGCTCTCCTGGCTGGCAAGAGAAAGATGCAGACCTGGTGGCCTTGCTTCTTTCCTTTTCATTGTCGAGAGTTTTAAAAATGGATTCTGCTCTGCAGCCCTGCAGAATGGTCCCTCAGGAGTGCCAGAGAGACAGGCTGGCACCATGGAGCCAAGACAGCCCTGGGAAGCTACCACCCCACTCTGAACGTCCTAGCGCCCACCATCACCCGAGCTGCACAGCCTCTCCGCGGCACATCATCCCCACCGCCCCAGGAGGAGATGCATGTGTTCCCCATAGGCAGCTCCTGCAACTCGAATAGCACTCGCAGAGCTGACGTACTGCCATCCATCGCAGCCACCCACGATACTGCAACCCCACAGCCGCCATGTGAGACGCATAAACCACACAGACACCCTCCGAGCCGGCACATTGCGTACAGACACGTGACGAGGTGCACAGGTCCCTTAGCCCCCGCAGAGACACACTGCCAGCCCACGGGCCCCCCCAGGCACAGCATGGCACACGTCCCACGTCACCGCCGAGGGCCCGGCGCTGCCGGCGCTGCTGCCCTGCAGCCGTGGGGATGGTGCCAGAGCTGCTCCAGAGCCGAGGGGCTTCGTGGAAAAGGTCACCTTTTCAGTGAAGGATCAGCTGTCCCAAAGCCAAACGCTTCTTGGCTGAAAAAAGAGCCTAGTTTTTTTGGCCCACAAGTACCAAAAGTAGGTCAAAGAGAACTCTTCTTTTTTTTTTTTTTTTTTTTGAAGGGAAGTTGATATTTTCTACAGCAAGATCGCATTTAGCTAGCTGGAATCCTACTTTTTAACTGAGAAAGAAAAGGTAACAAAAACCAACAAAATTCTTCCAGAAAAATCTTCCACCAGCCAGGGACAACCATATGAGCCCAGTTAGGTTGAAGTCATTTTTAAAGACATTAAGTTCTTGTCTATATTTTCTTCCTGGTTGTCATTTAAAGTTTTTGGTGCCTTCACTTCACTTCCATACCTTAACATGTTTGAGTCTCTTCTACGGTTAATATTGATTAATTTCTTGGCTTTATAATGTTTGGTTTGGGGATTATTGCACCATCCCTGTAACATAATTTACCCTAAATTACTGATATGTGCTTCTAGCATTAGTCTTACTTTAACATAGTTTTGATATGATCGTTTTCTTGCTTTTTTCTTTTCTTTTTTTTTATTTTAATTTTTATTATTAAAAATTGCATGCATGAACTCTACACAAAAACAAAAGTAAATGAGAATGTTACCCTGTGATAACTCTGTGATTGGAGGAGATATGCTTTCAAATCAAAAGCCATGCTCTTGTATTTTAATTTTTCTGGCCAGATTCCCCATTTCGCTTGGTTGTTTTAGCATTGCCCACCCCCAGAGCTGTGCAGAGAGGCCAGAAGGCCCCAGCCTGCCCTGCTGGACCTCAGCTTTCCACCACAGCGGCCACACGAGCATTTGCACCCAGGCACACGACTCACACATGCACACACCGCTTTTCCACCCTGCTTGCATCAGGCAGGAGATTCAACAAAGGACCTTTCTTCTACCCATTCATTTTTATATCTCAAGTTCCTCCTTCTCCTCCCCCAGTGACTCACTCAGCCTCTCCCTTTCCCCATCGCCTCTCCTCCCTGCGGGAGTCAAGCCCCATCCCATGAGCACGCACCTCCCGGCAGTTCTGCTACAGAGACATTGCATTTAGCCTGGAAGCCAAATTTTTCACAAGGAGGGGGTGGCTGCACCCGTTTTGGGGAGAGAGGGGTGTTTTTTGGTGGGTTGATGAGTAACCACCAAAAACTCCCCCCAGGGCAGCAGAGCATCAGGATGGCCTTGGCCATTCTCCGTGCCAGCGGGTGATGGACAAGCTGTTGCTCCTTAGCAAAGCAAGGCCATGGTGAGGAATTCCCAGAGGCTCCACTGGAATATTAGCTAGTTCCCTAAGAGGCAGGATGATCCTGTGAGATGCTCCCTGGGTGTCATGTACCGGAGAGACGGGAGCACGCGGCTCCCACTCCTGCCCCAGCTGCTCCCCAGCGAGGAGTCCTTGTGCAGCACAAAGCTGGGCTGGGCAGGGCAGCCCCAAGGACCCCACACAATGCTTGGGGGGCCCCCAGACCTCCCCGTGGCAGGAGGCAGGGTGTAGAGCACACAGGGTAGCCACAGTGCCAGACCTGCCAGCAGCAACACAGAGGCCACCGGAGTCACCACCGACCAACGCAGGGCAGGTCACATCCCATCACCGAGGAGCCCCCCGGGAGCCCCTCAAAATATCAGCCCTCCTGGGCAGGGTGGTGCAAGGGCTGGGAAAATGTCACTGGAGAGGGTCTGCACTGCAGCACACGAGACCCATCGAGACCCTTTCCTGCCCTGGCACCAGTTTAGGACCCCAGACAGCAGCACAGGATGCTTCTGCCACTTGTCCACACAGCAGGGCTGGACAGGGCTTCCAGTCCTGGGTTTGGAGTCAGGAGAGTGGAGCTAGGAGAGCAATGGAGTATGGAAGGAGGAAGGGAGGAAATAACTGCCCAGTTGTAAATTCCTGCCTGGAGGGGAAGGACTTCTTTTCCTTGCCTTTGATGGGTTTTTCTTTCTCCTCTCTTGCTTGCTAATGCAGTTGCAGCAGGGGAGGTCTCCCACTATCCACAAGGAGCACAGAACCCCAAATCCAGCCCACCCCCACTACAGGCTGTATTTTCACATTAGCAATCACTGCCACACTTTATCACAAGTCAACCACGCCGCACATCTCCTCACATTCATGAAAGAATAGTCACAGCAGAGTCGTTCAAGCAAGGAGGTGAAATGCCCTGGCCTCAAAGCACAGCTTGATCTGGCATCAGAGAGGTGCCAAAACCCACCCAGACCCTCCAAACACAGGTTCAGCTGTGGGCTGGGCTGATGAGTCACAGGCTTTGTTTTGTAGCACTCCCAGAGTGCAGAGGGGCTTGCTTAGTGTGGCAGCCACTCTCCCCAGAAGCTGCCCCACGCTCCGGGGTGTCCCCTCTGCCCAGCTGCAGGGTGCTTGAAGAGTGTCTGCAACGACCTCTGCACAAGCCTGGATTGCATTGGGAAGGGGACCTCAGCCAGCAGCAGCTCTCGGGGCTTTGCATCACCCCCAAGAGATATCCTGTAGGGACACAGGGGATATAAGGAGCTGTGGGGACAACTGCCAGAACTGCCTAACATTTCTTTCTCCTTGTCTGTCTATTTGTGTGTTGCAGCAGTATCACCCCACTGACATCACCGGCCAGCTCAACCTCTCCGACCCCTCAGTCAGCACTGTGGTGTGACCTTCTCCCCAAGGACCATCAGTCCTTGCCCAACACAGTAGGAAGGCACAGCCAGGACTGCCTTTCAAGGGACACTGATGGGTTCTCCCGGGTGAGATGGGAGGAAAGCATCCTTCATCCATACACAGTGACTCCATTGTATATCTCCCTCCCTTCCCAGGCCTGCTGCCATGCTTGTGCCCCAGAAGGCACAGCAGAACCAGGACACCATTTGGACTTCACTGTACAGAGATATCTGCTTCCAAGCAGTGCCACGATAACCGGAATTGCCACTGACTGACTCTGTGCAAGGGGAAAGGACTGCAGAAGGCACACGGTGCCCATGGTAGCAGGGAGGAGCTGGGACCAGACCACGAGGACGTGCTTCACTGTGCAGGCTGCAGGCTTCCCAGCACACACACAGCCCCTCAAATGTGTGCTCCAGGTTTCCCATCACCTGGAGGGCTCCAGTGTGATGTGCCCGTGGCCCTGAGCAGCTGGAGCAGCCAATGTGTTTCAGGATGTTGGGCACAAGTTGCTGCTGTGCCAAGTGATCCTCACATCTGTTGCAAGGGCTGGAAAATGTGCGCTCTGCTCCTCACAGGGGATGACCCCTTGCTCCTCCCTCCCATCAGCCCATGGCTGTGATTCAGCTCCTGTATGTGGTCTGTTTGCAGCAGGAGAGCTCCCACCCTGCAGCCCACGCTCCTGCGCTGATCACGGTTCTCTGGAGCCCATAGCGTGCTGCCAGCCAAGATCCCAGCTCCCCACCTCTCCTGCACAGAAGACATCCCCAGGACCTGGCCGTGGCCAGCATGTAGCACTCACACAGTAGCTCTCCTGGCCAGGAATTCTCCATGGGGAATGGCTCTGGATGGTTGCACTGATCTTTACCCAAGCTCCACACTGCCTCAGCACCAGCAATGCAAGGAGAGATGCTGCTGGCTGATCGTGGCTTGCTGCCTGCAGTGTTGGGGCACACGGCCGGCACTGGCGGCTTCCCTGCCACCCTCACCTGCAGACCAAGCTTGCCAGCAGCTCCCACAGCAGCCCTGAAGCCCCAACTCACTGCACTGCATCTGCCTGAACCTGGAGACGTGGAAACTAGATTCCAGTTCAGGAGAAGGAAACCAAACAAGCCAGGCTGATGCCGTTCCTTCCTGCACCTTCCTTCCTTCAAGCCTACACCCATGTGCCAGCACCTCTGAGTACCCTTCCTGTGGGCACCAAGAGTGGTTGCTGAGACACCAGCACTGGGGGAAGCATTTGGCACCAGCCAGGCTGGTGATGAGCAGCTACTACACATGCACGGGCAGCATCAGACCCCATCCCCTGCAAACATGGAAATCCCACCTGCAATGTAGTACCAAGCCCCAGTGGCACAAACTGCCTCCTCCCTGCCCCAGCCAAGCAGATGGGGCTTCCCCCGAGGGCAGGCAGCCCCACAGGCAGGATTTTCAGATGGCAGCTGAGGTCTGTGAGCATCGTCCCACTGACTGCTGTGGCTCCATCAAGTTCATCTCACTCCAGCTGAGAAATTGGACCCATTCTACTTTATACGTCAATGTTAACATTAATACCGAGTTTTTGCAAGAGCTCAATAAAGCCTAGACTGGATCATGAAGTGGTTTATTCCAATGCTGTGTGCCTCTTTCTGTCTCTGGCTTCTGGCAAAGCTGGCAGGGAGCCCCATGCTGAATTACAGCCTCACCCAGCCCCACTGCAGGGTCTGCAAACAGGGTGGAGGGATGGAAGTGATGTAGAAACCATAGGGGAGAAAACCAAGGAGCTGCAGAAGGGTCAAGGAGGGAAGGAGCATCATCATTCTGGGATACCTAGCCAGAGGGTGGGGAACATGCCTTTGCAGCAAAGGGATGGGAACAGTCCAGAACTGCCCAAATGCCAGGACCATGGCAGCTGGATCTGTCTCAACTCCATCCCAGAGAAAATGACCTCCTGCCACTGCTGGGCTTCCCATCTCCTGGGAGCCAGCATGGGGCACTGCCAGTGGGGCCAACCTTTGGGAACAGAAGATGGATCACAGGGGTGAAGGCATCTGGGGCAGTCCCCACACATCACCCACCCACAGGGAGGTTCCACCAAGAGATTTGCAAAACAGAAAGGCAGCTCCCCTGGGGTGAACTGTAGCAACATCACCCATTGACAGCATGGTCTTCACGTGCTGAGACCACCTGCCCAGCCTTCATGGTGGGCTCAGCCTCAGGATGGTCTGAGAGAAGGAGCAGGGCTCTGGTGGCCGAGCAGTGCTCTGGTAGTTTGCCATCTTGTTGAACCACCAGAAGTCCAAGCTTTCTTGAGAAGGACTGAATGCTGTCACTAGAGAGGGTCTGGAAGAAGTGGCATTACTCCTGGGAAAGGCAAGAGGATGATCCTGGCAGAGGTCCTGCATTGCTCCAAAGTACAGGACTGGTGTCACTGGAGGAGCTGCTCCCTGCAGCCCCCCCATCCCACAACAGAGAAGCAAGTAGGAATCTGGCAAATGTGGCAGCTCACTGAGTTGATTTCTCTCTTGAAAACAAAAACAGGAGCAAGCCACAGCTGAGGTGATATTTGCTTTATTCTCTGTGTGATTTATTGAACCCTTGTCAAGAGTTTGCCAAAGGATGCACTGACCTGCCACATTCCTGGTTGGTCCTGCAGCTCTTGCTTAGACAGAGAACAAGGAAAGGCTGGTGGTCACAGCCACCTCATTGTGGCTCTGATCATCTTGGTGTGGGCACAGGATCAGGCAAAAAGGGCTGTTGCTTCTCCTTGAAAGACATTTTTGTCACCCGGCTTGTGCTTTCCTCTGGAGCACAGCTCGAGATCCTTCCAGGCCATCTCCCAGTCACACACTCAGCATGTCCAGAAGCATTTCCACAGGGAAGGGCAGGAGGCAACCAGGCACAGCAGGGGCAACCCCAGCCCCATTTTGTGGGTGATGGGAGGTGAGGCAGCAGGAAGGGCTGCATCTCTGTGCTGTAAACCCACCTGGGCTTGTTTGTCACCACTCCCATCACTAAGCTAGACCTTGGCCTGGGATGAGCTTTAGCCTAGGGAAAAGCTATTGAGGGAGGAACCACTGTAAGCCTCACCCATCCTTTGGCAGTTCCTCTGCTGAACCACACCAATGGAAGCTCAAGGCTCTTCTTAAGCCTCACCATAAACTTCAGTCTCACCCAGATCTTGGTTGTTGGCTGAGCCTTCTCAGCACCAGCATTCCTGACAAGATGGAAAAAAACTAACAAAAGAAATGTTTTGCAAACAGCCCTGTCCTTGAGCAGCACGTGAGGGGTCTGGGGCAGTCTGAAAGCCTCGTGAAGGCTCTGGAATGCTCCAAAATCACAGAGAAATCTTCAGGTGCACCCAAAGGCAAACCAATGTCTGTCAGGATACAGAAGCCAAACAAATGCAATTGGGTGCATGAAAAGCCAAGGCAAGGAGTTTTGAGGGCATGGAAAGGTACACTGGGGCTGCTGGTGTCACTGAAGGCAGAAGGAGAGGGCTGGGGGCACCAAAAGGCCTAAGGAGGTATTAGGAGCAAACTGAAAGGCACACAGATGCAAAAAAAAAAGGCACCAAAAGGCAAATGGTGACTCCTGGGGTGTCCAGAGGAATACAGGGTGTCCTGAGATGTACACAGAGGCTCCCAGGCTGCACCCACAGGCACAGTGTGGCATATGGTGCATCCTGAAATGCACACTGAGGCCCCTGGGCGATGCAAGGGGCAGGACAGGGGGAGAAAGATCACCTGGACGTCACTAGGAAGGGTCTGTGGATGGCCTGGGGGAGCCTCCCAAAACACTGAGAGCATCTCTAGTCAGCATGTGCCCTGCAGGGTGCTGAGCTGGAGGCTGGTCCCCTGCTAGCAGTGGGGCAGAGGGAGCTTGGCATGGTCTCAGAGGGCTCCGAGAAGAACCAAAGCAGGTCCAGGGACAGAGTTTCCTCTCACTGGTCCACAGGGACATGTGTGCAACAGGTGGGTGCAGCCAGCAGGAGCAGGGCATGGGTCACAGCCTGCCCTGGGCTCCAGCCTGGCCACCCTGCCTCAGTGGACCCTGCAGACCCGAGGTCTCCTCCAGCAGTGGGATTCCCTGCGCACGTTGTGGTAAAACACAATGACAGAGCCCATGAAGGTGCAGAAGAAGATGCTGGCAATGAAGGAGAACGGTCCAATGATGAAGAAGGTGACGTAGTGCTCGGAGGACAGTGAGGTCTCCTGGCATTGCCTGAAGGACTCATCCCCAAAGGCCATGATCGGATACTTGTTCAGCTGCTCTGGGACTCTGCAGAGGAGCAAACTCTTCTCTGGAAGAGAAAAGCAGTGCTGGTGGGAACCCTGGGCAGCCAGGAAAGGCAGGTGTCAAGGACACAGGGGAGGGCAGGTCTGTATGGGACAGATGAGACCAGGGCAGGAGGACAGGGGCCAGGCTGACCAAGATCACCCATGTCAGGGTACAAAGAAAGGGAACTATGAGGTTCAGGGCTCATCTACATCCTGAGCCCCAGGGAGTGTCATGGAACAGGGAGGTGGGCACAGGAAAATAGGTTTGAGGCAGGATGGCAGACAGAGCAGGCAAGGTGGAGGGACTGGTTCCCAGAAACAAATGTGGGGACCATTGAGCAGCCAGCCTGGAGATGCCACAGAAGGTCCCAGCCAGCAAAAGTACAGGCATACACCTGAGCTGGAAGCAAGCAGAAAGAGCTGGGAGTGAGATCTTGCTGGCAGAGGTGTCACTGACTGGGCCTCATGGGGGAAGAATGTAGGATCAGAACCAGGTTCATGAAGGCTTTGGGGAATGGGATGAAAGCACTGCATCCTGGCCAGGTCAGCAGTGATGTTCACCCTGACACACAGGCTCCTTTTGCCCCCTCAGGTGCCCTGTGACAGGCGTGGTGCCACTCCTGGGGCCAGGGCTGGTGCCTGTCACTGGGACATTGCCCAGCCCTTCCTTCCAGGCAAACCCTGCTGGTGGGCACCAGTTACAAGACCCAGGGATGTATCCACCTAAGCAGACACAAGGAGCTGCCATGGCCTGAGGACGGATTCTGGGAAATGTTGCTGTACCCCAAGGGCACTGACCACCCAAGCCCCTGGCCAGCTGGCAGCCAGGTAAGGTCCTGTGTCAACCTGGGGTGACCAGCCAGCATGGAGCAGGTGAGGGACACTCCGGGCACTCACCTTGCACTTTTTCCCTGTTGTGGCTGAGCCAGCGCCAGAGGGGCAGGATGCCGCAGCTGCACACCCAGGGGTTGTCCTGCAGGAGAAGGGCTTGGAGCTGGGGCAAGGCACTCAGCACCACGGGCTCTAGCTCTCCCAGCCTGTTGCTGCCCAGGTTGAGCCTGGCCAGGCTGGTGAGGGGCAGGAAGATTTCGGGGGTCAGCACGCTCAGGTAGTTGTTGCTGAGGTCCAGCTCCTGCAGCGCTCCGAGCCCCAGCAGCGCCTGGCCGTGGATCAGCTCCAGGCGGTTGTGGGGCAGGCTGAGCCGCCGCAGCCCCGGTAGCGGAGGGAAGGAGCGCGGTCCCAGCACGGTGATGAAGTTGTAGCCGAGCCACAGGGTGCTGGTGTTGGTCGACAGGCTCCACGGCACCTGGCGGAGGCCCCGCTCTCTGCAGTCCACCTCGCCCGGGAAGCAGCGGCAGGCGGCCGGGCAGGCGGGCGAGAGCGGGGGGCGCAGCAGCAGCAGGAGGGGCAACACGGGGCCCGCGACCCTCCAGTAGCCCATGGCAGAGAGCAGAGAGGGCTCCCCGACCTGTGGTGCTAGGATTTCCCGGGGAGAGGTTCCCTAGTGCCCGATGCCCTGCCCAGCCCCCGTCCCTCGGCTGAGCCCGGCGGAGCTGCTGGGCAGTGTCCGGCTGCCAGCGGAGCGGGTGGCCCTGCTCCGCTCCCTGCAGCCACTCGCATTCCCTGCCCACCCGGCCGCAAACCTGGATCAGGCTCTGCTCCCGGACCCGGTTTTCCTCGGGGTGGAGCTGAGGTTTTTTCTGCAAATATTTTTGCAGTGATACTTGCCCTGGCAAGGTGTGGAGCCGTGCCATCGTCCCTCCCTCTGCCAGGCACTGCTCCAGCCAGGTAAGCAGCCAGCTCTGCATGGCCTGAGATTAACTGCTTGTGTGTGCTGCAGGCTGGAGAGCTGAAAGTAAGCAAAACCAGATCCACTCTTGGCCTCCATCCTCTCCAGGGGCATCTCCCATGGGTGTGCTGCCTCACCAGCCATGTACAAAGGGTTCTATGGGCCCAGGACCCCCATAACTGGCTGGGTGGGACAAAATCATACCATCCACAGGTCTAACCCCATCATCTGTGCTGTCCCACCATGCCCAGGGGTCCTCAGCAGGGAGCTCTGCTGGGAGATGTGGGCTGCCCCAGTAAGCCCAGCCCTTGTTTGGGCTGTTTGGCTCTGGCAGGAAAGCACCTGCTGTGCCAAAATGGGGAGGGTTGGGATAAAAGCCCCATGGGCCATCCCATCAGGGTCTGTGTGCACACGGGGATCACCCAGGAGCCCCCCAATGACAAGGCATGGGAAGGGTGAGCTTGCTGGGCTGCAGCCACCCAAAACTGGTTTATCCTCACCCTGTCAGTGCTGGTTCGAGAGGGCTCAAAGTCTGCCTCCACCCTGTTTACACCTGCTCTGGTTCAAAGCTGCCTGAAGCCCTGCAGCAGAAGGCTGGAGAGGAGATGTGTCACCTCCCAGTGCCATAGTCCCTGGCAGCGCTCAGTAGAGATGGGGGGACCAGGGGCACAACTGGCAGCAGCTTATCCCACTTACAGCCTGGACTAAGGGTCTGGAGCAGAGACACTGTTCCCCCCTCACACCCTCACACTCCTGTCTCATTAGGACCCTGGTGCTCAAGGTCCCAGAGGAATCCCTGTCCCCTCTGCCCCACGGACAAGGGGCTGGAAGGGCAGCAAGGCAAGGCACAGCTGCACCCCAGGCCAGGACCAGAATGTTCCCAAATCTGGGGCAGAAGCAGCAGGCAGACAGTTTATTAATAGCTTCCTGAGGAGCTTTGGTTTGTTTATCTATCCTGCAGCAAACTGAGTTTGCTGCATTAATCCCCATCTGGAAATAATTCAGAGGAATCCTCCTGCCCAGCCCAGCCCAGCCCTGGAGCAAGGGCACAAACCCTCTGACATGTGGGTTGTGTGGAGACCTGTGGGCTGTGGGCTGTATGGAGACCTGAATATTTTGGGATCCCCCTCCAAAAATGCTCTTCTTGCCCAGAAGCTGCATTGCCCACTGCTTGCATCCACCAGGAGTCAGGGGAGAAGTGCAAAATTCATTGAAAAAGTAACCCAAACCAATATTAAAGACAAGGTCATTTCCAGCTTTTGTGTTCAGAGAGCCCAGGAGGCTGACTCAGCTCCTCTGCCAGCCCCTTGCTGCCACTCTGATGGCACATGGCAGGAGAGATGTCCCTGTCGGAGCCATCTTCAGACATCATCCCATGCTCCTGCCTGGCTCCTGTTCTCCACACATTGGCTGTACTCCACTGCACTGGCAGGTTGAGGTACTGTGCCCAGCAGTGCCACCCCTGTCCCTTCACTCACACTCTCAGTGCTTGGCAGAGCATGGGTTCCTGTCCCTGTCCCTTCTCTGGAACAAGGGAACCTGCAAGAAGAGCCCAGATCCCTGTCCCCAGCCAGAGCAGCACTCACTGGTGTCCTGTTCCCCTTCATGATGCCTCTTCCTGAGGTTTTGGGCTCCACGTAGAACAGCACAGCCTGCAGCCTGATCCCACGGCCAGCACCAGGACAGGCTTCCCAGAGCACCTGCTCTGCAAGGACAGCTTGGGTGGCCTGTGCCAATGGGGAGCCCCACAGGGCACAGGGCACAGGGCTTGATACTTGCCCTGCTCTGCCCAAGGTGCCAAACCAGGGTGCCCAGCTAGGATGCCAAAATCATTCCCAGAGTGAAGTGATGGAGAGGACAACCAAATCCCTCCGTTACCAGCTGAAGGAGCAGAGGGACATGCATGGAGGCATGTGGCAAGAGTCAAACCCCACAGAGTGGTTCTGGTGCTGGGGGGATGAAGGTGAGCAGGAGTGGGAGTGCAGAGGCAAGAACGTGTGTGCGGGACAGGGAGCCATGTTTGGTCACCCATCACTGTTGGCAGGCTGGGACCCAACGTGCTGGGCTGAGCACAGAGCCCTGCTGGCACCTGTACACAGAGTCGTGCCTGGGGTAAGGACTGGCCCTTCCCACACTCTTCCCACCATCCACCACTGAGTATCTGGGGAGAAATGAAGAGGGAAAGGTGCATTAAGACTCAGTGATAGCTCTTATCCATTCCTTGAAGGCTTTAATTTCTTACATGTTCCCATGTAATTAAAAGTCCAAAGCAGGACTTCCATGGAGTCTCTGAACCACACCACACTTCTGTCTTCCCTGGAGCTCTGCTGGGAACATCTCAGCAGTGAGGAGTTTTTTATGGCAGGTGACACCAAGTGGCAGAACTGTGCACAGGCGCTGTGCACAGTGTGAGTGCCCTGAGTGGTGTGGGTGTCATCCACAGCGTGGGTGCTGCACATGGGGTGGGTGCTGTGCATGGGGTGGGTGCTGTGCATGGATGGGATGGTTGATGGACTCTGGCTGCAGCCCTGGCGCCCAGTGCAGAGAACAGCCAAGCACCAGCAGTGCTCAGAGGGCATGAGATCCCTGCCAGCCCTAGGGAGACACAGGGGGTCCCCTGTTGAGCCCTGAGGGGGAGCCAGTGGTCCCCAGTGCTGGGGCCTTTATTACAAGAGCTCATAAAGTACGCGGAAAACAGATGCAGAAAATGGGCTCTGAGGAAAGACCACAAGAGCTGCCCAAGCAACATCAAGCCCTGCCCAAGAGCTGTTTTAAACATCACTGTATTTCTCCCTGTTTGGCCTCTGTTAACCCAGACCAGCTGCTTGGAATCTTGTCCTTGCACCCTGGTGTGGAGTCAGGGAAGGCAGGGAAAGCCATGCAGGCATCGAGGCACGACTGGAAAATCAGTGGGATTTGTGTTCACGTTCATGGGGAGAAGGTCAGGCAGGAAAAGGCAACGTGTCATAAGCCACAGAGAACAAGGCCAAGCTGGAGCTCCAGTGAGCTTGGGTTCCCTCCCGCACCAGAGCAAATTAGCTGGAGCAACCTGTTGTGGCTTCCTACCAGCTCTGTCTTCCTCAATTCCAACCTTCCAGCTACCCCAAGGCCAAATTTCTCATGCAAATTGCCAACAGAGCAAACACTTACAGGACAGCAATCCCACAGGGCAGGTTACTTCTCCACACACCTGCATAGGCAGGGTTTGCCCTGGGTTAATCCCAGGTTTACTGACAAATATCACCAAGACATACAGCCCAGCAGGGCCAACACAGTGTCTTTAACAGGTGCGGAGCTTGCAGGGTGCTGGACACGCTCCCCAGGGCATTGCCATGCCAGGCCTGGTGGACGCTCAGCTCTGCTGTCCCTGCTGCAGAGCCACATGCACGGGGAAATGAAGCATGAGCCAGGCCTTGCTCAGGGGCCTGGGAACATCCATGCTGGCTAGACCAGGTTTCTGAGTTGTCAGAGGAGCAGGTGCGCAGGATGAGGGTGCGAGAGCGTCCCCGTCCCCTGCTGCATCCAAGCCTGACCGGATGGGCTGAAGGGCGCTGTGTCCACGCGTGGATCTGAGGCACGGCGCAGGGTCCCCAGAAATGGTCCCCGGTTGCCCCCGGAAGCTCGGCTGCCCACGCAGTGCCCCTCGCCGCGCTCAGCTCTCGAACGCTGCGGTCACGCCACAGCACGGGCACAGCCGGCAGCAGCCGCGCCGGGGGAACAGCGCCGGGGGCACCGCGTCCTGGCACAGCCCCGCCGGCTGCTGGGTCACCGCCTTCTCCTTGCACGAGCCCTTGCTGGGCGAGTCGGGCTGGGACCTGGCGGCCACCCGGGGATGCTCCTTGTCAGCCTTGACGGCGAGGAAGGTGGCCAGGTCCAGGTCGAGCATGGTGACCCCGCCGCGCGGCGTCGGCGTGTTCTGGCGGCACTGCGGGCACGGGATCCAGCGCTGCTCGTTCGTGACGGCGTCCAGGCGCTTCAGGCAGGCCTGGCAGAAGGTGTGGCCGCAGTAGAGCCGCCGCGGCAGCCGCGCACACAGGTCGTAGGAGGAGTAGCAGATGATGCACTCGACGCGCTGGCTGCCCCGGCTCGGGGGACGAGAGGGCACCACGACACACGGCCCCGCGTCCTCGGCCCGGGGGCTGCTGCCGGCCTGGGACATGCTGCGCAGGGGCGGGGGACGGCAGTCGTCAGGCCCGTGTCTGGGGAAGGGTTCAGGAGTGGGATGTAACCCCCGAGTGCTCCCGACATGTGGGAAGATGTGTGGGTTCCCAGGGAGGCACCAGGGTCCCTGCCCAACATCCCTGTTTGCTGCCTGCCTGCCCCGTGACCGGCCCTGCCTGGAAGTGCAGGGCTATGTCACTGCAGTGGGTTGTTCCTGCATCCATGGGAATGTATCCCCCATCACCACCACCCGTCCCAGCCCCTCAGTGCCACACTGCACCCCTGCTGGAATGCTGGAAGCTCTGCTAGCCCAAAGGAAAGATGGGTTGGCCAGACCTCACAGCCTGCTCAGGGCTGCCTGGGCCCTGGGTCCAGGGGAGACAAGTGGTGAGAAGGAGTAGGATGGCTGGGTGGGTTGGGGAGCAGCACTCAGAGGACCAGGCAATGCCACAGCCCTGTTCCTCCCCATCTCTGGGCTGTGCCAGGCCAGTGCTGTACATCTGCCAGCAGCAGGGGATGGACACACAGGCTGGTGGGGAGGAACTGAGGGCTCCAGCCTCATGTCAGGTGGGTTGTGGTATGACCAGAATATTAGCAAACTTCTCTCAGAGGCCCTCACCCCATTCCCTCTCCCTGAGCAACCTCAAGCATTTTGGTGCACACAGGTACCCCTGTCCTCCCCTTGTCCCAATTCCCCCATCCCTACCTGTCCTGAGTTGCTTCCCCAGGCCCTCAGGGTTGGTTGCAGAAGGGCTGCACTGTCCCAGGGGGCTGTGGTGGTCCTGTGGGGAGCATCAGGGGGCTGAGCTGCCAGCAGCTCCCTAGCCAGTCCCTGTGGCTGCTGGTGGCCAATAGTGGGAAGGGGCTCACCTTTCAGGGACAGGTGCTATCAGATCTGCTGCTGGGAAGCCAAGCCTGGGAGATTAGGTTACAAACTCTGGATAACAAAGACCTCTGAAATCTAAGCCCCAGGAGTGGTCATTAACCATCCCTCTGTGCTTCACTAGCAGAGGGAATCATCCCTGTGAGGCCAAGGAGCTCTGGACATCTCCATGGGCACAGGGCTTGGGCATTGGCTGGACTTGAGCAGCAGCAACAGTGTCTTCCACATCCTGGGCCACCCTTCAAAGCCAAGAACATCTGGGCAGATGCTGGCCAGCGGAGACATCCCATCACACTCCAGCCCACACATCCCCAGGTGGTCGGGGCTGCAGGGACAGCTGTGACTGGAGCGGGAGGGCACGGCGAGGCTCCAGGCTCGTGGGGGTGGCATGGCTGGGGTTGGCACAGGCACACCGAGGCTCCAGCCTGCTCTGAGCTGGCAGTGCCACATGTGGGGTGGTGCTCCTCGTTCAGTGCCTGGGGGTCCATGACCTGCCCCTGCTCTCCCAGCTGGGGCTGCAGGCTCTGGTGTTGGGGGTGAGTTACAATGCTCATCACCAGGCTGGGGAGAGCCCAGCACCCTGCAGGGACACCTGCAAGGCTGAGGACAGTGTAGCACCCAGGGAAGGTGACAGCACCCAGGGAGGTGGCAGACTCAGTCCCCACAGCTGCCAGCCCCCTGCACGGTGGTCCAGCAGCTCCAGCCTTGACATGAAGGGTGCTCCAGATTGAAAATGGGGAGTCTGGTAGGGGACAGATCTTGGACCAAGGATCCTGAAGGAGTAAAGCCCATCGTGGAGTCAGGGCAAGGACTGCCAGGACGCTCAACAACATTCCTGTGTAGAACAGGAGAGGGCAGCAGCTCCCACTGCAGGCAGCAGCAGGCAGCAGTGGAGGGAGGGAGACGAGCAGTGCTCTCCCCTGTGCTGCCTCCTCACCAAACATCTCAGAAGCCCCCGGGTCACATTTCCAGGATTCCTCAGAGAAAGATTTCAAAATTTTGGAAACTGAGAGCCCCATAGGTCACTGTGCTGTGCAGAAAGACTTGCATCCTTGGCACCCGTGCCTGGAAATGAGGAAGCAGCACTGACAGGATAGCACCTTCAGGGCACATATCCTGATCCTGATCCTGATCCTGATCCTGATCCTGATCCTGATCCTGATCCTGATCCATCCTCTGTCACAGGCTTCCCCAGGCAGTGCACATGGGGTACATGTGTCCATGGATCCCCAGGCACGGGGGTGGCACCCCATGGCAGGGTTCTGCTCTTGCCTTGTCAGGCTGTTGGCAGGCATGGGATGGCAGGGCCAACTTGGGACAGGGCTGTGCCAGGGCCCTCAGTTTTGGCCAACCCTACTGGCCAAAGTGTGGTCAAGGGCCATGTGCCCTGGGCGAAACAGGAACCAGCTGCATGGGATTCCCACTGTGTCCTGGCATCTCAGTGCACCACCCTGCCTGCCTGCAGGGCAATGGCAGCCCTGGGTTCCAGAAGCCAGGTCAGAAGTGTCTCCTGATGGGCACAGTGTGCTGCCTCCATGGCTGTGTGCCCAGGGACGTGCAGGCAACTGGATGCTGGGAATGTCTGGGCATGTCCCAAAGCTGGCAAAGAGTCCCTGACCCACCTAAAGCACAGTGGGGGCCTGGCTCACCTGCTGCAGGGCCAGGTATGACAGGCAGCTGCCAGTCCCTTAGGCCATAGGAAGCCCTGCCCAAAAAGACTTTTACAGGTGATGGGGTGGTTTTGGCTCTGTGCACAACTGGGCTCTGCTCACAGGCACTGACCCCTCTGGCTGCCTCTGCTCTTACACACACACACACCCACACCCACACACCCTGTCTGCCTTCCTGGCCCACGCCAGCCCCTGCCCAGCCCCTGCCCATCAGGTGCCAGCAGAGCTGTGTCCCATCGAGGGGCTGTGCCACTCCTGCCCATTGCTGTGCACCCCGGCTCACCCACCCTGCTCCCCACAGGCCGGGCTTGGGGCAGGCAGCCCTTGGTGACACTGGCTGTGCATCTGCCACACTGACACTGGGGCCACCATGTGCCCTGAACCCTGCCAAAATACCTGGATCCAGGCACAGGGAATCATGGAACTGTGAAAGTTGGAAAATACCCTTAAAATCATCAAGTCAAACCATCAGCCCAGCACCCACCACCATTAAACCATGTCTCTAAATACCACAGCCACACATTTCTGAACACTTCGAGGGATAGTGACACCACCACTTCCCTGGGCACCCTATTCCAATGCCTTACAACTCCTTCTGGGAAAGTTATTTTACTCATATCCAGTCTAAACCTCCCTTGGCACAATTTGAGGCTATTTCCTCTCCTCCTGTCACTTGTAACCCGAGAGAAGAGACCAACCCCCACTTCACTAAAACCTCCCTTCAGGGACTTGTAGGGAGCAGTAAGGTCTCCCTTAGGGAGAGCAGATCTGCAATCAGCAGCGACACGCATGGGTGAGAAAGGTATTTTCCTGTTTGCAGGACTCATCCCCGAGCACTGCAGGGACCTTCGGCACCGCAGGGTGGGGAGCGGCACCCTGAGCGAGAGCAAAGGTCTGATCCAGACGAGCCAGAGCCCTGCACCTTCAGCCACACTCCAGAGGCAGGAGGAGCACAACCGTCCGCACCACCGAGCACGTCTCGAGGACAAAGCGCACCCAGGGAACACCCACGGGACTCTGCACGCAGCCACCCGGGTCACGCAGAGCCCTGCGAGGTCTGGGCCGCGCCCTGCCCTGCTCACCCCCGGCTTTGCTGCTGCCTCCAGCGCAATCCCTGCCCGGCTGCCTGGCAGGCTCTGCCCGGCCCCTCCCGTCGTGTTTGCCGTCGCGTTTGCCGTCGCCCGGGGGTTGGGCAGTGCGAAGGGCAGCGATGACACACGGCAGATGCTGCACCCTGCCAGTGCCGTGCCCCGGGCTCTGCCCAAGGCACCCCACACCCCTTCGGGGGCAGTTTCCCCTCCCCAGACCGTGCGTGTCCTGCAGAGCACGCCAGAGCCCCGGGACCCCGGGCAGCCCCTGCGGGCTCAGCCAAGGCCCGGTAGTGACGTGTCCCTGCCCCGCCACGCGTGGGTGGGCTCCAGAGCAGGGCAGGGCTGGCGGCGGGACGCGAGAGCAAACAAGGGGTGGATCTGCCCGTCCTCACGCCAGCACTGCCCGGACACGGTGAACAAGAGAGCTCCTTGTGCAGGGCAGGCACCGCGGGGCTGTGTCCCTGCCAGCTTCCTCCTGCGAGCCACAACCCCCCCGGCCACACACCCGAGTGGGACCTGGGCCAGGCAGGGGTGCCAGGACAGGGGGGGCAAACTGGCAGGGCCAAACCTCTGCCAAGCCGCTGCCACCGCAGCCCAGAATATCTCACAGGGCCGGGATTTCAAGAGTAATTGGCTTCCCGGCAGTGGTGGGCTCCTGGATGTGCTGGGCTTCCACTGCTGGTGGGATTCCAGTGCTGGTGGGACCCTAGTGCTGGTGGGATCCTGGTGGTGGTGGGATCCTGGTGGTAATGGGATCCTGGTGGCAAGTGGGCTTCCAGGTAGCTGTAGACTCCCAGTGGTGGCAGGCTCCCAGTGCTGGTGGCCTCCCAGTGCTGGTGGGCTCACAGTGCTGGTGGGAGCTCAGTGGAGGTGGGCTCCAGGCGGTGGTGAGTTCCAAGCACTGGTGGGCTCCCAGTGCTGAGGGACTCCCAGGGGGTCACAGCCAACTAGAGCAGTGCCCCAAAGCCCACCTAGCTGCCCCAGCCAGGAACTTACCCCTTCACCAGTCCCTCCCAAAGACTCCTGCTGTCTTTCTGAAAGACAGGACAGCAATCCTGCTTAGCAGGGCTGTGCTGAGCACCAGACAGTGTCCTCAGGCAGGCACGGGCAGGCTGTACTGGGACTGTCTGGGCAGTGTTGGATCCAGGCTGGCAGAGGGGTGGCAGCCAGCCCAAGAGCTCAGCCTGACACTGCTGCTGCCACGACTCAGCAGTGCAACAGTTAAGCCTGGCTGGGAGGTTTTTGCACTGCCCTTGCACAACATGCCAGGATAAGCAAGAAGCAACTCGGGAATCCCAGCAAACCCTGGGTGGAGGGAAGAGGCACACCTTGGCAGGGGAAGGGATGGCTGTAATTTTATTTGCAGCAACCTGAAGTCATCTGCTAACACAGACACCCTTCCCAAGCCCCTGCTCCCACAGACAAGGCAGTTGTGCAGCAGCCGCGGTGCTTGGGCAGCTGCCGCCTGGCAGTGTGGCTGCCCGTGGGATGCCAACACCACGGCGGGATGCCAGCACCACAGAGGGATTCCAGCCCCACAGAGGGACGTCAACACCATGGCGAGATGTCAGCACAATGGCAGGCTTGTTCCAGGTCGGTGGCGCCAGCCCCAGACGAAAACCCAGCCTGGAGCCGCCGCAGGATGCTGGGAAGAGCCAGCCGGCTCCTCGCTCGCCTTCCTCCTTGCCCAGGGGGTTGCAGAAGGCAAAGCTGGGGATCTGCATCTCCAAGGATGTACCCCAGGGCCATCCCACTGCTGGAGCTGGTCCAGCCCTCTGCACCAGACCCAGTCCCAGTGCTCCAGGATGCAGATGGGGTGAGAGGTTGTGTCCAGCACCCCATAAGTCTGGCAGAAGGAACTAAATGGGGCTGGGTGTTTGCTGGCACAGGGATGTTAATGCCCACATTCATGCTGTGCCATCAAGTGTTGTCCTGGACCACGGCCCAGCACTTTGCCATCCTTTGGCTCTGTGTCCTTCCTGCCACCTTCCCTCTGTCCCAGGGGCAGTGTGGCGAGGAGGAGCAGGACCCAGCTGGAGCTGGAGCTGGGGCTTGGCACAAGGTGCTGCAGCATCCCCGAGATGCTGGGTGTGGGGGGAATGACTCAGTTCTGGGGAGGTGGGTCCCCATGCCAGCTGGAGGCATGTCCCTGGCTCTTCTTCACTGCTCCAAGACAGTCAAGATGTCCTCCTCTGCCATTCACATAGGACTGCCATCATCTAAACCTATTCACTGGCAGGCACACAGTCCCTGCACCTTCTCAGAAGTGGAGGTTTCCCAGCATGGGGAGACTGGCAGGGGCAGCATACACGATTGCAAGCTCAAAATGTTGCCCCATCCCCAGTGTAGGCACTTCTCGGTGGCATCTGCCCTGGCACACATCATCCTCAGGGCTCCCTCACTGGGCTCTCAGGATCTGGCAGGTGCCCATCACCAGCCTATCTGGCTGCAGAGCTCATGGGTGAAAAGCAATGTCAGGGTCTAACCAGCTGCCAGCTCTGTCAGTGCCAGCCACAGGTGCCCATGGTCCCCAGGCCAGCAGCCATGTCCCCTGGCTCCATCCCATGGTCAGCATGGCCCACAGGTGCAGGGAGGATCTTTAGGAGATGACACAGCAGCACTTGGGGCAGCAGGGCCAGCACCTGCAGCAGGCACATCGCCTGCCAGCCCCCTCGTGAGCCTTGGGTGACTTGTCCAGGGTGACAGTGTAGAAGGAGGCAGACGATTCCCCATTGGGCATCCTCAAGCTGGCATAGGGGTTGTAGGGACGGGACCAGGACTTATCTGTGGAGATGGTTGGGCTGTTCCAGCTGTTAGCAGGGTCTGCCTTCTCCTCCAGGCTGTAGGTGGGCAAGGCTGTGGGGTTGGCGATGATGGTGGGCTCATCCGTCAAGTAGCGAGTGATGAAGCTTTGCTGGAACTGATCCCGTGGGATGTGGACGCTGGCATAGGGATTCTCCACGCTGATGCCACGATCCATCTCCCTGCTCCTCATCAGCACACGTGGCCTGTCTGGCATTGCCCACCTCCTGCGAGGCAGAGACCCCATTAACCTGGGCCGTGGAGGGTGTAAGTGCTGAGATTGTTCTCACAGCACGGAGAAAGGACCCCGGCACACCCCACTGGTCTGGGTGCAGACCCATTTTCCCCCTCCCCGGCAGCCCCGGAGGACCCCACAAACAACCAACACAATGGGCAAAGTGGCCCTGAAGGGAAAGCTGGAACTGGAGGCAGGAGAGGGAGGAGCAGGGAGACCGGGGAGTGAGCAGGGTGCTGGGGCAGAAAGGTGTGCTGGGGGCAGAAGGGGGTGCTGAGTGGGAGACAGAGTCCATGTAGGGCAGTGGGGTGGGGTATGAACTTCGGGGTCGGGGCGAAGAAAGGTCTCAGAGGTGGAGGGAAGGCAGTGGGGCGAGGAGAGGGGAGAAAGGGGGTGCCGGAAGGTGGAGAGGCAGAGAGGAACAGTAGGGAGAGGGGCTGGGGAGGAGGCAAGTGCGGGGAGATGGGGAACCGGGATGGGGCGAGGGCAGGCGAAGAAGGGGAGCGGGCAGGGGAAGAGGGACCGGGCAGGACACAGGTAGGGTGTGGGCAGGGTGAGGGCAGCGTCGCCCCCGGCACTCACCGACCGCGCTGCTCCGGCCGCTGCGGGGCCGCTCTGCCCCGGCTGCGCTTCCTCCTGCACGGACCGCCCCGACCGGCGCCGCCCCGACCGACAGACAGACAGACCGGCCCCGAGCGACAGATCGACCCCGAGGGACAGCCACCCAACACTTGACACCCACTGCCCAGCCCCGAGCGACCGACACTCACCCACGGCACCCACTGGCACCCACCCCCCCGAAACCCACCGCCCAGCCCTGCCCACACCGACACTGGACACCAATACCAGGCACTGGACACTGGGCACTGAATGGGGACTTTGGTCAGGTGACACGGGACATAGGCACTGGGCATCAGGCAAGGACACCAGGACTGAGCACCATGCACCGTGCACCAGCACTAGTCACTGGTAGGAGGCACCAGGCAGTGGATACCAGCACCAGCAAGGAACTGGTACTGCGCACTGGCAACGGCACCACATAGTGTGCAGTGGACACCACACAGCAGGCAGTGCTGTCAGGTACTGTCACCCCTGCCAGAACTGGGCACTGACACCAGTACAGGCACCAGTACCATCCACTAATACCAGCACTGTGTGCCAGACACTGAGCACTGAGTTCCAGCACTGGCACCACACAGGTACTAGGCAGGGACTAGGAGGGGGACTGTGCATCAGGAGTCTGTAGGAACCAGCAAACCCCAAGCACCAGGCACTGAGCGGGAGACAACAGGCAGCTGCACCCACTGCATCCTGTGGCTGCCCCCAGACACCACTGCCAGGCTGTGCTTGCTCCCATAGGCACCCAGGTCCCTGCAGCCCAGTGGTCCCACACACCCTGCCTGGCTGTGCCTGACCTCTCCAGCCCTGAGAGCCCCAGTGCCAGGTCTCCACTGGGATCCTCATCCCTCCAGTGAATTTTGGCTGTGGTGTGACCTTGTACCCACCAACAGAGCATTTTCTAGGAAAGGTTTGGGGGCTACACTGTTCCTGCCCCCAGGGCACCACTGGAGGGTGACACACAAGACTGGATGGAGTGAGGGACACAGCTGGTGCTAGGGCAGAGGGGGATGCTGGCACATGTGCCAGGCCCTGGGACCAGAAGTGCTGCACGAGAAAAGATGCAAACTTCCAGCACCCTCCACCCTACTCCTCCTGTGTCCCTGCCATCTGACACCGCTGTGATGCCCTCAGCCACTGTCACTCTTCACACCACCAACTCCCCCAAACTGGCTTGTGCAGAACCCCAATATCTTCCTACAAGCAGTTCTGGGCAGAACTCTGTCCCTCCCAGGAGCCTCAGGAATGCCAGGACAGCATCTTCCTGGACAGCCTGGGGCTGGATGTCAGGCAGAAGGTGCCCCAAATTTCAGCTGAATCCTCTTGGGACTGACTTATGTTCCCCACGGCACTTTGCAAGGAGAAAATCAGCACTACACCACACAGTCCTTGTGTTTGAAAGCTGCAGAACTTCTGCACAGACCTCACAGAGTTTCTCTGGCCCCACAGGGTCACACAGAGGAGAGCCACCTTGTCCCTTTGCTGGGCCTGGCTGCTGCCCAGTTTCTGGAGCTGTGTCTCCACAGAAAAACTCTGTTTGGCTAAGCAGGCAGAGACAAAGAGGCACCCTCTGCCCCGGTGTCCTGCCCTAACCCCAGCCCTGCCCGCCTGTGCCTGGCGTGTCCCTGCCCAGTGTGTCCCTGCTCGTGCAGGGGATGTCTCTGTGGCACTCTCCAGCGGCACATTTCCCTTCCTCCCAGTGCCTCAAGACTTGCTCATTCTGCCTTTTAGCCCCAGATTTCCCTGTTCCTAAGTGGCTCTGCTTGCAGGAAGCTGCAAGGCTGCTCGGCAGGCACAACTCAGGTCTGAGGGGCCCTGAGACCCTGCAACAGCACCCTGTGTCCTCAGTACCTTCCCTCTCCCAAAGGGGCTCCAAAGAGAAGCTCACCTCATCAGAACCTCGGAGCGTTTTTGGGTGGGGACATCCCACACGCTGCTGCCCAGGGCTGCAGACCCCCCACTGCCCCTCGGAGCAGAGTGTCAGCTGTGGTCTGAAGTGTCTCCCCCGTGGTGATGTCTCTCTCAGCATCCAGCCATGGCAGCTCCCATCTCACAGGCAACTTCTGGATTCCCTCACTCCTCTCAGGCTCTGGCACTGGCTCTGCAGAGGCTGGGCTGGCTGCAGTCTTGTCTTGGGAAAGCCCTTCCAGTCTCTGTTGCTGCTCTCCTGGTCTGGATCCAGACATCCTCTCATTTCAAGCCTCAGTTTCCTGATGGCAAATTTGTTATTGGGCCAATAGTGTCTTTAATAGCTCCTTTGCTCTTGGCTGTGGGAGCAGTGGTGCCGTTCCTGGAATGAGCAGCACACTGACAGCCCCACTGGGGGAGAAGGGGCTAATCCCAGACCTCTGGCAAGGAAAGGGAACAGGAGTGGCTGCATCATCTGTGGACTCTATAAGGCCCCTGCCAGACCAAATTGGCCACCATGGTGCCCGGAGAAGGGACCCTGGTCACTTGGGGTCATTGGCACTGGTCATTTGGGTGCTGCTGTCAGACAGGGGCTGCATCCAGCCCAGTCTTGTTGTAGGGGTGGTAGCTGGCACACTGGGGTCCCTCCTCCAAAAATGGGGCACCTTGGAAATGAGGGTTTGTCTGTAACAGGAGCTGGAGAGAGGAGATTGTTGTGGCCAGGAAATGCACTCAGGGAGGTTAAGATGCTGAGACTGGATGCCCTGGCTACTCTGGCAGTGCCCCAGGGGCTGTGCCCATCACTGTCCCTCACATCTGTAGATCATTGCAGCATCAGGCAGACCCAAATCCACACAGCTCTGGGCTTTGTGGCTCTCAGGATCATCCCGTTGTCCCCTGGATGGACAGGATGGACAGTCCCAGCACAAGGCTGCATCCTGTAGGCAGGAGGTGGCTCAGAGCTCCCCTCTCCCCACTGACAGGGGATGAGGTGCCCCAGACCCCCTCCAGGAGTGCTCCAGTCCCCCAGATAGAGGGAAATAAGTCTTTTAAACACAACATTATTCCCAGCAGGGAGATTAAGGGGTGAAAGCCCAAACAGGTCCTTTTCAGCATCATTCCTTGCACCTTGTCCCTCCATCCTGACAGAGCAATGCAGAGATTAGACACAGCAGAGTTGCTCGGGGTTTGTCCGGTGCTGGTGATGGAGCAGATCCACAGCAGCGCAGCCACAGCTGAGGACAGTTATCAGCCAGGAACAGCAACCCACAATCTGAAGCCTGAAGTTCAAACATTTCATTTCTTGGCAAGAAATTCTCCAAACTGAGCTCCAAGAGTGATGTCTGAGAGACTCATGTGGATCCTTGGAGAGTTTAGAGATGATGTAGGATCCTCAGGTGGAAAAGTTGCTGCACTGAAGCTCAAGCTGCTGGTTTGGAGTTGTCCTGTGTGGGATTCACCAAGCTGGGAGCCAGCAGGTGCTTCAGAGCTGTGCCCCCTTGAGTAAATGAAAGGGCTCAACTAATATGAGGCTCTTTGTTGCTTAAAACCAGCCTAATTTCCTGCAATTGTTTGCAAGGGGAAAAGAATCTACAGAGAAAAAACCAACCAAAAGCTCAGTGCCCACCCCAGAGATACGATGGAGAGGGATGTCCTCAGAGACACTGCTTCCAGAAGAAGGTGCTTGGGCTCCATGCAGCCCAGGAGACAACCTTGGTGATCTGAGGAGGACCCTGGGGAAAACAGGAGAACGAGGAAAAAAAGGCAACCTTTGTTTTCCTTTTTTTTGTTGTTTTTTTTTTTTCCTGACTGGCCCATGAGCTCACACAAAAATAAAGGGGCAGCCCTGTGGAGTGCTGGGTTCCCAGCAAGGGCTGCAGGTGCTCAGGGGCAGGACCATCCCCAGCTATGGAACGTGCAGCCAGGAAGAAAGGCTGGCTCAGCAATTCCTCAATAGCCACCCACAAAAGTCAGAGATCCTCACATCGGTACCACAGCAGGGGACCCACAGCCCCCGCCCCTGTGTGACCCAGGGGAGTCACTGTCAGGAGGTTTTGCAGGATACCAGTGACTGCAGAGATTCCATGGGATGCCTCGGCTTGCTGGTGCTTCACACGCGGTAAAAGGGTCATTTATTTGTTAAAAAGAAAAGAAAAGAAAAGAAAACAAAACAAAAACAGAAAGCCACGGGCATGTCCAGTTCCCGGGTGTCCTTCTGCTGGGCACAGGTAAGTGTGTGGCATCCTGGCTGTGGGGCTTCCCCGGTCCCAGCTCCTCCCAGAGCTCTCCCAGTCACCAGGAGTAAAACACTCACGGACAGGTCGCGTATGGTAAATATTTCCCTGGGGCTCGTGGTAGGTGCAGTGTCGTGGCGCCGGCACACGAGGGTGGTGATGCTCTTTCCAGCCCATCAGCAACGGAGAGTGGTGCAGGGGATGTTTCCCAGAGGGAAAGGTTTTGCCACCACCTGGAGGGCATTCGGTGAGCCCCAAGGCAGATGGTGGCTGCTCACCAAACCTGGTGGGGCCGAGGACTTCACTGAAGCTCAGGAGAGCCCTTGGGTGGCTGAGGTGTGCAAAGATCATGGGGTGGGTTGGGCCAGTGCAGCGATGGGAAGGCAAACCCCAAATTCCAGCTGTGTGAAACACACATGGGATGATTCCCTTTGGGACATGACAAGGCTCTTTCAGTGGAGCACAGGTGTGAGAGGTTTTCTTCAAGGCATTTGTCTTAATTCTTGGCTGCCTCTTCATTAAAGAGCAGAGCAAGGGCAGGGGGTATGGAGGGAAGGACCATGGTGTAGCCCAGGGGGGAGGAGCATGAACATCCGTAGGGATGGGTGTGACCAGCACGAGGACTCAGCTGGGCACCCAGCGAGTGGGGAGGAGGCTCTGAGGGCTGTGGGCACAAGGCTGCCATGGAGGGGACCCTGATGGTGCATGTCTGAGGGGTGATGTAGGGAGAAGAGAGCAGCACTCAGGGATTGATCTGCCAGGAATGGAGGGGTTGAGGGCTCATGGAAGCTGCAGGAGTTGGTGCTCTATGTCCCCCAGCAGCACAGCCCCTCATCAGCATCCCAGGGTGGGAAACCCCAGCACAGAATTCAGCTGGTGTCCCCAGGCCTGTGCTCGGCATCCTTTGTGCAGTCCTTGCCCTGCTGGTGTCCATATCTGACCATGGCATGCAAAGCATTTCCACAGTTCTTGGTTCCCTCTCAGGGAAAGCCATGAATCCCAAAGGAGAACAGCAGCTTTCAAAGCCAAAATGGAGTCTGAAGTGACCTGCCAAAGTTGCTCGTGGGAGGATTGTCTGTGGAGCCAGGATGTGTCCTGTCACTTTGGTCAGCACGTGGGTGCACACACCAGGGGCCCTGGACCCTGCACCCATCCTGCAGCAGGTCTGATCCTGCTCTCAGTGCCAGCTTCTGGGGTTCAGCTCTGTGTGGAGGGACAGCACAGGCCTCTCTGTAAAACCCTCCAAAGGCTTTGGTGTTCGCCCTGCAACAAGAGCACCTCCCCACACCCAACAGCTCCATCCTGCTCATGCTGTGCTCTCCCAGTATAACATGTCAGCCACACTGCAGGCTCATGAATGGGGACAGGAACACCAGGAGCACTGTGGGGACACAGCATGTTCTGTGCACAGCTGGGACACACATGCATGTGCAGCATGGATGGGCACTGGGCACCCACTACCTGTCCGGCTCTCCCGGTGCCCACGGGGGTTGAGGAGGGTGCAGGGGCATCTTCACAGTGCCTGGTGTGTCAGGGCTCCTCCAAGCCTGTGCTTGTGCCCCCTACATGAGGATGCTCAAGCTGGGGAGCCACAGCCTTTCTAGTTTAATGCCCATCCCCTGGCAGGGGAATGCTGAGTGTCCTGAGGATAACGAGTTGGATACATAATCCAGCGTCCAGGCTGGCATGGCCATACCGGCATGGCAGGAGTCAGCCAGTGGCTGGCCTGGTGCCTGCCTCTCCCCGGGCTCCACGGCCACAGGAACCCGGAGAGGAGGCGGTTTCCTTATCGCCCTCCCGCAGTCACCCCCCGTCCCTCTCCCCTGCGGCTCCCCGGCCCCGCCGCCCCCGGGTCACGCCAGGGCTTGGCAGCGGCGCGGGGGAAACGCGCATTGTGGCTGCCCACTGCGGCCCAGCTGGAGGAGAAAGCAAGGATTTCCTGGCCTGGAACAAGTCCTTCCCGTCTCCTCCCAGCTGCC
Organism: Pithys albifrons albifrons; assembly: GCF_047495875.1. Taxonomy (NCBI): domain Eukaryota; kingdom Metazoa; phylum Chordata; class Aves; order Passeriformes; family Thamnophilidae; genus Pithys; species Pithys albifrons. The sequence goes on along the minus strand of NC_092477.1, from coordinate 2,518,460 downwards.
GAGTGCTTTGGGAATGAGGGTGGGCTGTTCCCGATGGGCTTTGGACCAGGAGGCAGTTGGTGCTCCTGCACGGAGCTCCTGAGGAATGTGCAAGGAAGCAGCAGGCAGGCACTGAGCCGGGCACTTCGGTCAGCACCACCTTCCAGTGTCAAAATCTTCCACCCAGTCCTGTCCTACCCACATGCAAAATCCCTTTCAGACAGAGCGTCTGGTCAGGATGGAGATGTCCAGCTCAGTGCCACAGGGACAAGGGCAGTGGAGTGACCTTGTGCCATTGCACAGGGATTTCATCACCCACTGCCAGCCTCAGCCCAGCCCCACGGCAGGCCAATGCTGTGGGATTTGTGTCCATGGGCCATAACCTGCAGCTCCCTGTGCAGAGCCAGGCAGCAACAAACAGCCCAGGATGTCTTCCAAAACTAAACACTTGCTCAAAGACACCTGGAAAACAGGCTGTAAGAGCCCCAGCTGGGGACACGGCGTTGGGCAGCTCATGTACATGGCCACGGCTTTTCCTCCTCAAATGTCATCTCCTTCCTGCAGAGGGAGAAGCTGGGCTGAGGCAGGGGCAGCTCTGCCTCCCACCCTTGGCAGCTCCTGCAGGCTCCACTTTTGCTTTCTCTGTGAACACCCACTGTGATGCCGCAGGTTCCGCTGTGCCCCAGCCACGTGGAGACCTTGTGCAGCAACTTCACCTGCTCATGGCTTTTTTTAGGACAAGGCGATGATTTTCTGCCATATTTCTGTGACTCAAGGTTCCAGTCCAGGGCATGGCTGTGGCAGAAGGGCTGTCACTCATCTGCTGGCCTGGAGCATCTCCAACACTTTGCCATCCTCTCCTTCGGCCTCCCCCCCAGGGGTGGATTGGGGATGGCCCCCTCCTGCCGCAGTGAAGGCTTCGCTGTGGCAGTCTGGCAATGCTCTCCACACGCAGCTCTCGCAGCCCCTGGGCAGCACCCAGCTCCCAGCTAAGCCCTTGGCTCCGGCGCTCTCCCAGCGGAGGTCTGGTTTCTGTCCTGCCGTCTGCTTGTCCTCCCTCGCTCTGAACAGTCCCCGTTTGTTTGGCTCTCGCTGCCGGCTGGAGCCGGGGCCGCGTGCCTGCCCCGCCTGTGCACAACGGCTCCTTGTTCACCACCTCCCTCCCCGCTCGGTCCTTGCCTGCTTTAGCAATTATCCCAATTAGCTGTACCCTCTCCTTGCTCCCCAGCTGCACCACGGACCCTCATCCCTCCTTTTCTGCACAGGTGGCACCAGTCCTGCTGTTCTGAAGGGGCCACTCCGGGCTGGTAGGGTGTGGGCACTGGGGCAAGGGCTGCCAGCTTCCCGGGTGGGAAACAGGCCAGCTGTGCAGAATCCAGGGGTTTGCGGTCCATGCTGGATCCCAGGGCTCTCTTCAATCCTCTTTGGTGCTGGAGGAGAATGAGGAAGCTGTACCTAGACCTGCAGTCCCGGGGTGCCAGTACTGTGCCACTGGCATCTGCCTCTGCTCCTTTGCATCACCCTGGGTGCTGCCTGTCCTGCCCCAGCCATGCAGGGTGCTCCCCCCCCCTCCTGCCCCAGACATGCAGGGTGCTCCCCCCCTCCTGCCCCAGCCATGCAGGGTCCTCCCCCACCACCCTGCCTTGCTCCTCAGGCATGTGGGAGCAGCCTCCGGCTTCCTGAAAGCCACGACCCACGTGCCACTGTTGCTGCACCATCCTCATCCTCCCACAACCTCCGGCTCAGCAGGAGCCTGAAGTGGGTGGTTGCAGTTTCCACCCACCAATGCAGGCTGGGGCAGTGGAGGGGCCATTCCACAGCAGTTCCTGGCAGTGCTGTTTCAGAGCCACCTTCCTTCCCCTCTGCCCTCCTGAGCCCATGGAGAAGTTGGAGCACAATCCCTGGGGAGGTGCTGGGCATCCCTGTCGGCAGAGCCCAGCAAGAGGAACAGGATCATTTATTCCTGCATCCTTGGCAGTGGCTTGTACGTCCCCTCAGATCAGAAATCCAGAGCAGGAAAAGCCCCTATCCTCTGCCTGTGGCCACGGCCAGCCCTTGCCCCAGTCACAGCAGCACGGCAGCAGTGTGGGCAACCCCCTGGCAGCTCCTGCCAGCATTCCTGTGCTGCAGCCATGGGGACACAGCACTTTGGCAGAGTCATCACTAGAGAGGGCCAGACCCGGGGCTGCCCCTCCCGGGATGGCTCCGAGCGCCCTGCCCACGCTGACAGCAGCCCTGGGCTCACAGGGTTTGATCTTTACTGCTCGAGCCGGCCTGTCTGCTCCCATTTGTGTCTGCTGAGGGAGGGATGTGAGCACAGGGCTGGCACAGCTGCCAGCTCCGTGCTGGCATGCAGTCAGCCGCTGGGCAGGCAGCCCCTGCACTGGTGCAGAGCCTCCTCCACAGCTCTGCCAGCCCCAAACCCATGTGTAGATCAGGGTCCTGCAGAAAGCCAGGGCTGGGTGAGCATTGGCAGGTGAGGGACACCCAGAGACCCCATCTGCCTTGCTGGGGACAGTCCTGAGCCTGCACCCAAAACTGCACCTTCTTCCCCATCCACAGGACAAGAAGGCTCCAGAGCACCCGAGGGGCTGTGTGGGTGCTTGGTGCCCTGCAGGGCTTCCTGTTCCCCCCCAAACATACACATGTGCCCTGTAGAGAGAGACATGGCTCACGGGGAGCAGGTCACCCTGGTTACCCCTACCCTGTCCTGGGGACCCAGCACAATCCCCAAAGGCTCCCTGACAGCAGTCCAGGCATGCCCTGGTTTCTGTTATGTGGAACCTCCTCACCTCCCCGTGCTACACCACGGATGGAGCTGGCTCCAGTGTGACTCCCCACAGCTTGCAGGGGACACCAACTGCTGCAATCCCCTTGTTCCCAAGAGACCCCCTCCATCCAAGACATTGGGCAGGGGGTCCTCTCTGGAGAGACCAGAAGGGAAAGACAAGCCATGAGGTTCTCAGTAGCATCCCAGATGGCTCTTGGCACCAAACATATTGGCCCAGGCCCTTGGAGAACTGAAGAAATCAGGGAGAAGAAAGGTGATGGAAACCCCGAGGCCAGATGATGCTGTCAACCCTGGGAAACCTCCCTGAGAGCTGGTACAGCCCACCAAGCCTGCCCCATAGGATGCAACCAGGGCCCCTCTGCCACTTCATGGCCCCCAACTTCCACCCAATGTGATGTTGGGGAGTTCACCAGCTCCTGCAATTCCTCACACCTGCTCCACACCCACCCCCTGCAACGTTCCATCCTCAGTTCTGCAAGCCACCCCTCCTCCCCCAGTTGCTCAGAGCAAGTGTTGGTTCAGCTTCCTGAGCTCAAACCACAGCATCAGTGCCTGCTCTGGCAGCCCCACTGTGCCCCACAGCCCCACTGTGCCCCACAACCACTGAGCAGGAGCCGTGCCGGGGGCAGTTCCCAGCCGTGCACCCACACAAGTCCTCAAGGAGGGTTACAGGCACGCAGGGAAAATAAAATCCTCAGCTCAATGCTCAAATTCACCCAACTGACCTAGAAATGCACCCATGGTACTCCAGACAAAAGCACTGGTTGCCCAAGCTGAACAAAAGGGTTGGTAGGATACCCAGGGGGTGTTTCCAGCTGCTGGGAGCCGGGATGAGGAAGCACACTGTGCCCCCAGGTCCTGCCGGAGCCCCGGGACAGTCACGCTGGGACAGCAGGACCACACCATCTGCAAGCATAGCCACAGCTCTGTGTGGGGGGCTGCATCCAGAGCAAGGGGGGCAGCAGCCAGACACGGCTCCGTGGGTCCCATCCACTGCCTTCAGGGAAGTTTTTATGGAAAATCTGAAATTAAGCTGCAAAACCAAATTGCTGCTTCGGTCTGGGCTGCTCTCTGGAGCCGTGTCCCAGCCGAGGCAGCAGCCGGGAGGGAGAAGGAGGACCCTGTGCACCGCGTCCCCCGTGCGGGGACCCCCATGCCCCACCGAGATTCGGGGGCCCCTCCAAGGCGCAGGGGCCGCTGCGCCGCCTCCTTTCCCCGCTCCCGTTCGTGCCTCGCCACGGCAGCCAGGCAGGGCACAGGCCGGGCCGTCCCAGGAGCCAGCAGAGCACCCCCCGGATGCCGCCGCGATTCCGAGGCGCTGCCGCAGCCCCAGCGTCGCGGGCACCAGAGCTGTCTCACCGGCCCCGACCCGCCCAGCCCGCGGAGCAGGGGTGGCAGAGCGGCCATCCCAGCCCTGGCACATGCTCTGGTTTCCTCCGAACCTCAGATCCCTCAGGCTCTGTTAAACCCGCCATCAGCTGTGCTGCATGGGCAGGAGGGTGGTTTCTGCAAAGCTGCCATTTCTATTTCTGGGCCAGCCCTGTCCTGTTTTGCTTGGGCACAAGGTGTTTCATAAAGGAAATGGGTCTTCGTTGCACCCTGTCACCCTTGAAATGCAGCTCTGGAGCTTTGTGGTCACCCCTTGCCTGGACCAGCAGCCCTCCCTGTCAGCCCCCGGTGACACTGCAGCAGGGAGGGAGTTTCTGATGTGACTGTGCTGCTGTGGGATCACCAAAAAGTCATGGTGAAGGCAACTGAGGAGTCTGTGGGACTGTGCATACTCAGGGATGGGGGAGACACAGCCCCAGATGAAGAAGGGGGCTCTGCTGGGCTCCACTTACCCCATGGGAACTGTGGCTGGCCCCACTCCCACAGTCCAAGCCCCTGCTCAGAGTGTGGCCAGTATATTGCTCTAGACCTCGTGCAGGACAGCTTTGAACATCTCCAAGGCTGGAGATCCCCCCACCTCTCTGTGTCCTGGTCTACTCTTTGACCTTCACAGTGAAAAAATTTTCGCTACTTAGCTATAGGGAAATACAGTTGGAATTTCCCATGTTCTGGCTTGTGGCTACAGATCCTCACCCCCTCTCACTCCTCTCAGGAGATAACTGTGGAGAGCAATAAATTTGCCATGAGTGTTCTTTCCTGGCAGCTGATTAGCCCCAGTTCTGCAGGCTGGGAGCTTCTGGGGAGGGGAATGAAGGTCACCACGTCCAAGGAGAGAGAAGATGGTCCCTGTGGCCCTGCTGCCCTGATCTCCCCCCAGTCCATGTGCATCCCTCCTCTTCCTCCCCCCTGCCCTCCTGCTCAGTGCAGCACCAGCAAGGTAGGCACCTACTTCACACCAAGGGCTCACAGAAGTGGCCACAGTATTCATCACTAAACTAATGAATCATTAAGAGTAAAAACAACGATTACACCTCTTGGAATCTAGTGGGGCTTTAGGCATGTCCATAACTTCCAAGCTGGCCAGAGCACTATGTGTGTCAGTCTGTTGTGCCACAGTGTTCATAATTCAACACTCAGAATGTTGAGGTTTGGCTTTAGACATTTTGGGGATCTCCTGAGCACCATTTTTCTCATGGTGAAGGCTCTGTGGACAGCTGCAAGCTTAGGAACCACCACATCCAAACCCCCACCAGTGCATTAGGACTGTGCTGCAAGAGCATCACTGGTCAGGTCCTGACCACCAGCAACCCACACACTGCTTCAAACAGCAACCAGAGAACCAGCTCTGCAGCAGCTGTGCCATCATTCAGCAACCAGCTGGCATCAAGCGACTCTGCAGGTTTCTTGGCAGATATTTTAATAGCATCCTTCCTTCAAAATGGTGTTTGCTCTGCCTGGGGAAGCTGCACAGACAGCTCCTGTGTTGGTGGAGTAGCTTGGCAGTGAGAGCTGCCATGCTTTCCTCTTCTGTTGGGGTCTGTACTGGGCTGTTGTGGGGGCTGAAGCCACCTCACAGAGGCCTGGAGGGTCTCAGCCTGGGATGGTGGTGATTTTGGCACTCGGGATTCCTTCTTCTGATGCTCTTCCCTGGGATGGAGAGAGTTCCAAGGGGATGGATGATGAAGGATGAAAATGTGGAGTATGGGTACTGCAGCCATCTCTCCCAGCTACACCAGGCTGGGGTGCCAATCTGGTGCCACGGAGCAGCCGGGCAGGAGCTGGCACCGGTGCTGCCCAGTGCAGACCTGCCAATAAAGCTGCTCTCTGGAAAGATGAGGGTGAGCTCATTTTTTGTGGGTGAATTATCTGCGTGATGAGTGATTCACCAGTGCAAAACAAGATTGGTGTGAGAAACAGGATGGATTTTGGAAAGAGCTGTTGATGTTGCAGGACCTGGACAAACGAACTTGGTAACAAGAGTAAATAAAGGTGGTATAAGTCACTGCAAAGGGCACCCTGGGAGCCACCAGGAGCACAGACAGCATGAATGGGATCTGGGATGGGGGACAGGAAGGTTCGGCACACACAGAGCTGTCAGCTCACTCAGGTGGAGTGGGAAGCAAAGACAGAGGTACCAACACAGCAGAGGGTCAACACCAGGCAAGGACAGGCCATCCTGTCAGAATGGGTCCATCTCTGCAGGCATTATAAATTGAAAGGACAATAAAATGCTGAGCATACAGCTGGATGATTGAGTAGATGATGGCTGATGCAGACAGCGAGGAAGAAATTTAATGTCAGATTATCTCCTGGCATCATCGTTCATCTCAGCAGAGACTGGCCAGTGGTGTTACAGCTCCCAATGCATCTCTAAAGCAAAGGCTTAGAACTGATCCATTTGTGCCACTGGAAAACTTTGCAGAAAGAAACTGTGGTTTTCATGCAAGACCAACACAATTATAATAATAACCTCTTGATTATAAACAGCAAAACAAAGCTGCTCATGCATGTCTATCCAAGGAAAACTTGATGAAGGGCTCGAGGATAGCAGGTACACTAGAGCTGAGGAGCTCCCTCTGAACCCAAAGTCATGCTTGGCCTGCTGAGAACTTCTCTGAAAATGCTAAAATACATCAGTGCTGCTTGTAAAAGCCAGGAGAAAATGCCATAACACATCATCACAGCTCAAAAGGCATTCTGAGGATATCCACATGCAGCCAAAACACATGCATTTATGATAACACACAATACAATAGATTTTTATAAAATAAAATGCTGCATATATGTGCACATTACAATGTTAGGTATTAAACCTAGGAACAAGAGACAAGAGTTAAAGGCAAAGGTTGGACCTGGCCACAGAGGCTGAGATTTTCTAGGGATATCACCCAAGTCCACAGCCATCCAGGCCTGGACAAAGATTAAGGGTTTGGGTTTTGAGGGATGAGATTCTTTTCAGTTTGAATGGAAAGCAGAGATCTTGGTGAATGAACTCAGCAGAGAAAAGGGAAAACTCTGCAGTGAGCACATAAAGCAGAGGGAGAGCCATTGGGGCAACAGGAAGATCCCAGCACCTTGGCACAAACACACTCTTATTCAGCAGAAAAGATGCCCGAGTTAATTTATGATTATTTTTAAATAGAGTTGTTGCTTAACTCACAAAATAACAGCATAATAACACCGTGGAGCTGGGTCAGCACGGGGATGCCATATGAATTAATAACAGAAAATGGCTCGTGCTCACTCACTTCCTGCAATTTCCTCTGCTCAGTGAGCTCAGGCGTAATATATCGGCTCTTGCTCTCTGCATCCAGGCACGTTGGCAGGGAAGTCAGTAAAAACTGACACAGGGAGGACAGGGAAAATTCAGGGAATCCCTGTTCAGCTGTGTTAGGGTGCCAGACAGCAACAGCCTCACAGATTTCAGCAGGTGAGCAGATCCAAGAATGGAGCTTAGAGGGACTAAAGGCAAAGTCGTTAGAAAATCCCTTATCCAGTGAGAGAAACTTGAAGATTGAAAACATAACCAGTAAATGTTGTCAATAAGGAAGCACAGATTCCCAGGCAGAGGCAGCTGGTGGGTGACACTGTGTGGTCCCAGGGGTGCCACACTCTGGGGTACAACCAGCCCCGCTGAGCCCTCAGGGCACCAGGGCATTGCTCTGACTGGCTGGCTTTGGTCATCTCTTCCAGGCCATGCACCAGTGTGAGATTTTTAGCATCATTGCCTGGGTGAGCAGACCATCTATGGGCTGCACAAGGGCTGATGGAGCTGTGAAACATGTGCACTCCAGCTTTTGTGCTTGTCCCACTGGTACAGGGTCAGGGGACAGTGATGGTGTGAGCTCAGTGTGGCTGTGTGCTCAGGGCACAGCTCCAGGACAACACAGACCCTTTGTTGGGCTGGGTCAGCAAGTAGGTCTGGGCAGGATAGCCTTCAGGGGAGGGCCTCAAAATCCAGGAGAAATCCTGGAGAAGTACAAAAAGCTTGAAAATGGCAGTGGGTGACATGAGCGGGGAAGCCCCAGCAGCACCCAAAAGAACCCAGTGAGCGCCCATCAGCACCCTGCCCTCAGTGGGATGGAGGGATGCAGTGGGTTTGGATTCTGGTGCCCATGTGCCCGAGTCACTGTCCCTGGGGGGGGTTGGCCCTGAACTCTGGGTCCAAAGATGGGAGCTTGAGGCCTCTGTGTGGGGCTGCCTGCCTGGGGACTCCCCGTGCTGGAGGCACCCACATGGGGATGGAGGGCAGCCTGGCCTCTAACGTCTGCCAGGGCATGGCAGGAGCCAGGAAGCACAGGCCAGCAGTCACCCTCTCAGGGCAGCTGTCCCCAGCACGGGCTCTTATCTGCCTGTGTCACTGATGGAGGACAAACCAGCAAGGCCATGGCGATGAGCAGTGCTCTCCAGTGCTCTGGAGAGACCTGGCAGCACTGCTGGGACCCACTGGTGGTGTGACGTCCACCCACCCACCACACTGAGCCCACCATGTCCCCAGGGACACACAAGACCCTGTGCCAGCTGCCCTGGAGCTCAGCCAGGATCGGGGGGCTGCCAAGGGAGCCCCTCTGCTCTGCTCCCGCGGAGGTGGTCATGGGTCCCATGGGACACGGTGGGGTGCACAGTTATCCAGCAGTGGGGAAAAAGCGGTGGTGGGGACACTCCTGGGGGTCCGGCCCCTCCCCAGACAGGGGTTGAGGGGGCTGCTGGCGGGACCCGCTGCCCGGTGTTGCCCCACAGCCGCGGTCCGGGGCGGCATCGCCCGCTCCCATCGCCGGAGCCGCTTCCAGCGGCGCTGGATGCTGAGTCACCGCGGCCCCTCGGAGCGACTCGCGGGGGCCCGGCCGGGGCGGGGGAAGGAGCGGGGCCGCGACAGGGGGTGGGTGCAGGGAAGAGGGGTGCGAGGAGAGTGGGGGGTATGCGGGACAGGGGGGGGATGGGCGGGACGAGGGGGGATGTGCGGGACGAGGGGGGATGTGCGGGAAGGGGGGAGTGCAGGGCAGATGGGGTGTTGCGGGAGGGGGGCGCGGGGCACGGGGGGTGCGGGGCGGGGAGGGCTGTGCGGGAGGTGGGGGTGCGGGGCGGGGAGGGCTGTGCGGGGCGTCAGGCGCTGCGGCCGGCGGGCCCCGGCGCTGCTGAGCGAGAGAAATGTGAGGCGGCTGCACCACTGCGGCGGCACTGCGGGCGGCGGCGGGAGCGCGCAGGAGCGCCCGCGCCGCCGGGCCCCGGGGACGGCGGGCACGGAGCCGCCGCTGCCTGCCCGCTGCTGCCCGCCGCTGTCTGCACCTGCCCAGGGGCACAGGGGCACCCGGTGCCAGCCCCCCGCAGCCTGCGCTGCCTGCCGGGGGTGTTGCATCAGCCCCGCGCCGGGCCGGGGTCCGCGGCCGGGGGCTCCGAGGGGAGCCGTGGGAGGGCTCGGAGGGGTCCCCTCGGAGCGGCAGCGGAGCTGTCGTCGCCTCCCCCGGCCGCCGGTCCCCGCGGAGCATCCGGAGCAGCCCCGCGCCGCCAGCCCGGCCTCTGTGCCCGGTGCACTCCCCGCGCCGCCGCGGCCGTAGCAGGCGGCGGGGCCGGGGGCAGCGGGGCCGGGGCCGGCGGGGCCGAGGGCAGCGGGGCCGGGGGCGGCCCGGCCGGCAGGGACCGTCCCTGTCGAGCAGCGCCTCGGACCCTCCAGCATCCCCGGGGAGCCGCGCCTGGCCGGGGCAGCGCCGCATCCCTCTGCCTTTCAGATAACCTCCGCCGCTCGGGCCTGCGGACCCGCACCGGGCACGGAGTGGGGGCTGGCGGCTGAACCGGGACCCCCGCTCGGGGCAGCGCAGGTAACGGCGGGCAGAGACCGGGGGAGGGGGGAAGTGTCACCGTGCGGGCGTGCGGGACTGCACGTGTGTGTGTGCGTGTGTGTGTGTGTGTGTGTGGTGGGTGTGTGCCCGCGGGGGTGCACATGTGTGTGCGGGGCTGCACGTGTGTGTGTGTGTGTGTGTGTGTGTGTGCGCGAGTGTGTGCGGGGTGCACTTGTGTGTGCACATGCGTGTGCACCGCAGGGCTGCGAGCGTGGGGCAGGGCCGTGTGGGGCTGGGGATTGCAGAGGGAGGTTGGGGTGGGGGGGATACTGCGTGTCGTGGGGGGTGCTGGGGAGAGCTGTGTCACTCCAGAAGCAATACGGGGTAAGGTGGGGGGCTCTGTTACCCCAGAGGTGCTGAGGGTGTTCAGCGCTGTCACCCCAGAGGTGATGGGCTGCGTGGTATGTCAGGGGGGCTGTGTCGCCCCGGGGTTAATGAATGGGTGGGTTACAGCGGGAGGGTGCATTTCACCCTAGGGGTGACAGGGTGCAGGACAGAGCAGGGGTGATGTGTCCCCCAGGGGTGATGGGTGCAGGATAGAGCGGGGGGATGTGTCCCCCAGGGGTGATGGGGTGCAGGGTAGAGTGGGGGGATGTGTCCCCCAGGGGTGATGGGGTGCAGGGTAGAGTGGGGGGATGTGTCCCCCAGGGGTGATGGGTGCAGGACAGAGCAGGGGTGATGTGTCCCCCAGGGGTGATGGGGTGCAGGATAGAGCAGGGGGATGTGTCCCCCAGGGGTGATGGGGTGCAGGATAGAGCGGGGAGATGTGTCCCCGGGGGTGATGGGTGCAGGATAGAGCGGGGGGATGTGTCCCCCAGGGGTGATGGGGTGCAGGTGCAGTGGGGGGATGTGTCCCCAGTGGTGATGGGGTGCAGGATAGAGCGGGGGGATGTGTCCCCCAGGGGTGATGGGGTGCAGGATAGAGCGGGGGGATGTGTCCCCGGGGGTGATGGGTGCAGGATAGAGCGGGGGGATGTGTCCCCGAGGGGTGATGGGTGCAGGATAGAGCGGGGGGATGTGTCCCCCAGGGGTGATGGGGTGCAGGGTAGAGTGGGGGGATGTGTCCCCAGGGGTGATGGGGTGCAGGATAGAGCGGGGGGATGTGTCCCCCAGGGGTGATGGGGTGCAGGTGCAGTGGGGGGATGTGTCCCCGGGGGTGATGGGGTGCAGGTGCAGTGGGGGGATGTGTCCCCCAGGGGTGATGGGGTGCAGGGTAGAGTGGGGGGATGTGTCCCCGGGGGTGATGGGGTGCAGGATAGAGCGGGGGGATGTGTCCCCAGGGGTGATGGGGTGCAGGTGCAGTGGGGGGATGTGTCCCCGGGGGTGATGGGGTGCAGGGTGCTGCACCAGGACTGCTGTGCGTGAAAGGGTGTGACAGCAGAGCGTGGGAACACGGTGGCAGTGTGTGGCACTGCTGACCACCCGGCTCGCTGTGCCCATGGGTGCTGCGGGTGATTGTCTCTGTGAGAGCTGCAGGCAGAGCCCCTGGGGCTGCTGCTGTGTGGGTGTGGGTGATATATGGTGCTCGTTGGGTGCAGGATGAGGGGTGCAGTATGTAGGAATTTGAGGCCTCCTTCCCCAGGGCTGGATACCTGAAGGACCCCAAGTGCTGCCAGGGTATGGCCCCTGGGACAACCCAGCTGCAGTTGGGCAGGAATCCAGCCCCCCCTCCAGCCCTCAGGCACCTGGGGCTGAACCCCCACGGCCTCTCTGCATCCCCAAAGGCTGCTGCTGCAACCAGATGGCCCCCTCGGGCCCCCTCCGGCAGGCCTGGCAGCGCTCGGCAGGAGCAGGCATCCCTCTAACAGGATTTGCAGTGTGATGGAGGAAAGCGCCTTCGTCCTTCTCGCAGGAGAGCTCGGCTGGCGCAGGGGCTGCTGAGGGAGAAAATGGCCACGGGCTGGCTGCCTGCCCCCCATCTCCTGCCCCCAAATGTGGCCTGTCGTCTCCAGAAACCCTGGGACAAGGGCAGGGAGCTGGGAAGGGGGAGAGGAAGCTGGAGGGAGGGATAATAGCAGGGACAGATCAGGAGCAAGCGATGGAGGTAAAAATAGATCCACTGAGTAGAGGAGGGGCTAAACGTGAGAGAAAACCCTGAGCAGAGGCAGGTCGGTGGAGGAGCCCCTTTCAGGCGGGGCCCTGCGTCCCAGTGGGGCACAGGGGACCTGCCCTCCTATCCCCAGGACAGAGAGGGTCCCAGGACCCCACACTCGGGGCCACTGAGGGAATGCCTGGGGGGAAATACCTGCCTGCTCCCATTTCCGCAGCCCAAGCAGCCCAAGCAGCCCAAGCACGCGGGCGGATGGACAGGACCTGCAGGGCTCAGTTGCCAAATTGCTGGGATGCAGGCGGGCAGGCATCCCGAGGGAGTGCTGGCAGCTGGTAGATCCCTGAAGAGCCTTGGATCCAATCCCCTCTCACTTTTCATTTCCAGAGAGCACGAAGCTGAGCTGGGGACAGAGGTACCAGGGACGGAGGGGACAAGGTGTCTGGTGGCCTGGCAGCAACCCAGGTGAGCTGCCCTCCGACACAGGACGCAGCCTGAGCCCCTGCCCTGTGGGAGCTGCCGGTGACGTGACGGCAAGTGGGAGAGGGAAGTCAGAGCAAAGGAATTTGCAAACACATTCCTCAACGCCACGAGGATCCCACTGCGAGTAAACAGGAATAAAGGCTGCGCTGGGGCGAAGTGAATGCTGCCTCTGGTTCCTGAGAGACCCTCCCTGGACTCACCTGCCGCTGGCAGTGCTCAGCACCACCATCCCCAATTTGCTGGTCCCGACTGCAAGTGATCTCGCGTGGGAAGTGGCACTGAAGGCGAAGAGCAGGGCACTGAGTGACTGCCAATGTCACGATAACATCCCAGAGAGGCTGCAGGGAGCCGACGCTTTGATCGCCCACCCAAGAGCATCCTGCAAGGCAGGCAGGATGCCACTGTGAGCCCTGCCTTCCCTTGCCTGCCCCGGTCTCGCACCTGGCACCCTCGGGGCCGGCTGAAGAAGAGGGGCGCGGGGCCCGCTGGCGCTGCCCCGTCTCCCCAGGATGCTCTCCCGCGCCAGCAGCTGCTCCCCGTGCTCCCGCCCCGCAGCCAGACCGAGATTGAAAGCTCAGCAGGCTGCCGGCATGTTTTAGCCTCATGCAGGCGTCCCTCAGAGACCCCAGAGCAGTGGACAGTAATGTGAAAACGATACTCATGTCGTGTCTGAAAGGGCAACAGGTCATCATTAAGATGGAGGCGATGAAGATCATCCACCCGGAGAAGTTTTCGGAGCTGCAGGCCTCGCAGCCGCGCTACGCCCCAGCCCCGCGCCGAGAGCCGCCGCTCGTGGCCAAGCGCGCCTGGCCCTCCGAGTCCGAGATCATCGTCAACCAGGCGTGCGGGGACATCCCCGCCCTGGATGCCGCCCCCGGGCCGCTGCCGCTGCCCCGGACTCCCCCCCTGCCGCGGAGGGAGCGCGGGTACCAGAGCCAGCGCAAGGGCAGCTCCGAGGTCTGCTACCACCGGCAGCCGCCGTCGGACGAGGTGATCGTCAACCAGTACGTGCTGCACCCCTCTACGCCCTGCGAGCCCCTCGAGTGCCCCACCTGCGGCCACATGTACAACTTCACCAACAAGCGGCCCCGCATCCTCTCCTGCCTGCACTCGGTGTGTGAGGAGTGCCTGCAGATCCTCTACGAGTCCTGCCCCAAGTACAAGTTCATCTCCTGCCCCACCTGCAAGCGGGAGACCGTCCTCTTCACCGACTACGGTCTGGCAGCGCTGGCCGTCAACACCAGTATCCTGAACAGACTGCCGGCCGAGGCCCTGGCGGCCAACCCCGTCCAGTGGAGCAGCGACACCGACCGCAGCTGCTACCAGACCTTCCGCCAGTACTGCGGGGCCGCCTGCACCTGCCACATCCGGAACCCGCTGTCCTCCTGCACCATCATGTGAGCCCCGCGCCCCTGCCCGCAGCTCCTGGCACACAGAGGGGGAGAGGGCACAGTGCAGCACCACGGCCGGTTCCCCGTCCCCTCTTTGCCCGTGGCACAGGCAGGGAAAGCTCTGACTCTCATCACGGCCAAGGATATGGGACCGGCGTTCTCGCCAGCACTGTCGGGGGGCGATGGGGATGGTGGGACCTGGCAGCAGCACCCTACACACCGGTGGTGTCCAGGGAGAGGGATGCTGGGATGGGGAGCACATCTACCAGCACATCCAGGGGCTCCAGCTCCCCCCGGCCCTGCAGCAGGTGCCCCTGCTGTGCATCGAGCATCTCGCCGTGCTTCTTCCCCGGGCACCTCTCCCGCTTCTCTCCCTCACTCTCCCGAGAGTGGACACCGGGTCCTGACCAGGGTGACACCCTCCCCATTGCCCCACTGCCAGCAGCAGCAGCAGCACAAGGAGCCCTGGAGGTGCACAATGCCACGCTGGGTCACCCTCCCAGCACGGGAAGCGAGGACAGGTCTCCAGCTGCCCCCTCCTCCCCCGTCTCTGTAAGTTATTTGCCAAAGCTTTCATCTCAGTGGCCACGCCGCCAAGCGCCCGAGTCTCCGTAGCCGCGCCAAGCCGCCGCACCGGCCCCTCGGATGCCAGCAGACACGCGGCCCATTTCCTCCACAGGCCCTTGAGGAAAGCTCCACTTTATCCTCGTTTTGGAGGATTCTTGATTTTCCCCCATCAGCCCCCAGCCTCCCCATCCCAGGCCATTATGTGTTCACAAAGGCATTGAGCTGTGCCCGTTCTCTGCTGCTCCACCTGGGACCTGCACCAATGCCCCGTGGGATGGTTCGGGGGGTGGCATGGGGTCTGGTACCCCAAATTGCTTGCTCCAGCAAGGGGAGTTGGCTGGGCAGGGGGACTGAGGTCTGGCTCCTGCCCACAGTCCCTTCCCTGGAGCAGCATCTCCATGCGGAGGGGCTGGCAGGGCAGCAGCTCCCTGGGCACAGTTTTCTCCAGAGCACCTGGAGGAGTAAGTTTGCTGCCAAAAAAAGCAAAAAAAAAAAAAAACGAAGAAAAAGCCATAATTTGCTGGTGCTCCCACGGGGCTGAGCACCACAACCCAGCATGCCAGAGGCACATGCCACCCAGTCTCAGAGCACCGGGGCTGAGCGAGCCAGAAGAAAGCATCCTGGAAGGAAGAGCAGCCCCTGGCACTGGGTGAAGCCCAGCATCCATCCAGGGAGAGGGGCCAGACCATCCCCCTGCCCACCCCGAGGGAGTGGGTGATGCCACCGGCACGGCCCCGGGGCCACCCCCGCCGGTGCAGAACGGGGCCGGCACCGTCTCTGTGTTGCTCTGCCAATGCCTCCCGCTGCTGGTTGTGACCATGATCATGTTTTATACCCGGCCTTGTTCTAACCCCCATCAGTCTCCCCAATAAAGGTTATATTGGAACGAACAGCAAGCTGGCATCTCAAGGGAGCGTTGCTGTGGGCAGCAGTGGGTGACACACTGGGGTGATGCGCCCTGGCCCTGCTACACCTGTGGGGCAAGCTGGGGGAGATTCCCAGGATTAGGGCTTTCCCTCCTCCAACCTGGCTCTTGGGTCTGGTGCAGTTGTGTCCCCTCCCTGCCAGTCCTTGGTCCCACCACATGTGGATGGGCACGGTGGGGGACCCTGCCCATCTTGGCAAGTGGTCCCCAGCCACACCAAGGGCTCTCAAACACTGTCTGGATGTCCCCTCCCTGAGTGATGTGGGATACTAGGGGGAGGATGTGCCAGCTGGCCCAGGTGGCACTTGCTGTTGAAGGGAGTTGGGCAGGGACATGATCAGTGCTGGGCTCTCTCAGCCCCATCTTACAGGGACAGGTGCACCCCTGGGCCCTGATCATGCCCCTCTCTGCACCATCCCTGGCAGCATCCATGGGGGCTGCTGTGCCTCCGGCAGCATCAACCAATGGCACCTGCTGCCTGCTCCCTGTGAACCCTGGGGCAGTGGGATGGCAGCTCTGGCTGGCTGTGAGAGGCAGGAATTTGCAGCAGAAGCAGCTGGGAGGATGCTCCCAGGACAATATGGACCCCCGGGGTGTGGGCTGAGCACACAGGCTGGTGTGTGCACGTGCAGGGAGGCTGTGTGTGTGCACACTGAGGGTCTCTGTGCAGCCACAGCCCCACTGGCCCAGGGCTGGCCCCTGAATTTCCCTTCTCCAGGGGCAGCAACTGGCTCTGCCCTCTGCCACGTGCCACGGTGGAGCAGCTGCTTCTGAAGCACCAGCATGTCCCACAGCCCCCATGCCAGGGGGTACAGGGGGTGGCTGCAGGCTCCTTGTGCCTGGCTGCTGGTTCCCATCCCAGAAGGGTTTCTCTGCCTGGAAAACAAAACCACATCCCAGTCCATGGTTGCTGAATTACAGCATCAATAATGCAGCTGGTGCCATCCCCACTCCCGGGCACACTGCGACCTGTGTGTCTGTCCCTGCACCCACATCCCCCCACATTTCTGCCAACCTTCATGGATGTGGGGGGCCCATGCAGCCCTGAGTGTGTGGGTGTCTCCTGGTGGTCACAGCAACACTCCAGGGAGTCTGATGAAGTGGCTGCTTAGGGAAGTTGGGGTGGCCTCACATCCAGAGTATGTATCTCCATCACCCCAAAGACTCATCACGAATCCAGGATAAATGTCTCCAACACCCCAAAGGCTCATATCAAATCCAGGCTGAGCGTGCCTGTCCTCAGAGACTTGGAAGCAGTGGGCCAGCCAGGACAGAGGTGGCAGCAATTTTGCCCTCAAAGCCAGAATTTGCCCTTTCTATTACATAAGGATGGAGGGTACAGTGTGTCCTTTCTCACCTCCTCTTGGCTCCTCTTGGGCACAGAGTAAATTTAAAACTGCTAATTTGATTTTGAGTTGCAATTAAGGAAGAAATGGGGCTTTTCAGGAGAAAGTACTGAGCGAGAGCCTATTTCTCCAGCCCTATTAACCTCAAATAAGCACTCTCTGGAAGAGAGGCCATGGGTGCTATGGGGCACAGGGACGTTGGGCACAGGGATGTGGGGTGGTGCCAGCTCTGGTGTCACAGCTGCAGGTGAATTAAAAGTCTTTCAAAGTCTCATCCCAAGCCTTAAAATTCTCCTATGGCCATGCTGAGCTTCATGCCTCCAAAATGGATTTTCAAAGAGCTCCAACCCTCACCAGCTGTTTAAGCATGGCCAGGACAACACCATGGGAGCAGGTTTGGCCAGGTGTGAGCAAAGATACCCCCAAAAGTTCCCAGATGAACTGGCTGTAAAACCTCCTCATTGTTGTAGTATCTGTCCCAGGCTGGGATGAAGCTCTGGGCTCCCCCAGTGTCCAGTTTGGACCATGATGGGGGGTTAAATTGCTCCTGGGGGTGACCTTTTCGCAAACATCCCCATTTTAGGTGTGGGAAGGGCTGGGTTTGGGCTGATTTGGGCTCAGCCTTTGGCACAGGTTCAGGGAATGATGTTTCCCAACCATTCTTCCCAAAGCTTAAGAAGTGTTTGGACAATGCTGTCAGGCACATGTTGGGATTTTTGGGGTGTCCTGCACACAAGACCAGGAGTTAGGTTCTTATGGGCCCCTTCCCACTCAGCACACTCTGTTTCCATGAAGAGCAGCTCCTGCAGCCTGGCTGGTGCCCGGGCTTGCAGGGCTGGGGGCAGCTCTGCTGCTGCAGGTGAGGGGCAGCTCTCAGGCCAGTCCCCATGGACATGGCCCCACTGGTCCCATCCTGCCCCAGAGGTTGCACAACAGAGGCAGTTCCCCATGGACACAGAGAGCATGAGGATCTGGCCCCAGTTCTGAGCTGGAGGCTGTGCTGGACAACACGGTAGCAACGTGCCAGGCTGGAAGGAGGTGGTTGGAGCACCAGGGTTGTGCCCTCCTTGGGGACACGCAGCCTCAAACTTCAACCCAGGGCGGTCACACGCCCCAACGGCCCTTCCAGTGAAGAGGAAGCTGCTTGCAACAACGTGTGCCATCACCCTGCTTTCACAATGGGTGCAACCCCAAAGTGAGAGGATAACTGGCAATGGCACAGAGCCCAAGAGGCTGTCACGGATCCCCAGGGCACTGCTGGCCCTGCAGGTGGGGAGGGACTGCTGAGCTTGGGATTTCTTGGAGTGCAATCCAGGTGAGGACTGCCCAGAGTCTCGGGCACCAGCTCCTGCTCACTCACACTCCATGTTCAAGGCCAGATTCTGGCATGGGAGTTGCCCCCAGTGCCTCACCATGCTGGCCCTGTGCCAGCTGGCCCTCTGGCCGTGCTCTCACAGGCTTGGGATGGGAACATATCCCCAGTGTGTGGGGCTGAGTAGAGAAGGGGAGATGCTGTTGCTGGTTATGGTGCAATAGGGATGGGGATGCCGCTGGCCCAAATTGGATGGGACCCCTGATGTCCAACCCCCTGACCTCTGACATCCCAAGCCTTGCCTGCTCAGGCAGGTCAGACCAGGTGAACTCAGGGCATGCCTAAGGCTGGATGCACTGCTGGTGTCCCCACAGCTACCTGGCATGGCCAGGACCCGGGTGGGGACACACTGGGCTCCAGTGGGAGAAGTCAGGAGCGAGGTCTGGCGCCCAGGAGCAGGCAGGTCCCTGCAGGGCTAGGGTCATGTCATGGGGACACCATCTCACCCTGGTGCCAGCATCTGGGAGATGTGATTGGGGTGCAATGGGGAGTCAGGGGCTTGTGGGAAAGGACAGGGAGGGCTGCAAGTGGAAGGACGGGGTGGATTTGGGGGACTGTGTTGGAGTCCATGGTGAGGAGGGAGAGTGGTTGGGGATCTGCAATGGGGCAATGAGGGGGCAGCAATGAAGAGCTGGGGGGCTGGTGAGGAGGTGGGTTAGAGCTGCACAGGGCTGTGTATGGTCAGATGGGAGTGCTTCGAGGAGCTGTGGGAGGGGGCTGGGGGCTGCAGTGGGTTGTTCATGGTGCTTGGAAGAGCTGTGGGGGCTGTTGGCTGCACAGGTAGGCAGGGTGGTTTTTGAGGTGCCAGGGGACAGCAGGGTGCCTGTGTGGGGCTGTGTGTGGGGCACTGGGGGGGCTGTGCCCACAGCAGGAGCCCTGGGTCAGCCCTGTGGGCCCCAGCCCCTCTCCCCATGCTGCAGCACCCACGTGCTGCCCACCACTATCTCAGAGCACTAAATATAACCCAGTCCCTGGGAGCAGATGCTGCAGCCAGGCTCTGCAGTGCCCTTGGGGTCCATCCCGCAGCACAGGCCCCCAGGGACACTTCCCCTGGGCAAAGTAGGTGCCCCTCAGCATTCAGCACCCAGCGGTGCCGCAGCAGCAAAGGGGAGCACGAGTGCACTGGAGGGTGTTGTGCTCCCTGTGCCCCGTGGGGACAGCTCTGGCCTGGTTCACCCACATGCCTGTCACACCCCCACACAATGCAGAGCAGGGACATGTGCAGGGTCCCACATGGTGACAGGTCCTCCCATGTGTTTCAGTCCCCCCTCCCCGCAGGCTCCATCCAGTCAAAAATGCCTCCAGCTGGGGTGAGCTGGCACTTCTCCTGATGGAGCTGCTCCACTTGGTATAAATAAATATTCCTTGGTGCCACAGGGGCTGGGGGAGGACCCACCTGCCTCCCAGCCTGACCTGTTTTTGGGTGCCTTTCTCCTATCCTGTATCTCAGCACTTTGCCAGAGCAACACATGTCAGCGCTGATGGTGGGACTGGCAGGAGTGCCCTGACAAAGCCAACGGCCCAAATCTCTACCCCCATGGGCAACAGGACATGGGTTTCCCACAGGGCAGTGTGGGCAGGGCAGAGCTCACTCCCTACCAACCTGGTTCACTGTGGAGGAGGAAGGGGAAGGTGGTGGGGGGTGCTGTGTGGTCCCTCTCAGCTGCAACCCTGGGGACGTGCCCACAGTGTGTTCCCAAGGGAGAAGGGCAAAGCCAGGACATGTGGAAAGGTTTGCATGGCTGGGCAGGAGGACAGGGCACAACAGTGTCACCAGAGCAGGGATGGGCAGGGGGGACAGAGACGGGTGACAGCACAGTGGGGTGATGTGGCACAGGGTCTGCACAGAGCCTTGGCAGGGCACCCACAGGAGGCTGGCAGTGATAAATAGAGAGCAGCACATCCCAGGCTGTGAACATGGGTGCCAGCACCCCCAAAACAGAATCCCAGGAGGATCTCAAGGGTCTGGCAACTCCCTGCCACCCACTACCTACCCAAAGGTGGTTGAAAGATGGCATCCCCATCCCTGTCCCCTCAGGGTACAGATGTCGAGGACTGTTGAGGAGCAAGGGTGCAGAGGAGCTGCACTGTGCCTTGGGCACTGCCTGGCTGGGACACAGCCCCCACACAAGGTCAGTTGCCCATTCAGAGGCAGAGCCCAGGCCCTGCTCACCACAGGGACCGCTGCTCCACGGCAGCCACGGGCAGGTCCCACGTGGGCACGGCCCTGGTGCCACTCACCGCAGGCTCCCCACCTGTGTGGTGCAGGGGCAGAGCCGTGTTTGCTCCCTTATCTCCCCGAAGGGCACGGCCTGAGCACGGGCTGGCACGGCTCGGCGGGCGCCGGGAGGTGCCGCAGCAGGGCGGGCACTCCTCTCAGAGTGGCTGGGGACCACTGGCTGTGGCTGCCCCCTCCCTGTGTCACTGCTGGGCCCCAAGGGGACAGGCTCAGCCTGGTCCAAGCACTGAACTCAGCTGGAGACGGCTGTGGTCAAATGCAGTTGTATTTCAGTCCATTCTGGGGAATCCCAGTCTGTCTGCTGTGGGTGTGGGTGGCACAGCCCACAGCACAGCCCTGCTCTGCTCGCAGAGCCCCTCTGGTTCACAGCCCCATGCAAGGGATGTGCCCCAGTGCAGGAAGGGCTCCCACTCCATCCGCCCCTTCGCTGCTGCAGCGGTCACCCGGTGCCCAGTGGGACACAGGTGATGCCCAGCTCCGAGGTCTGCTCCCTCAGCTGCCCACTCCAGATCCTCTGCCGCCTCAACCGCTCCGGGTTCACCAGCAGCACAAGGTATCCCAGGCACGTGGGCACGGCTGTTCCCAGCTGGCACCACAGTCCAGCTGCAGCGCTGGGGGCAGAGCGGGAGCAGGGCTTCTCTCCCCACGCACGGCTCAGCCTGGGGGCGCCAACCCAGCGTTACTTATCGAGGATAAGGAAAAGAATCACCATGAGGAGGATGGGCAGAAAGATGAGGAGCAGGCTGAGCATCTCGGCCGCCAGCAGCAGCGCCAGCAGCAGGAGGTGGCAGCAGCGGCAGCGGCGCTGCAGCCGGGCCAGCCCGCGGATGAGGCAGGGCGGGTACCGCACGCAGGGCAGGCACCCGAACATGCGGCTGGTGTGGAACCGCACCTGGAAGCGATGCTCGAGGGCGCCGGCCAGGCCCGGGCGCCGGGGTGGCAGGGCCGGGGGCCGAGGGGTGGCCAGCGTGCCGGGGGGGGCGGGCTGGGCGTGCAGGAGGAGCAGCTCTTCCTGCAGCTTGCAGATCTCCCACTCCAGCATGGGCGTCTTCTGGCGGCAGATGGGGCAGCGCACGCGGCCGAACTCGGCGCCGTGGGCCGTGTCCATGATGGCGCGCAGGCAGGCTTGGCACAGCCCGTGGCTGCAGTTCAGCAGCGCCGGTTTGTGCCGCTGCTCATCGTAGGGCTCCGTGCAGATGGGACATTCGTCCTCGCTGCCTGCCGGCACGGGACACAGCTCTGCTGCCTCCACCGCCACCTCACTGCTCGACGTCACCTCTTCCTCGCCAAAGAGGCTCAGGATGGAGCTGGAGACTCTTTCCAGGCTGGGAGACCCCCTCTGTGGCGCCAGGCTCTCCCCGCGTGGCAGCACGGGGCTGCTGGTGGCAGCAGCGGGAGGGTCCTGCCCCGCAGGCAGGGAGGCACCACGGGCAACAGGCAGCTCATCATGCCCAGGCAGGAGCGGCTCCGTTGCATCCTCCGCCGGCAGGTTCCAGTGTGCCCAGGCAGCAGCAGACACCTCTCCACAGAGCTGGGGCTGCTCCCCAGGGTCCCCCGACCCCACAGTCTTGCTCTCACCCTGCTGCCTGGCACACCTGTCCCCACTGGCTGCCAGCACCAGCTGGGGGCCAGGCTCTGCCTCCTTGCCCACTGCCAGCTCCATAAGGGTGGCTGCTCCACGACTGCCTCCCTCACCTGCCACCCCGCAAGGCTCCTCAGGGCTGAGTGCAGGATGTGGGTGCTGCTCCAGGGCAGCAGGCAGTCTTCAACACAGCTGCCAGAAGGGTTGGAAGGCAGCAGCATCTGCACAGAGTCCCACTACCCCTCTGGCGCTGTTCGGTGAACCCTCTCAGACCAAAGGGTCAGGAGCCTTCAAAGCAGGGTGAATCCCCATCATCCTCACCAATAGAACACCCCAAGAGGGGCATCCCTGTGAGCATCCAACAGTCTCTTCCTGCTCCTCGTTGTCGTCCTCCTCCTCCTCCTCCTCCCCAGCACCAACACAATACTGACCCGCCACGGTCCAGAGGAGAGCACGCGTTGGGGGCTGCCCGGCACTGCCTGCTGTGCCGAAGGGGTGCAGGCGTGGTGGGCACCCGCACAGGCAGCTGCCTCCTCCTGTGGGCCAGGCAGGGCTAGGGCCGAGCCTGGCTCTAACCAGTCTGGTTTGTCAGCTTCTGGAAGCGGCTCAAATGCAGGCAGCCCGGGGCAGGCAGCCATGCCCGCGCCAATCAGCTCCCGCCGGAGCCGGGGAGGAGCTGGGCCCACGGCCGCCTCTTCTCCTTGTCCAGCACAAATGGAGCCACCTCTGTGCCCAGTGATCCCGCACCTCTGCCCCTGGGCATGGCAGCTCGGGCTCTGTGCTCCTCTGGTACAGGCCTCCAGCTCAGAGACCAGTCTAACCTCCCAACATGGGCCCTGTGCTCCACCAGTGCAGCCCCCCAGCATAAGCCCTGTATTGCCCCAGTACACCCTCCCAGCCCAGACTCCAGTACAGCCCCCCAGTATGGGCCCTGTCCTGCTCCAGTCCAGCTCCCAGTTCATTCCCTGTGCTGGGCCATCTCTCCTTGCCATGTCCCACAAGCAGCTTGCAGGGCTTGGAAGGAAGTATCCTGCCTGGATAGTGCCCCACATTCAGGAGTGGTGTCACCAGCATGATGACTGCCATACAGCAATTCTGCACTGGCCCCCTGGCTGTCCCTGGAGCATGGGGACACTCAGCCCAGGCAGGGGCTGTAAGTGCAAGAGCTCCTCAGAGCAAAGCAGCAGGGTGGGAAGCCCTAAAATCCCCCAGTTCCCCCTCACTGTGGTGCTGCAGCTCAAGTAATGCCCCAGGGCTTTCCTGGCCCCTGCAGGACCCCATGACCCGAGTGTGGGAGGGTGGCTGGGTCACAGGCGTGGTTTGGCACCACTGTCCCTTCCTGTCCTGGCCTGCTCCCAGGGACTGTCCCTGGCTGAGTCAGGCCCTAGGTCCTAATTGCTATTTACATGGTGGCACCCAGTTCGCTGAACTGGGGGAGGAAGGTGGTGGCACCGGTGCCACTGGGGCATTGGCAGGGCCAGGGGCATGCACAGCCCTGAGGCTGCAGGGAAAGGGCTGGAAGTGGCTCCCAGGATGGGGTGGAGGATGAATGCAGCAGAGCAGGTGCTCAGGGAAGGAAATAACTCAGTGGGAACTGGCACTGAGAGCTCAGAGCTCAACATTAAGCAGGCTCAGGATGATGAGCTGGCAGCAGAGACAGAAGAAGCGAGGTTTCCTCCTGTGCCTGTCTCTGCTGGCCTTGGACACTGAAGACAGGGGGAACAGGTCTGTCCAGGCAGCCTCCTCCTGCAGCAAACGCTGCTGACTAATGCCAGGGTGGAGAGACTCCCATGCAACAGTTCACTTCCTCTGGGCCCCGCCACAAACAGCAGCCACTGCCATTGCTGTGGCTCCAGCAATGCCCACGGGTGCTGCCCCTCTGCATGGGGACGACCGGAGCTGGAGCACATGGGATGGCAGATCAGTCCCACGCTGCAGCCAGCCAGCACCAGGCCCCCTGAGACCTCTCACCTCTGCCCCAGCAGGAAGTGGGTGTGGGGAGCCCCTCCAGGAGACAGGGCCCCCTGCCCACCGTGGCCCTGATGCCATCAGGGAAGGGCTGGTTGGGTAAATCCATCCCCTTGGCCAGGCCCCTGTCCAGGTTGGGGTAGTCCCAGCTTTAGGAAGATGCCAGAGGCAGATCACTGTGCTGGCTCCTTTATTCAGGCAGTTTGTGGGGAAGGGGAGGCAGGGAGCCAGGCTTATGACCAGGTTTCAGACTGGAAGCGCTGGGACCGTTCCAGGGTTGCTAAATGCTCCTCTGCTTCCGAGGGTGACAGGCCACCCTCCTGCTGCAACACCGACTGCAGGGCCTCAGCCACCGCCGCTGGCATCTGCTTGGCATTCCTGGGGGAGAGAGCAGGGGCACAATGGAGGGTGGAAGGAAAACCAGGGGCAGCAGCGCCAGTGCTCTGGGATCAGGGGGCAGCTGAACCCACCACCCTGGCAGCAGGGCAGTGGGAACCTGCCTCACCCTGCCACGCGGGCTGCCTGGCACAGGATAAATGACAGGTTTGTCATCCTCCCTCTCCCTCGAGAGCAGCTGTTACCCACAGGGCCTCGGTGCAGGCATTTGCAGGCAGAGCCATGGCTGCAGTACCCAGACCCCAGGGAAGGAACATCACAGCTCCACAGCCTGAACTGCAGCCCCACATGGCTCCATTTGCCAGCAGCCTCATTAGAGGGACATGGGGAATATGCACAGGTTGGAATCTATCGGCAAGAGGGCAGGAAACTGTCCTTTCATCTCAGAAATCACTCAATGTCAAACATGTCTGATCCTGAGCTGGGTAACACACTGTGGGAAGGAGCAGCCGCTCCCATCCTGCTGCTGCCTGCTCAGGAAATCCAACATGACTGGTTTGATGGTGACATTTGGAACTGAAGCCAGTTCAAACCTCAGAATAAGAGAAATGCTGCAGAAAACACAAGCTCCTGTGTAATAAATACCCAAATAGAACTCAATGCTTTCAAGCACAATTATTTCTTAGGGGAAATCAGAAATTCAGACTTTTTTTCCTGAAGAGAGTTTCATTTGATGAACTGCCTGTACGACAAAAAACATCTAATAAAAAATTTCCCAGGCTGCTCCAATTGGCACGAGCATCTGGCAACGTCCTTGCTGTTTCCCAAGAACAAGGCAGAATTCTGACTTGCGTTTGAAGCTGATTAACATCCCAAAATACCCAGAAAGGAGGTCTTCTTTTTTTGGAAGAGTCGTATTGTTTCTGAGTCAGGCACTGATATGCAAGTACAGGATAATGGAGCTGGGCTTTGTGATGGAAAACATGTCAAATAGCTATTTTTTTCATAAAAAGAGAGACATTTTCAATCTTTTTGCCCCTGGGCAAGACAAGCTGGGAACAATTCTAGAGCAGATAAAGCCCTGGCTGCTGAGAGCCCACAGGTCCAGCACAGGCCAAAGGCAGACTCACCCCAGGGCCACTGCTCAGGGACAGACAGCTCAGGACTGACTTTTTTCTAGTCTGGCTGAAACTGAATAGTGTTTTTAGGGCAAAAAAGGCCATTTTCAGGCTCGCCCACCTGCACCCTCCTGTCTGGCACCCCACTGGCAGGTCAGAGCCTGGGCCAGGAAGGGGCACCAAGATCCTGGAAGTCTTTCCACATGGTGTGGACTGTTCAGGAGGGGAGGGCCAGTGCCCTCTGCAATCAGAACAGCTGTCACTTGTACAGGGAGCATGAAGCCCTCAGATTCCACCTGCCTGATGGGGGCTGAGGGACATCCCATGCCAGGGACAAAGCCCACAGTGAGATGAGTGTCAGAGCAACCTCAGTGTCCAAAACATCATCCTAACAGCCATTCAAAAACCTGCCACAGGGACAGATGTGCGAGCTCTGTTCTTTCCAAGACATTGATTCTCTTTTGGGAGTCTCCATCAGCACCAGAAAGTAGGAAACATGATCAAAGAACAGTAGGAAAGAGGGTGGAAGGACTTGATAGCTGCCCAATAGTCTCAGCATTTGGGCTGTGGATAGAGGCACAACCCAAGTCCCAAGAGCACCAAACCCGAAGCCCAGATCCAAGGGTAGGAGTGCCCAATTTTTGGGGTAAGGGCACCAGGGCAGCAAGGCCTGGCAGTGCAGGAGCAGTGCAGGAGCAGTGCAAGCAGCAGCGCAGGCAGCAGCACAGGAGCAGTGCAGGCAGCAGCGCAGGCAGCAATGCTGGCAGCAGCGCAGGAGCAGCGCAGGCAGCAGCGCAGGCAGCAGCGCAGGAGCAGTGCAGGCAGCAGCGCAGGCAGCAATGCTGGCAGCAGCACAGGAGCAGTGCAGGCAGCAGCGCAGGAGCAGTGCAGGCAGCAGCGCAGGCAGCAGCACAGGAGCAGTGCAGGAGCAGTGCAGGCAGCAGCGCAGGCAGCAATGCTGGCAGCAGCACAGGAGCAGTGCAGGCAGCAGCGCAGGAGCAGTGCAGGCAGCAGCGCAGGCAGCAGCACAGGAGCAGTGCAGGCAGCAGCGCAGGCAGCAATGCTGGCAGCAGCACAGGAGCAGCACAGGAGCAGTGCAGGCAGCAGCGCAGGCAGCAATGCTGGCAGCAGCGTAGGAGCAGTGCAGGAGCAGCACAGGAGCAGTGCAAGCAGCAGCGCAGGCAGCAGTGCAGGAGGAGCACAGGCAGCAGCACAGGCAGCAGCGCAGGCAGCAGTGCAGGAGGAGCACAGGCAGCAGCACAGGGAGCAGGACAGGAGGAGCACAGGCAGCAGCACAGGCAGCAGCACAGGCAGCAGGACAGGCAGCAGGACAGGAGGAGCACAGGCAGCAGCACAGGCAGCAGCACAGGCAGCAGGACAGGAGGAGCACAGGCAGCAGCACAGGCAGCAGCACAGGCAGCAGCACAGGCAGCAGCACAGGCAGCAGGACAGGAGGAGCACAGGCAGCAGCACAGGCAGCAGCACAGGCAGCAGCACAGGCAGCAGCACAGGCAGCAGGACAGGAGGAGCACAGGCAGCAGCACAGGCAGCAGCACAGGCAGCAGCACAGGCAGCAGTGCAGGCAGCAGTGCAGGCAGCAGTGCAGGAGGAGCACAGGCAGCAGCACAGGCAGCAGGACAGGCAGCAGCACAGGCAGCAGCACAGGCAGCAGCACAGGCAGCAGTGCAGGAGGAGCACAGGCAGCAGTGCAGGCAGCAGGACAGGCAGTAGCGCAGGAGGAGCACAGGCAGCAGCACAGGAGCAGTGCAGGCAGCAGCACAGGAGCAGTGCAGGCAGCAGCACAGGCAGTGTGGTGGGCAGCCTGGCCTCTGCTCCCTGGGCAGTGAACAGGAATCTCCTTCTCCCAGGAATGCAGCGAGGCCAGTCTTGCCCTGTGAGGTGTTGGGGAAGTTCCTGCTGTTGCACAGGACAGGCAGGAAGGAGCCTCCTGCAATTGCTGCTCCTGCTGACAGCCAGGCCTGGGCTTGCACGGCACTCTCCAGGTCACAGAGTGCACAACAAACCATCACCAGCCTCTCACCAGCTCAAGAGCCCAAAGCATTTCACAACCCTCGCCCTGGGCAGTGGGGAGCAGCCTCCTCCCTGTCATGCAGGGAGCCACAAGGGCAGGCAGGTCAAGGGCTCTGCCCAGGGAAAGAGGCACAGAGCTCTGAGCAGAGCTGCCAACACTCTGTCCCCCACCTTTGCCCAGCAGTTCAAGATGTGCAACCAGTCCAAGACAACTACCCAGAGAATGACTGCACTGCCAAAGGAGACTGGCTGTGGTGCAACATGGCTCATCTCTGCCCTGGGAGGCAGTTTTGGATGTGAAGAGCCAGACAGAAGGTGTCAAGGGTCCCAAGGCCTCGCTCACAAGCCCCAGCACTGGTGGTTCCCTGGTATATTGTGTTTTCAAAGCTTCCTGCCCATGAGTGGCCACAGGCATCATACAACCCTTTTCTCCAGTTTCACCAAGCACTGCTGAAGGAGAGGGGTGTGAAGGGCCAGGGCACACCTGTGTGTGGAGATGCCATGAGTCAGAAGCCACTGACAGTTGGAGGAATGGGCATATGGGGTTGGCTGGAGCAGCTTTAACAGGAGGTCTACCCCTCCTAACTGGAGTGTGGGGTAGGTGTGAAATGACCCTCTGAGCCCAGGTCTTACAGAGACTGGACACAGGGAGAGGAGGAACAACCTGTCCCCCTGCAGCAGCCACTGCAGCCCCCCGAGACCTGCGAAGGTACGGGCTGTGCTCACTCCAGGGGTGGAGCCCAGGGAATGTCTCCAGGCAGGCAGAGAAGCAGGAACATGCAGTCCCACTCACCCAGTCCCTGTGCAGAGATCTCTCTCACTTACCCAGCCAGGTAGACATGAGCGTTCCCAGTGCTCAGCAGCTCCCACAGCAGCCTCCGGTTCTCCTGGATGCGGTGCTGAACATAAACCTTCTCCTCCTGCAGGGAAAGAGGACACTGAGTCTGCCAGCCCTGGCAGCAGATGCAGCTCCTGCTCTCAGGACTGTTCTCAGGTGCTGTTTGCAAGGGCTCAGGGCAGCACAGCCCCCTGAAGTAGGGGGTACTGAGAAAAGCAGTTGGATGAATGGCCACACAGGGAAGGGGAACCCCACACCTGATGTCCGTGCACTGGGATGGGCTGAAGGAAGATGGGCGCAGCAGTAGGAGCTTTGGTGAGGACCAAGCAGCCCTCCCAAACTCTTTGAGTATCCACTGGCCAAGAACATGAGCTGGAAAGGTCTCATGAGGATTTCCTTCCTGCTCTCTCCTCTCTTCTCCCAGCACAGGCAGAGGAGGTTCTGTGGCCTCCCTGTGCCAAATTTGCTGTAGGACAGGGACCCTTCCCTGCATCTCTGGCTGCTGGAGACCCAAAACAGCTTGGAAGGGCAGAAAGCTTGGAGGGATGGCCTTGGTCCCATTCTCTGCCCCTTCACTGTGCTTAGGGCCTGGATTATGAATGACTTTTGGCATAGTACAGCCCAACTAAGGAGAGTTCCCAAAGGGTTAATCCACAGGACTTCAAGAATCCAAGCAACTGCCTACGGCCCTGGCTCCTGCCCAAGAGAACTCCATTGCTAACGTGCCTCAACTCACTGCTGGTCCAGAGGGCTCCCGTGACAAAGGTGACAGTGTGATGAAGGCCAGGCCCTGTGCTGGGCGTCCTACCACGTCGGTTTCTGCACAGCAGTGAGCTGAGCCACAGGCACAGCCCCTTCCCCACATCCCTCCCATCCTGTCCAGACCCAAAGGCAGCAGGACTCTTGCTGTGCCTCAGGGCCCTGCGTGCTGCGTGCTGGAGGTGTGTGTGGGAACAACCCTGAGCAACACCAGCCCCAGCTGTCACAGGAGCTGGTCACCATGTGGGCAGCAGGTCCCACAGCTCCACTGGCTGATTGCACTGGAGTGCCAGGTCACCCTGGGCACGGCTCCATGGCTCCAACTGGCCATCAGTGATGCCAGTCACAAGCACCTCAGCTCCAGCATTACAAACAGTGTAATGAGCTCAGTGCTGCCAGAGGCACTGCCAGCCAGGCTGGGGCTCTGAGGCGGCATTTAAGGACCTGCAACTGCCCAGAAAGCAGAGCACCCCAGTGACAAACTGGGCTCACCATGTCTCAGCTAAACCCCAGGGCATTCTGCTCAGAGTCAGAGGCAGCTGTGTTAGGCTGGGATAGGTCTGCACCATGATGTGACAGGAGGTCACTGCAACGTGACCTCTTCTTCTTAAGAGATAAGGAAATTCTGCTCAGCTATGGAGCATCCCAGCCCCTGCCCAGTTCTTTGACAACGAAGTTTTTGACCAAGTAAGGGCTGTGGTATCTCTTGAAGCCAAAGGTACAACGGTCCAATGAAGCTCATCACACCTGGCTGTGCTCCCACTCACCTCCCAGCATGACTCGGGGGCAGGAGACTCTCAGGACAAAGTGCTTTGGCCTGTGGAGCAGGCAGAGAGGGGACACTCCCATGGGAGTCCTGTCCCTCCACAGCCTGTGAGGGTAGAGGTGGCTCTGGCAGCTCTCCAGATTCACAGAGCAGCAGGTCCCCCACTTCACTGGTCATCCAACAACACTCTGCAGTGCTGCTCCTGTTCATCACAGACTTGGAAAGTCTTCACAGAAGCATCCAGCTCATGCCTTACAAGTGAGTGGACAAAAGATCTGGATTCATGTCAACAATACGCACACAGCCAGGAGAAAGGGCTGGTGCAGCTGAGCTACTGAAAGACCTCCATTGCCTTTTTATCAGATCTCTGTTCCAAAGCCAGGCTGAGCTTTTGGTGCCATTAAAGGACAGGGCAAGGCACTGAAACAAAACCCCAGCTCAGGAAGCCTCTCTGGCAGCATAAAAAGCCCTGCAGCCCTGAGGGGGGATGAGAGCTGCTCACCAGACACTGTCTAGGAAACCAGGGAGCAAAGTGACGGGATGAGTTGTGGGGGTGCTTGTACCCACAGGGAACTTCCTCTTGTATAGCTGAGACGTGGGGAGAGCTGGCACAGAGGCCAAGCTCCCTGGGCTGTCAGTGCTCAGAGTGACACAGTGGGAAGGGTTTTTGCCTGGTGACCCCCCAGGAGGCTTTGGGAGCCTTTTATCACTCACGTGGTCCAGCCAAACAAAGCTGGCTAATGCCTTATCTGCTCCAGGGCTCTCCAGCCCTGTCCCAGCAGCCTTTCCAGCTCAGCTCAGTCAGATAAGTCCCAGCAGGGCCTTGGCAGCTGGGGGGCAAATCACAGCCAGCAAAGAGGTGTGTGAGGGAAGTGAGGTGACACTGTGCCACCCCACCAGATCCATCACAGGCCATGCCAACAGGTACAGGAGACAGACACACTGACAGAGTCCCATCAGTGCTGCCTCAGATGCCTCTGTACCCACCCTCCTCTAGGAACTAACCTGGTCCCTGGAGAAGGCTGTAAAGAGTGTCAGGAAGCCCTTTGCCGACAGCTCTTCCCACTCTGCCTGGAAGTAGAAGTCCTTGGATTTCTGTCGGCAGCCAAAGAACAGGCAGTTCCCTGCAGAGAGCAGAGACAAGGGCTGTGTTGGGAGGACCAAGTTCTCTGTGAGTGCTGGGCACTGCTGGTGCCCACGGGACCTGGAGCTGAGCCCCAAGGCTCCCACCTCTCTGCTGCACCTTGCTGACAGCCCTGGCCTGAAAGGCAAGGAGCCATGTGAGCATGGAGTGAAGTGACCTGTGGCAACCAGAGGCCTCTGTGTGCAGGAAATGCAGGTGTGGAGCAGGTAGGGCAAAAACTGCCCCCTGGGGCTGCCTGTTCCCCTCCACCAGCCTCAGCCTCCTGCTGAAGCCCACGGCTGAGACGGGGGAATGAGGATGGGACAGAGGCAGAGGCATCACTCCTTGTGCAGCAGCAGATGAGCTCAGTAACCCATCTCCAGTCTCACAGAGCCAAGAAAGCCTCTGCAGGGCCCTACCCTGACCCAAAGAACTGCCCTGCAGCACAGCCTGTGAATAACCACTCAGGCTTCACACAGCAGGCTCTGGTCCTCACCTGCCCCCAAGTCCAGCTTGCTCTGGTTCCAAGAGAGCAAAGCCTGCAGCTGTCCAAACGCTCACAACCCCCTAAGCCTTCCTTGCTGTCTGCTGACATAGACCTGTCTGCAGCAAGGGGCATCCTGAGACCCTCCCAGGACCATCCCTCACCTGTACATCCCTGTGCCACCCGCTCCTGTATTGCTGCTCGGAAAGGTGCCACCCCTGTGCCAGGGCCAATCATGATCACAGGGGTGGCAGGGTCAGCTGGGAACTTCATTCCTCCTTTCTTCACCCAAAGAGGCACCTGGACATCACCTGCAAAACAGACTGAATAGCATCAGCCCACCATCCCTGCCCCTGTGCCAGCCTGTGGAGGGTGAGCTGGGCATCCAGCATTTCCAGGATGCTCTAAAGACACAGACAGCACCTGGCTCACCAGCCCCAGCACCAACAGCAAACTCCATGTGTGTGAAAAGCACTTCAGCTGTCTCAGCACTGCCTCTGCAGGAACCTGAGTGAACCCAGGGCAAGGCAAGAGCTCCCAAGCACCCAGGCTGTGGGACAGCCTTCTCTTCACACAGCCTGTGCCAGGGAGGACAGCAGTGAAGGCAAGCTGAGATCCCAACCTAGCTGGACATAAGGGAGGCCAGATTTAACTCAGCTGGGTAAAGAGCCCCATCGAGGTACTCTGAGAAACTCCCATCTTGGCCTGGGGTCATAGAGAGCAATTCTCTACCACTCTGCAGGTGAGAGGCCCTGTGGGCTTCTCGCATTTGTTTGGGGACCCACTGGAGGGGGTTTGTGCTTAGAGCAGATGAGCAGCACTCACAGGCTTTGCAGAACAAGGTGGATGTGCCCAAAGGAAGGATCAGGCTTTCCAGAGTTGGGGTTATGGGGCTGGAAGTGTCCAGCAGAGTACTACCAGCTCCAGGAGAAGCCCTCAATGGGACAGCAGGGCACACTGGCATTGGAAGCAGGAGAGTCAAGCAGCTGTGAGAAAACCAGGAATTCAGGGCAAGCTGGAGGAGCACACTGTGCTCTGAAGAGGACAGCAGCAGTGAAGAACAGCTTCTTGTGAGTTCAGCTCATCCTGCCAAGGCAGGGTGCTCCAGCTCCACATGGAGATGCTGCTCCAGCCAGGGCCCAGGCAGCTCCAAAACACGGCCAGCACACACACAGCTCCACCGTGGTCCGAAGGGACTGGTGCTGGGTGCTGTGACAAGCACACAGAGTCCAAGCAATTACCTTGCTCTGGGTTGAGAGATGCCAGCCAGGTAGAGCAGAGCCCATGGCGGGGTTTGCTGAGCTGTGTCTTGTACTGCACCACTGCCATGAGGATCTGGATCCGGTCAGGGTGAGCCTGTGTCCAGACAGGAGTCACAAGAAATGAGCAGACAAGCAGCACAGCTCCACAGCAAGGGCCCAGCACCTCCTCCAGGGACAAAGCCTGTGCGCAACTTCTCTGCCAGGGTGCCTACAACACTCATCCTAGTCTGAAACAGCCACTTAGAATGGAGCACACCCTTGCCCAAAACCTTTCCCATGGCACTGCTGCTGGAATGCTCTGCACATTTGGGAACAGTGACTGTCCAAGCAAAGAGGCACCCATGGAGGACAAATCCAGCCGTGCAGGGGCTGACTTCTGCCAGCCACTCGGGCCGGGTTCCACTGCCACCTCCCGGCGGCAGGAGGGAGCAGCGTCCCTGCTTCCCAGGGCCTCGCCACGCGGGGCACTCCCAGCCTCTGTGGTACCACAGCCCACTGCTCCCAGTGGCAAGGACACCAGACCTCTGAGGAATACTGGGACAGTCCTGGCACTTGCTGGGCTGCAGGAGAGCAAGTGCCCGAATCTGGAGGCTGGCGCAGCCGTGAGGTTTGCATCCAGCAGGTCAGGCTGCTGCAGACTCAGCTGGACTGTGGGTGCTCAGAGGCCTGGGACCAGAGTCTGGACACACAGGGCATGCAGATCACCAACAGCCAGCCCAGGCCCTGCCATACCCCCAGCTCAGAGCCTGACAGGAGGCCAAAAGGGCTGAGCTCTTACCAGCATGGAGGAGGCAATGGAGAAGGCACGGGCTCTGATGCGAGGGATGAGGTCCAGCAGGTAATCAGCTGGAATGGCACATGTGGTGTGAGGGAAATCCCACAGGGCCTGGAAAGTCAAGAGGGGTGAGGTTTGGTGCACTGCAGAGGAAAAACCTGCACCCCCCAGAAGGCACCCTGCCTGCTCTCAAGGTGCCAGAGGCTGTGCCACATGGCTGTGCCATGCTGCCCTCATTCAAAGGTACCACATCAGGCACCTCTCAGCACTAACCACTTCCACTGCATTCATTGTCCTTTGGCCCCCAGGCTGCAGACGCAGCTCACCTTAGAGACCAGAAGGATTTAGAGCTGGTTTTAACTGCCTGTGGAAATCTATAGACACTTCAGAAAGTGTGTGAAGTAGGTTGAATTCCCCAAACAAAAAATTATGGCTGATCACCCACCCAGGTGCTTTCTGCCATGGCACAGCCCCTGTGGAGCAGGGCTGCCCTGCTCCCCAGCCTCACCCACCCAGGTGCTTTCTGCCATGGCACAGCTCCCGTGGAGCAGGGCTGCCCTGCTCCCCAGCCTCACCCACCCAGGTGCTTTCTGCCATGGCACAGCCCCCGTGGAGCAGGGCTGCCCTGCTCCCCAGCCTCACCTCCAGCGTGGTCCTGCGGGGCCGGTTGCAGTAGCTGTACAGCTCCTCCTGACCCTGAGCAGAGCTGAACTCCTGCAGCTTCTCCCGCTCCAGCTCGTTGGTGGAGAAGTAGGACATGAGCTCGAAGAAGGAGCGCCGTGGCACACAGGAGATGTCCAGGTAGTGGGTGACCAGGTGCCGGATGGTGCAGGGCTGTGGCAAGAGGGGAGGGAGGGATGTGCCTGCAAGGCAAGGCAGCAGGGAGAGCTCAGGGGCAGCCCTGGGGCCAGATGTCTGGCACTGCCTGCCTGCTGCCCCACACCAGGGCAGCCCTGCTACCTGCAGGAACACACACGCTGCACCAATGTGCCAGTGGAGCCAACTTCAGCTACCACTGCTCCTGCCAGGGGGCCCCCACACCCTCCTGCTCTCCCCAGTTTGCTTTTCAGCCCTGCAGATTTGGCAACAGAGGAAGTCAGTGGTGTTCAGCTGTCCCTTACTTTTGGCAAGAGCTTTGGAATAATGCCTTATCCACATGGCTCCCACCCATCCTGCACACAACGCAGAGGAAATAACCAGTAGTGTTGTATGTGTCGGCCTGTCCTTGTTTCCTCTGTATCTCCCAAGGGTGTGAGCAGCAGCCTGGATTTCTCTTGGGTTTGCCTGCCAGGCAAAAATTCCAGCATGGACAGACACAGGAAAGATGGAGGGGGAATAAGTACTAAGGCACCAGGAGAGAGAACTCCAGTTCCATGGGGACTGCAGAGCCAACAAGGGGTTTGAGGGGCTTCCAAGATGTTTCTGTGGTTGTTGGAGCTCATTGGTGGCTGCAGAAGCTTCTGTAGGAGGTCCCCGGGCCAAAGGCAGGCTGTACTCCCCATAAACCACAGGTTTCCTGACCTGGGCCTGGGGCTGAGGAGGCTGCAGGATCCTCACCAGTCTGTGCTGGGGCTGCCAAGGCACAAGGCCCAGATGGAGCCTGGCACTGCTGAATTCCTCCCACAGTCACACTGACCCTATGCAGGATCCACACAATCACAGGACTGGGAGAGAACAGTCCCTATACTGCCAGATAGGCAGGTGTCCTGTGTCCATCTGACACTTCCAACTCCACGAACCAGGTCTACAGCAAAGGAACGGCAGAGCTCCAGGGTGGCCCAGAGCTCAGGGGCCACCCTCTCCCAGCAGGAAGAGAAAGGAGCAGCGGGCAGGACCTACCAGGCTCTGTGGGCTTCAGCACGAAGAGTCTGTCTGGATCCAGGCGAAGGAGCTGGCAGAACTGCTGCACGTCCTCGGGGCAGTTCTGGGGCTGGATCATCACCACGTCCCCCGCACTGAACCTGTGGATGCAGTGGGAGCTGCCAAGCACAGCCACAGGGCAGAGCCACGGGACAGAGCCAGAGGGCAGAGCCATGGGGCAGAGACACAGGCATGCACTGCCATCCCAACCAGCACCCACACCTGGGAAGGCAAGTTCCCAGTGTCACCAATATGCCCTCTAACTGACAGGCAAGGAGAGCTGCCCCATGGGCAGGACCCCCACTGCCACACACCCCTGACTTTGTCATGGAGAGGGACCATGCAGCAGTGACCACATTCCACATTCCCAGGGCTGCAGCTTCAGATATCAGTGAGGACAGGGAGTGGTAAAGGAGGGCAGGCTACAGGACACCTGGTCCCACACAGCAAAGCTTGGGGGAGTCAGGAAAATGCTCACGTGATCCCTGAGCCCGTGATGTCGAACTCCATGAGCCGGACATCCTGGAAGTGGGACTGTGCCGTGACGCGCCGGTTGGACACCACGCGGGCGGCGAAGGGATGGAGCTCAGACGGAGCAGCCGCAGGTGCCGCCGGCGGGAGCAGGTCACCCTCGGGGGGTGGGGAGTCCTCAGGCAGGTAGTGCAGCGTGTATTTTGGGGGTGGGCTGTGGCGGGGAGAGCAATGCAGTGGTTACTCCACGCCACAGCTCCTCTGCTACAGCAGGGCTAGAGGCAAGGAGAGGCCTGGAGTCTCCCACTGCATCCACACCATCACCCCTGTCCCCCGGAGTTGGGTTGTGTAAGGGAATGCAATGCAGACTGCCAGGAGGAGATTCCCAAGGCTCCAGAACAGGCAGAGGGAGCCTGGACGGGCACACACGCTGCCAGGGGCAGAGGCATATCAGGACAGTAAGACAGGCAGAACCTGGCTGGGGCAGCTGACACACATCCCCCCCCGCCAGGGGACAAGGGGACAGCCCAGCCAGGGAAAGATGGGCCACGAGTGGCCAAAGAACAAGGGACACTTAGGACACCAGTAGCTGTGTGGGGAGGGTTCCTGGTCAAAGCAGAGCACATCTCCACTCTGGAGAACAGCAAGGAAAGAGTGGCCTTGTACACCAGCCAGTCCCTGCTGGGCCCATCTTGCCCACCCTGTGCACCCACCGTATGTCTGGACTGATGATCTCAAGGCCAGGAGGGAGAGGATACAAGGCGAGGATCTTGTCCCATAAGGCCAGGAGCCACGGATCAACCACTGCATCTGCCCTGCAAGCAGGAAATTCAGGCTGCAGTAGTGCAACATCATCCCTTAGGGCTCAAGCTCTGCTACCCCTGCACCTGCCCAATGCTGGGGCAACCCTGGACAACCATCCCTGCTACCCCTGCACTGTGGTCACCCCAGGCTGTTCCCTTCCAGTTGTAAGTCTGGGAGGAACATGTCTCAGACACTTCAGGCACCCCCTCACTCTCTGGGGCCCAACCACTGACACCTGAAAAGAACCATGAGCCCCTCTGAGCACCACCTGTGGCAATCACCAATTCCCTGAGACACACAGAGCCTCTGCCCCATGCCAGGTGAGCACAGCTCAGGCTGCTGCAGGAACGTGGCTGTGACACAGCCATCCCCTGCTCTGAACAGGACTGGAGCTGAGCCAGGAGGTGTTGGCACATCCTGGGGATCGTGGGACACCCTGGAGAAGCAGGTGGCTGATGTCCTGGCACAGGACAGTTATGAGCAGAGATCAGCATGTTCACAGAGCTGCAGGAGCAGCCCATGGTGGGAGCTACTGTTCTCCAGGCTGGGGTAAAGCACACACAGCCCTGCCCCAGCCCGAGGCAGCCCACCCTGGAGCTCCCCCCTGCCACACCTCCTCTAGGCTCTTACCCTAGATCATGCTGGTCGTCTCCCAAGGCCACTGGAAGCAGTGGGTTGCCCCCGAGCTGTAACACCCGTTTGTGCAGCTTCTTTGCAATAAAATTAAACCTGAGCAGAGAATAACACAGCTGTGAAGGCAGGGCTACTCCAGCAGCACAGCAGGGACTGCCCATAGCAGCCAGCACATGCTGCCAGGGCCACTGGAGCAGCACAGAGGCAGCACCATGACCTGGCCTGTGCCCTGCCCAGCCCGTGCCCCATCCTGGGGCAGCTCAAACAAGCAGCTGGATGCTACTTGATGGGCCTCACAGGCTGTGCCCAGCTCCCAGAAGGGACTCAGGGAGGTCCAGCTTCCCTTCAGGGCATCTTGTGCCCTGGGACATAGAACACATCCTTCACTCCAGGCCCTCACTGCCCCATGGAGCACATGCACACCCACCCATCCCTCTACAGCTCTTTCAGGCACATGAGAACAATCTTTTGGGATAGAACTGGGCCTGCTGGCTGCCTTCTTATGTTTGATGTCTTCTGTTGCCCAAGCCCACTGGCAAGTAGCACAGCCTCTGTTGTGGCACAAAGCTTCCCTGCAGTTTCCATGGAAAACTGAAGGGCTGCAATAAATGACACATGATGTCTGACCCACTGCAGCAAAGCACCTGCTTGGAGAGGCTGGGAGGGAAGAAATGGGCAGAAACCCAATTCCTGGGGTTAGGAGGGGCACGCTGGTAGCGCAAGGACTTTTATGGCTGGTAGGAATGACATTTCATCTTGAGTCAGGCTCTGTCTCCCCTCATCCCCTCCGATCTCCAGACGCTCTGGTCTCTTCCACAGCCAGAGCTGTGAGGAGCAGCTGCCCAGGAGCTGCAGAGCTGCTTACTTGGGGTAGGAGGAGTCGCCAAGGCCCAGCACGGCGTAGTCCAGCTGGCAGAGGGACCCGGGCGGCAGGTTCTTCCGGAACAGAAACCGCCAGAACATCTACAGAGGACAGAGCCTGGAGTCCTGCTGCTGCCAAGGCAGCCTGCCCTGCCTGCTCATCCCTAGATCCCTGCTCTCCCTCCCATCAGGTCCATCCTGAATCCCAACAGAGTGGGGAGCATGGCCTCCTCCAGAGGTGACCCCTGAAAGCCCCTTCACCAGCTCCTGCCCATGTCCCACGAGATGTGACTGGTACTGCACCAAAGCTCTTCCCTCCAAAAACAACCACTGCTCAAGCTGCTTCTTGAGAGAAATCTCTGGATCAGGAATACAAAAGCAACAAGGACAGGAACTTGTCCTACCTTCATGTTATCAGGTGGGTCCCCCTGGCCGGTGGTTGCACACACAAACACCACCAATGGCTCATGGATGAGGTTGGCCTGTGGGCACAAACATGGAAATGCATGTTCAGGACAGCAGCCTACAAACTGCTCTGGAGCCAGGCTGGGAGAGCTGAGGGTGTTCAGTGTGGAGAAGAGAGAAGGCTCTGGTGAGACCTGAGAGCCCCTTCCAATGCCTACAAGGGCTCCAAGAGAGCTGGAGAGGAACGGGTGACAAGAGACTGGAGGGACAGGACAAGGGGAATGGCTTCCCACTGCCAGAGAACAGGCTTAGATGAGATATTGGGAAGAAATTCTTGGCTATGAGGGAGGGCAGGCCCTGGCACAGGTTGCCCAGAGAAGCTGTGGCTGCCCCATCCCTGGAAGTGTCCAAGACCAGGCTGGACAGGGGTTGGAGCAACCTGGGATAGTGGAAGGTGTCCCTGCCCATGGCAGAGGGTGGAACTTTAAGGTCCTTCCCAACCCAAACCATTCTCTGATTCTATGAAACACCTTTCCTGGCTGTCCCCACATGGCTCCTCACACCACAATGAGCTCACAGACCACACTTGGAATAAAACCCACAGTCCTGCATGGCACAAGCTCCTCCACAGGCCCTGTGCTGCCCACCCACTACTCCCTTGCAGCACCAGCTCACCTCGCAGGGAACAGCTCAGCAGCTGTGACTCCACCCCGGGAGTCCCTGCTCCCTGTTCCCACCCTTCCAGCTGAGACAACCACAGGCTGCCCTCGGGGAGGGCACAGAGACAGGCCCAGGTGACACACGGCAGATCAGAGCAAGGGTGGAGGACGCCCAGGTGGCAGACATGGGGCTGCTGGAGATGGAGCAGGAGCAGCAGTACCCAGAGCACCCCGTGTGTCCCCACTCACCACATCACAGCTGTCCAGGGCCTCCACTCTGCACTGCAGGTGCCGGCGCGTGGCCTCCCTCCCGATCCTCTCTGCCGTGTCCTGAGCTGTGCCAGTCTGGCTGCCAAAGAGCACGAGCAGTTTTCGTTCTGCCATCTGCAAGAGACAACCCAGAGCCCTCAGCTGGAGGGGAAGGGGTGGGGGCAGAGCTGGGCCTGCCCTGGGCTCACAGCACCGACCCCACCAGGCTGCAGAGGAGCACCAGGGGCTGGGCACAGGTGACATCCATGCCAGAGCCAACAGCTGGCACAGGGGCAGTGAATGGCTGGGATTCAGCGGTGGGATACAGGGCTCCCACGCTCCCTTCCCAGCCCTGTGCAGCACCAAATCTGTGTCCTGGCCTGCAGGAGCAGCAGGGACACCACTGTGCTGCTTGTTCCCACTGCCAGGGCATGCAGGGACTAAAATCCACATGCTGGCTCGTTCAGCTGCCCTCGCAGCCCAGGGCAGGTGCAGCCTGGGATCAGCTGCTCCCAGTGCTGGGTCAGCCTTCCTGTCTGCTCTGTGGATCCCTCTCGTGAGGAGGCCTGGGAAGAGCCTGGAAGCTCAGGGACAGAGCAAGGTGTGACCAGACACACACTGCCCTCAGCCACCCTGTCAGGGAGCAGGAACCTGTGCAGGGAATCCAGCCCAGAGCTGTCTGAGCTGGAAATGGCCACTGTCACCATGCCCAAAGAACAGTAACAGTAAATTGAATAAAAGAAAACAAAGTCATAGAATCCCACACTGGTCTGAGCTGCAATGGAGCTTCAAGATCACCCCATTCCACCCCCTGCCATGGGCAGGGACACCTCCCACCAGACCAGGTTACTCCAGGCTCCATCTAACCTGGCCTTGGACACTCCCAGGGATGGGGCAGCCACAGCTCCTCTGGGCAACCTGTGCCAGCGTCTGCCCACTCTCCCAGCCAGCAATTCCTTCCCAATATCCCATCTATCCCTGCCCTCTGGCAGTGGAAAGCCATTCCCTGTGTCCTGTCCCTCCATCTTTGTCCCCAGTCCCTCTCCAGCTCTCCTGGAGTCCCTGTGGGCTCTGGAAGGGGCTCTCAGGTCTCCCAGGACCCTGCCCGTCCGCCCCAGGCCGCGGGGCCGGAGGGGTCGGGGCCGGAGGGTGCGGGGCCGGAGGGGTCGGGGCCGGAGGGGTCGGGGTCGGAGGGGTCGGGGTCGGAGGGGTCGGGGTCGGAGGGTGCGGGGTCGGAGGGTGCGGGGCCGGAGGGTGCGGGGCCGGAGGGTGCGGGGCCGGAGGGGTCGGGGCCGGAGGGTGCGGGGCCGGCCCCAGCCCCAGCCCCAGCCCCGGTCGCCCCCTCGGACTCACCGCGGACCGGCCCCATCCCGCTGTGACGTCACCACTCTGCGACCGCGACCGCTGACGTCACCGCCGCGGCTGAGGGGCCTGCCCGCGCCCCGCCCGCACTGCCGTGACGTCACGGCCGCTCCCCCCGTGACGCCATCGGGGCGCGCGGCCGGGCCGGGCCGGGCCCCGCAATGTTGTTCTCGCTGCGGGAGCTCGTGCAGTGGTTGGGCTTCGCCACCTTCGAGCTGCTGCTGCACGGGCTGGCCCTGCTCGCCTTCTCCGTGCTGCTCGTGCTCAAGGTGGACGGCGCGGCCGCCGCGCTCTCCTGGTGGGTCGTGTTCGTGCCCTTCTTCGCCGCCGACGGACTCAGCACCTACTTCACCACCATCGTGTCCGTGCGGCTGTTCCAGGACGGCGAGAAGCGCCTGGCGGTGCTGCGGCTCTTCTGGATCCTCACCATCCTCAGCCTCAAGTTCGTGTTCGAGATGCTGCTGTGCCAGAAGCTGGTGGAGCACACGCGGGAGCTCTGGTACGGGCTCATCATGTCGCCCGTGTTCATCCTGCTGCAGCTGCTCATGATCCGCGCCTGCCGCGTCAACTGAGGGCCCGGGAGCTGCGGGGCACAGGGACTGCACGGGCTGGTGACAGGCACAGGCTGGTGGCACAGCCAGCACGGGCTGGTGGCACAGCCAGCACGGGCTGGTGACAGGCACAGGCTGGTGGCACAGCCAGCACGGGCTGGTGGCACAGCCAGCACGGGCTGGTGACAGGCACAGGCTGGTGGCACAGCCAGCACGGGCTGGTGGCACAGCCAGCACGGACTGGTGACAGGCACAGGCTGGTGGCACAGCCAGCAGAGGCTGGTGACAGGCACAGGCTGGTGGCACAGCCAGCACGGGCTGGTGACAGGCACAGGCTGGTGGCACAGCCAGCACAGGCTGGTGGCACAGCCAGCACGGGCTGGTGACAGGCACAGCTGGTGGCACAGCCAGCACAGGCTGGTGGCACAGCCAGCACGGGCTGGTGACAGGCACAGGCTGGTGGCACAGCCAGCACGGACTGGTGGCACAGCCAGCACGGACTGGTGACAGGCACAGCTGGTGGCACAGCCAGCACGGGCTGGTGGCACAGCCAGCACGGGCTGGTGACAGGCACAGGCTGGTGGCACAGCCAGCACGGGCTGGTGACAGGCACAGCTGGTGGCACAGCCAGCACGGACTGGTGGCAGGTTGTGCCCATCCCCTGCCCTGCAGCACAGCACCGCGTCCCGCCAGCAGCTCCCGCTGTCCCTGGGCAGGGCCGGCACAGGCTGGGCCCGCCCCTGCCCCGCCACACCGCTCTGCGTCCCGCCAGCATCTCCCGCTGTGCCGCGATCCTGTTCGGCTCCCGCAGCCCCTGCCCTGCCCTGCCGTGTGAGCACTGCTGGCTGTGCCAGTTACTGTATTTTAAAATAAAAATGCGTTGAAGGATTGGAGGTGTTTTCATAGAAAACAGTTGTAACCAAAACTGCTGCCTGGAGAGCAGGAATTGCCCGCAGGGTGGGTGGTTGCTGTAGGTCCCTGGGGTACCCCAGATCCTGCCCTGCCCTGCCTGAGGCCACTGTGGCTGCAGCAGCAAAGCTCAGTGGTTTCCATCTGTGTCCTCACTCCCTTCAGCCCTTCAGTGCTCTGTCAGGGTTTTGCTGGGCCATCCTGTGAGCCAGGCAACACTGATACGGGCATTTTTTAGCAGATGGTTTTTCTTCTTTGTATTTCACTTGCCATCCCTAAAGGTGAAAGAAGAGGTTTGGGGAGGACAGGGTGTGGGGCAGGAGGGTGCACTGCTGGTGCTGGTTGTGGAGGAGGGTGTCACTGAACCCCAGCTTCGGTGTGGAACACTGCTCAGACCCCCAGACTGCAGGAGTTCTGTACTCCTGGTGGAAGCGTGGATCAGCATGTCAAACTGTCACATGGAGGTCCCACTGCCAGGGGCACCCCCGTGT
This sequence comes from Pithys albifrons albifrons, assembly GCF_047495875.1. Classification (NCBI taxonomy): domain Eukaryota; kingdom Metazoa; phylum Chordata; class Aves; order Passeriformes; family Thamnophilidae; genus Pithys; species Pithys albifrons. The sequence goes on along the minus strand of NC_092477.1, from coordinate 2,475,797 downwards.
CCCTCGTGTCCAGCTCCCACTGTGAGGGTGTTGGGAGCAGCTGATGGGAGCCTCAGTCCAGCAGCCTGATCTCCTTCCCACACTGCCTGTCACAGACCTGTGTGCTCTGCTGCTGCTGTGCCCTCTGACCAAACCCCTCCTGGCAGCCAGGGCTCCTCCTGCAGCCCCAGCTGCTCCCTGGCTCTGCCTCTGCCCCCTGCCCAGTCCCCCCTCTGTCCCCTCTGCCCTGGGGTATGTACAGGTGGGATCAGGAGCAGGAGCTTCCCTGTAACCAGTCGTGTCATTGTCACTGCTCTGTCAGCTCAGAGGGGCACTGGGGACGTGTTGGTGGGGCTGGTGTCCCCAGGAGACCCTCTGGTGACTGCTCCTCTTGTTTCTGAGAGCAGGTGAGAACTGTGAGGAAGCTCCCACGGGTGGCAGAGGCTGTCCTGTGGTGCTGCTGGGGCTGAGGAGCTGGGGCTGCAGCGGGTGGGGGACATGGAGAGGAGCAGGATGAGCAGCAAAGCCTCTGGGTCAGGAGGGGACACTCAGTGAGTGGCCCTGGGGAGCAGTGGTGCCTTTGGACACACCCATGGCTCCCAGCTAATTAATAAATTAAGGAAGGGGCTCATCAAAACTGAAGAAGATCAAACAGATGAGCACATCCCTCAGCCTCGCTGCGACGCTGCCGAGGAACGGGGCTGTTTCCTGCTGCCCAGCCCTGGCAGGACCTGCCTGGACTGTGAGGAGCGAACACCAGCCCTGTCACCAGTGCATTGTTCCCGACACAGACAGGGGCACAGTGCCACATGTCCCCCGTGCTGCCCAGCTCGCCTGCAAGCAGCTCCTCCAGCAGTTTGGAGCTGCCTTGGGGAAGGGGCAGCAATCACCGTGTCCCAGCTCTGCTCCTCCAAGGTAAGGCATTACCCTCCCCAGGGCATGTGGGGCACAGGAGTGCCACGATGCCAAACTGGCACGTGGGGGGCTGCCTTGATGGGGTGCCAGGGCGGGGGGATTTCTGGCAGCCAGGACCAGCCATGGCCCTTGGCAGGACTCACGCCGGGTACAGAGGAGTGTCCCGTGGTGCCCAGGGTCATCATGTCCTGGACCAAACCTTCCTGGGTCATTTGCCCTGGCACACAACAGTGTGCAGTGCTGGCACACCAGCCTGTGGACACACAGAACTCCTGGGAGCATCGCCCTTGGAGAAATCCTGCTGGACCCCCCACCCACGGACAGAGCTTGAGGGGACAGACCCTGACACATGTCCCCTGCCCAGTGTGAGCCATGGGGCCCCTGCCACTCCCTGGCATTGGGCCAGAGCCTCCTCAAGTCTCAGGCCAACACTCCTCCACACTGAGAGACTTCCAACAAAGGTGAAGATCTCACCTCTGGGTTTATTCTCTCTGCTGAGGTGGGTGTGTTGGGTATTGTTGCCAGCTGGGCCTTTCCCAAACTCAAGAGCACGTCAGGGGAGTGCCCCAGCTCGCAGCCCAGAAGTCTGGCCATGTGGACATGCTGGCCAGCGCAGCTTCCCTAGGCTGGTGCTGTGGAGCCCAGCCCTGAGCCCCTCCAAACCCCGAGGCCAGTGGTGAAGAAGCCCCTGCACCCAGCCTGGGTGCCAAACCAGCATCCCCCTGGCAGGGGGGCAGTACCAGCAGTACCACCCTGCTCCATGTGTCCCAGCTCCGTCAGGGACAGGAGCAGCTCTTGGAGAGACATCTGAAACTGGGGCTGAGTACACTGGCAGGAGAGAAGCCAGTGCTGCCATGTCCAAGTGGCATCTCCAGAGCAGACCCTACCTGAAACAGCACAGACGGGCTCCATGCACCAGGACAGAGGTCCAGCATGACCTGGGCATCCAGAGGGGCATAAGGACTCTCAAAGGAGACACCTGGGAATGAGTGGCCCAAGGAACTTACTTCCCTCCCTCCATCTAGACATGGGCAGCACCTGGGGACTGTGGGACCTCCTCAGTGCAGTTGTGGCAGCAGAGGAGGTCCTTGAAGAGTTCCTCCCACAGCAGGATCTGGGCTCAGTGCTGACACCAAATCACGATCTGGGAGGTGGTACTGGGGAGGTCCTGGTCATTTCACACACAAACCAGTTCTCTTCACCAAGATAAGGGCCTTGGCTGCCTGTGCCAGGTCAGCCCTGCTGGCAAGGAGCCTGGCAGCCCTGCCAAGAATGGCCACTTAGTGGAGGGGAGCTGTAGGTCACCCCTGCCTGGGTCTGCCCCATGTGAGCTCCCCTTGGAGCTGTGGGCCTGGCTGCAGGCCAGCTTTCACTTTCCAGCTCTTCCTGAACCCTCCTGATTTAGCTTTGTTTTGTTTTGGTCTTTTCCAAGCTTTTGTATAGGAACTGTGTCTTACTCATGTGTCTAACCTCATCCCAGCTTCTGACTGCTGGGAACACTGGGACAAGGAGTCAGAGAGTTCTTGGAGAGCCCCTCAGAAATGGAGAGCTGAGTGTTTCCCCCAGATTTGCCAGGAAACCAGGCTCACACAGCCTGACACCCTTCTCTGGTGGGTCACACTGCAGGGGAAGGGGTCACACTCAGAGTATCTGGGCCAGCAGCTGATCAAGTGGGAGCCAGAGAGGGCTTTGGGTGTCCCTGGATAATGGCCAGTGTGTGCCACAGCAAATGCCACCCTATGAGCACACAGGTGCCCTAAGCTGCTGCAGTGCCCATTTTCAGGCTTGGTGTTCCCAGGACCTCATCCATAATTTAGTGGCATAATTCCAAGCTGGCAAGGCTGTGAGTTAAAATGCAGGTCCATGTTCAGTCACTGCTCTTGGAAAGATGTGAGGAGAATTGTGGAGCGAGTGCTCAAAGCCTGAGGGGAGCAGGCAGGGCAGCAGGGGCACACGGAGTAGGAGGAGAAAAGGCTGAAGGAAGGGAGGCTGCAGCAAAAGGGACCTCCCTGGTGCAGCTTCCCAGAAGCTTTACTGAGACTTTGAGGGGAAAGAGGTGTTACAGAGGGGCACAGCCTGGTGACATGGGATACAGGGAGCATGGTGACATGGGACATCTATCCACACACCCCACTCTGGCAGGGCAGCTGCCTCCACCATGGCTCCAGCTGCCCTTCTCCAAACCAGTCTGGAAGTTCAAGGCAGACTTCTCATAGCCAGAGAGTTTCATTGTCTCCTGCAAATACCCTTCAGTGTTTGCTAAGGGACAGACACCTCCATCAATTCATCCTTCTGCCTCATTTTATTATGGCCCCATTGATTGTGTTGGAGGCAATCAGTCATCTCCAGTACTGCTGCTTATCTCAGTCTCCCTCCCATGCTGTCCCCAAGCACTCCCTGGGACATTAGTGGGAAGAAAATTCCTGCCCTGAGGGGGTTTTATCCTTGTTTTCCCTGTGCTCTAGGAGAAAAATCCCTTAAGATGTTCAGAGCCAGAGGAGAGCCCATGCCTGGGCCTCTTGTAAGTCACATCTGAGATGCCCCGACCTTGGTACTCTCACCCGCAGGTAACACAGCTGGTGAGGGATTAAGAGTCTCAGCCTCCTGGGGCATCCCTCTGCCACCCCAGCAGAGAGGAGCCCATGACCACAGTGCAGGGCAGCACATCCTCCCCCGCAAGGAGCTGGTGCCCCTTCCCAGGCACCCTGACCTGCAGGGCTCAGCCACTGCCAGTATCGAAATATTTTCATTGATGTCATTAATTTGGGGACTTTCCCAAGGAGGCAGGTGCTGTTCTAAGTCACATCTGAGCCCAGTGCAGGATGGACCTATCCCCAGACCCACCCTTGTTGTGCTGTAGTGGTGCATGGGGCAGGGAACAGAGTGGGGTGCCCGTGGGTGGCACAGGGGCTGGCTCCAGGCACATGTCCCTGACCCAGAGCACCCACAGCTGGGAGGTGGAACCAGGACAGCCACAATCAGGACACTCAGGCCATGTTTAATAATGATGTATACTGGGAAAGGCAGGTGTGAGGAGGGAAGGTCTGGTGTGCTATTTGCCAGTCAGCAACAGCAGGTGTTGGCATAAAAAAGGGAGCTTTAAATGGCCCCAAATCCACCAGCTTTGCTGGAATCAGCCTGGAAGGTAGGGCTGGAGCTGGTACCTCTCTGGAAGGGGATGGGGGGCAGGAGCAAGTGGTGCAGCTCACCTGGAAACATGGGGCATGCACTGAGCCCCTGCCTGCACCTCCCACCCCCTGGAATGGGGTGACTTCACGGTGCAGAAATTGAGTGGTGGGGAAATGAGAGACTCCTTTTGACCTGAGTCAGTGTTTTCCTTTCAGAAGGCACCAGGAAGATGTTAGTGATGGAGGTGATCTCATTTCACAAACACCAGTCATCCCGGTGACTGGCAGTGATGGCTGGGCTCGAGCCCCACCAAGCCCCACACCGGCCTGACAACTCCCTGCTGGGTCTCAAAGTCATTTCAAGGGCCACAGACAAACAAATACATGTCAAAAGCAGATCAAACAGGGGTGTGTGTGCACTTCTCAGCAGACTTGTCTCTGAAGTCAGAATGAGACATTTGGTACCTTTTTCAATGACGAACAAACAGCACATTTCACTCTCACCAGAGCACAGCCCAGAAGGCAAACAGGGCTGGGGCTGATGGGCCCCAAGGACCTGAGGGGGGCCATGTGAGAGCAGGTGACCCTGGGGCCAGGCACCTCATGGACCTTTCAGGACCTGCGATGCTTGGACACCACACGGCGCTGAGACCTGGCCCTTTGGGTGGGATTAGCTGAAGAGCATAGAGGGCTGAATGCAGCACAGAACTGTCTGTTCCCTACAAGAAGGGTCAGGAAGAGTAAAGTGAAGAGTTGTTTGTTCAGATTTGGAGCTGGAAGGTTTGGTCAGCTGTGGTGCTCACAGCCCCTAGCAGTGCCACCCAAGGACTGGGGCTGTTTTGTGCCTCTCTGTCCCGGGTGGGGTGAGACCCCCAGCTCAGAGCAGCCCAGTGCAGTCAGCGGGGCTTCTCCAGAGTGGGGAAGGTGCTGGACACTCATTCACCCCCTTCCACTGAATCCATGTGAATCCAAGGTTTGTGTGTTGTGTGGAGGTGGGAATGCAGGAGTGGTGGTGGCACCTTCTGGGCTCCATCCACACCAGCAGCACAGGAGCCACTCCACAGGCGATTGCCATGGGAATGTTGCAATGAAGCACCATGAGCCTGCAAAGACTGTGTTGACTCACCACCTTATCACAAAACGAAAGAATATATGTTTATTTTGTTCTTTCAGGTAAGAGTCAACTATGTTTTTCCAAAACTAGGGTGAGACACATGGGAAATGAACCATGGACATATCCCTGTGTCTCAGAGGGGGGATTTGATGACATGAAGTGCCATGAGAAGGTTAAAAATTCACTGAAGAACAGGACAGGACAAACAAAAGAACTTATGAAAGATAAGGAAATAACCAAATTTGCAGGAACTGAGAGCCATGACCTGAGAAACAAAGAGCAAGACACTATAAATCAAATTACAAATCCAAAGACCAACTTTGTGCTCATTAGCATAGTAAAATCCTGGCCCACAAGCTGTGATTGCCCCTTACTCACATAAGCCCCTTCCCCACAGAGCATGAGTAGTAAAATAAGTGTGCAAGGTATCCTTAAATCTTTAAATGGAGATGCAAGAATGCAAAGCCAATGGCTGCAGCTTTAGGTCATTACCTACAGGGAAATGCTGATTTCTATTGATCTGAGCATATAAAAGTGGGTACCTGGCATGCTGGAGGCATGCCAGCTTTGTGGATTCACCACATCTCTGCACGTATCTGCACCCATCTCTGCGTATTTATGAAATAAAGTCAATTATTTCAATTCTATGTGTGGATCAGCTTCTTGCACACAGAGTGAAGGAATTTGGGGCAAAAGGAAGAGGGATTGGCCTTGAAGTCTGGGACTGGCCTGGAGCTCTGAGCCTGGCCAGCAGCAGGGTCTGGCACAGGCCCCCTGGTAGGCGAGAGGCAGGGAGTACCCCTGGACTGCAGCACCCTGATGTCACAGCATGGCACTGTCAGGGCACAAGGCCAGACCTCTGAAAGCACCAGGGAAGGTGCTGGGGAGGTCTGGTGCAAGGAGGGCTCCCCAGCACGTCATTTCCCCCCTGGCATTGCCCTGTGTGGTGCAGCTGAGTGCAGGCAGCTGGAACTGGGTCTTTCCAGGAGATCGCCCTTGTGATAGCCCTGCCAGCCTCTTATCAGAGAGATGAATCAGCAGGAAGCAGCTTGGCCCAAAGAGCAAAGATCTCTGCTCCCAACCCTTCTGCTCCCAGGGCACAGTGCTGGGTACTCTGCTGGGGTGGGATACCCTGTCCATGGGGTACCCTGCCTGTGGGATACCCTGCCTGTGGGATACCCTGACTGTGGGATACCCTGACTGTGGGATGCCCTGCCCATGCCATACCCTGACTGTGGGATACCCTGCCTGTGGGATTCCCTGCCTGCCCTGCTGTGCCCCCAACCTGCCCTGAGGGATGGGTGGCTGCTGGCAGAGCTGGGCAGGTGAGTCATCCTCACACCTTCAGCTCCCCTCAGGTTCTGCAGGGACCCCCAGCCCAGGAGCAGCATGAGACTGGGTCACACACAGGGAAGGGGTGACCACAGTCCCACTTGGGCCATGACAGTGTCATCTGAGCTTGTCCTGTGTTCCCTGGCAAAGCCCAGTCAGTGTTGCTGAGACTACCCCAACAGGGCCATCCTCCCCCTCTAACATGATCTCATTCTAACAAAATTTCTTATCAAGGCACCTACCACTCTGTCTGAGATTCCTGGGCATGGGATACTGGAGAAGTCCCTCTGACCTCTTAATGGGAATGTAGAGACTCATAATGGGAATGTAGAGGCTGGTGAGAGCAAAGAGAGAATGGAAATAAGTTGTGAGGGTGTTTGACAGCATAGAGAAGCAGAGGGATAAGGGTTAAAAGATGTGTCCTTCCTGTGATTTCATTCAAATGAGGAGGAGGAGGGACTAATTGGCTGAAGATAAGGCCAAGCTGGGCCATGAATACAACTGTAAGACAAACAGAAGAACAGATACTTGAGAGTTTTACTTAAGGCTGATGATCTCTGAGAGAAAATAATGGAGGAAAGATCTTCCAGCAGTATCCACTTGCAAAGGGTATAAAAGGCAAGTCCAAGCTGGGTTTGCTGTCCTGAAGGAGCTCAGAGCACGGCAAGAACTGAGAGCCAGCCCTGAGCGATCCCACCGGGACACACGTCTGGGTTCAGGCTGGGAGTGCCACAGGTAAGCTGACCTTATAAGATACAACCACCCTCCCCTCCCACCGAGGGTTTCTGCACTTTCCCCATGCTCTCCTCTGTTCAGTGCAGTGCTTCTCTTGCTCCTCCTAGACCTGATCCTTCCCAGTAGGATGGAGCTGTGCAGGAGTGGGTGTGGGAGCTGGAAGATTGTCGTTATCCCATCACAGCTGTCTCAAACTGCTGGGCAACCAATCCCTCTTTCCTCCTGCTCCTCCTATTTTATCCTAATGCTTTTCCCAGGAAAATGTCTGACTATCCACCAGGATTCCTGAGTGGCACAGCCTGAGGCAGTGACACCTTTCAGAGCAGATCTTGTTGCAGCTCTCACTGACAACATGTTCCCAGGTGTCCAATCACTTTTCTCCCATGTTTGGGTTCACAGGAGCCTTCACCCCAATGATGGCTAACAAGAAGCCCTTCACCAGTGCCATCGTGGGGGTGGTGGTGGCACTCTCCATCATCGCCCTGGTTCTCAGCCTGGTGAAGGTTGAAGATGTGACACTGCCACCCACAGTCAAGGTGAGCCCAAAGGAAGGTCCCTGAGCACCACTGAAGAGACCTTGGGCAGGTGCTCAGAGACAACAGCTCATCTTAAGGGGAAGGGGGGCCAGTAGGAACTGCCTCACAGTAGCAGGGTGGGTGTTTTGTTCCCACCTCAAGGTGCAGGCAAAAGAAACACAGCCTGGCCACCTCGAAGTCAAAGAGGGAAGCTTCCTCTGGCACGAGCCACCATGCCATGCACTTGCTGTGTTTGGAGATTACCTTGGGGCAGATGGGCAGGGCAGAGCCCTGTCCCATCCCTCTGTTCTCTCAGGGCAGGGCAATACAGTTCCACGGGCCCTTTGTTCCTGCCAGCTCCCACCAGCCTGTGCTCACCTGCTCACACCATGGCACAAGGACTGTGCCTCCTCTCTCATCCCCTGAAGCTTAGCATCCCACCCTGGCTGCTGGAGGAGGGGTGGTGGGGCTTTAGGGTGAGGTGGAGGGCTTTATGGGGGACAGGCAGGTGTCTGGGTGCTCCTGGACTGGGCTGCTGTGGCTCTGCCAGTCCCTGCCCAGGCTGCTTGCAGCTGTGGGGTGGCAGAGAGCACTGGAGCTGGTGAATTGCTGGCCCCAAGGTGGGGCCAGTGTAGACACAAAAGGTATGTGACCGTGAAAGGAAATGAAAAAGCATGAGGAAACAATGAAGGAAACGCTTGTGTGAGCTGTCATGGCTGCACTGACCTCAGGAGAGGGAATGACAAAGTCCTTCAGCTGCCCTGAGAAATGCCTGTGCTGGGGTCACCGCTCTGCTCTGCCATGGCACACGCAGGCTGTGCCTCAGAGAGATGGCCTTGGGGGCAACTTCTGGCCCCACCACCCTGGCAGGGCCACGGTGGGGCCAGGGGCAGGCTGCTGCTCCCCACTACCATGATGTCTTGATCTTCCCTTCCAGTATGGGATGGTGTTTGATGCAGGCTCGTCCCACACCTCTCTGTTTGTCTACGAGTGGGATTCAGACAAGGAGAACGACACTGGTGTGGTCAGCCAGACCTTGTCCTGTGATGTCCAGGGTCAGTATCCCCCCGCCAGGGGCTCCATGCTGCCCTGTGTGTTCAAGTGGGGGGTGGGATGGCCTGGCCCCTGCTCTGGGCCTGCCCACCCTGGGCAGCTCTGTCCATCAGGCTGGCACTGTGGGCACAGAGGGGAGCACTGGCTGCAGGCAGGGCATCCCTGACTCCCAGGCCCTCAAGCACCATGTAGTGCCCATGCACTGGGTGGGACTGAAACACCTTGGTGGCAAATGAATTTTCATTCCTCTAACTTGGAGTGCCCCCAGCTGCTGTCCTGGCTGGGAAAGGTGTCACCCATATAGCTGGGAACGCTGCTGAAAGCATGGGAGATGTCAGGAATGCATAGGAGAGGAACTAAGTGTGGGTCAGTTGGGTCTCCAGGGGAGCCTGGAAAAGCACCTTTGATGCTAAGAATGGACAGAACTCACTGCCTTTAGCCCTCCTGATCCCTGATCCCCCTCCCCAGATATTCCCATCAGCCTGTCCCAGCCTGACTCTCTTCCAGGGCCTGGCATATCAAGCTATGCCAACGATCCCCCTAAAGCTGGTGATTCCCTAAGGAAATGCCTGGATAAAGCCCTGAAGATTGTTCCTGCTGAAAAACACAGGGATGTCCCAGCTTATCTAGGAGCCACAGCTGGCATGAGGCTACTGAGGTATCATTGTGGGGCACAGGGGTGGCAGCAGTGACAGAGCTGCCAACAGCCACTGCCAGGACACAGTGTCCTGCACGGGGCCAGGATCCCAGATCCCACATGGCCATGAACAAGCGACTGGGGAGTGGGGAGAAGGGGGGAAGGCAGCCTGGTGGGGTCAGAGGTGTGACTGAGCTGTCCTGAGCGATTTCCTCTGGGGCAGAGGGGCTGCTCAGAGGTGTCTGTTGGCATCCTGGGAGCCCACGTCCGGGGATGGTGATGCATGCCCAGTTCCAAGCAAGAAATGTTTCTCAGAATGATGTTTGCTCTTCATGATTCTTTAAACACAAGGGAGTTGAGATGCCACCAAGGGATGTGACAACTGCTCAGGTGGATAGGGGCTGGTGGGGGAGTGGGGCAGACGCCAGAGTCAATGAGGTGCTGCAGTACCTGTCCTGACCTTTCACCAGCCCATATTAGCTCTCTTTAAATATCAGCCCTCATTTCATGGCTCCTGGTTTTATGGCTGCAGATATCCCACATCATTCCCATGCCCTGGCAATCAGACCCTGTCCCTGGGGAGGAGCTGGCCTATAGCCTGAGGATTACTCACTTCAGAGAGCAAGCACATGCCAACAGCCCCAAGACATCCTCCCCACTCAGGTCTGAAACCAGGCTGGAACCTCCCAAAAGACCCCCTGGAGCTCAGCAACCAGCCTTGCCTTGGGTGCAGTCAGTGGGTGACGTTCAAACCCTGGTCTTGCAGGACAACCCCCTCTGGCCCCCAGCACTGTGACGATACTTAGGCAGGGAAGGGTGTCCTGGGAAACCTCTGTGTGGTTGTGATCAAACTGCACTGGAGGAAAGGGGTTGCTCTTGGTCCTACATGTGTGCTGCCAAGTGGACAGCTGGGATTTGCACCATACGAGCAGCTTCTTGCAGCAGGAAACATCTCACAGGTGTCCTTGTTGCAAAAACCGGGAGTTGTGGAGCTGTGAGAGAACAGACGGTTTCATTGTGTTTCCTCTGTAGCACTGGTTTCAGCTGGGTTTGTGTCCTGACCTTTGAGTCCTTCCTAGGGAACAGAACAGCTCAGCAGCAGGTCAAGTCCTGGCCGAAGTCACTAAAACCATGAGAGAGTACCCTGTGGCTTTCAAAGGGGCTCGAATCCTCACGGGAGAGGAGGAGGGGGCTTATGGCTGGATCACCATCAACTACCTGCTGGACTCCTTCGCTAAGGTGGGAGGAGGGTGGAACACCCACTCCTCTGCTAATACAGCTTTTCTGATTTTCCTTAAGCTTCCTTAGCACGGGAGATGTCAGGGTTAGAGGCTTTGGGGAATATTTCAGGGGAAGAAGACACTAACCCTCTGTCTTGCCCACAGTGAAGGAGGGAGAACTCAGGAAGGGGGGTGTCTGTTAAGAGCTCAAGGCAATCTCCACACCTTGTGGACAGAGGGTCTCTCAGGGACAGCGAGGTTGGCTGCACAGCCCTGTGGGGACCATTTGCTTCCGATGGGCTTTGTCTCACTGCCCTGGGAAGCTCCATATCCCTGTGGCACTGGGAGACTCCAGTTTTGGATCAATGTGCCAGTCTGAAGGCAGCTTGGACCAAAACTCTTGTCTTCCACCCTCTCTCCCAGCCCTGCCAGAGCTCAGTGCAGTGCTGGCACCGTTGGGCTCCTGTGAGAGCTGTCAGGGGATTCCTGGGCAGAATATCCTTCCCTTTGCACCAGCTCTCTGCAGCCTGGTCCTTGGAAAGGGCAGGACCCCAGGCCAGGTCCCCACCAGCACTTTGGTCTGGGGATTGGTGACCCAGAGGCCACGTGAGCCCACAGCATGTTGGCACATCAGTTCCATCTCTCTTCTGGCTCTGGTAAATGACCAGGCTGAGCAGGGGGTGACAGTGGGTGGTGGGGCTTCACGTCCAATAATAACTGAATATCCATTGAATTTAGTAACAAAATCCAGGTGACTTCAATGGGATGAGAATTCTGGTGAGGACAAATAAGCCCAGTCAAGTACTAATCCTCTTCCTCTCCCGTCTCTCCTTGGCAGTTCTGCCCCAAAACACACACGTGGCTTCGTCCAGAGGCAGCCAACATTTTCGGGGCACTGGATCTTGGAGGAGCATCCACTCAAATCAGCTTTATGCCTGAAGGTTCAGTGATGAACCAGAATGAAGCCTCTGAGTTCACCCTGTATGGGTACAACTACAACATCTACACACACAGCTACCTCTGCTATGGGCAGAATGAGATGCTGAAGAGGCTGGCAAAGGAATTAATTGCGGTGAGAGTGAGCTGAGGGGTAATTGGCCTCTGGTCTCATGATGCCAACCACAGACTTATTAATGCATAAAATAAGAACTGGCAAGGCTCTTCCAGAGAAGTATCAGCAAGGACTGAGAGGAAGTACAGACTCCTTGGAGCATGGCAGGCAAATGCAGAGAGGAGCACAGGAATCATAGAACCACATCCCTGGAAGGGAACTTAAAAACTAACTTGTTCCACTCCCCTGCCATGGGCGGAGACACTTCCAGGGATGGGAAAGTCAAAAGGGCAGTTCAGGAGAGATCTTCTGGCAGTACATAAGGGTGTACAAAAATGTGGGACCAGGATTTTGTCAGAGGTGCAAAGTGCCAGGCACAAGCTGGAACATCTGAGTTTCCAACCAGATGGAGAGAAAAAGTTTTCTTCAATAAGAATAGTCAGATATTAGAATAGGACCGAGAAACATGCAGAGTTGCCATCCTTGGAGATTCTCAGAACTTGATGGGACAAGGCTCTGAGTGACCTGCTTTAGTTGGTCATGCTTTAAGGAGGGAGTTGACACAGGGACTCTGTGAGCTCCCCCCAAAACTTGGCTACTCTCTGACTGCAAGAACCTGAGAAAACTGAACAGTAGACCTTTGTCAGGCCATTTTTTGTAAAGTCAGAGGTGAAATGAATCCTCATGGAGCTGCACCTTGCCAGGAGAGCAGCCTTGGTGAGCCAGAGGGGTCTGTTCCTGTGGTACAGCCAGGAAGGTCTGAGGTGTGACCCTGGCTGGGACTGGAGCTAGAGCCAGAGCCAGATCTGGGGTGGACAGGGCTTTGCATGCCCCAAAAATAATCCTGCTGGCCAGGGGAGAGACATGCTGGGTGCCTGAAACGTGTCTGCTTCGGTGGAAGAGGGGATGAGGCAAAGCCGAGTGAGAATTAGTGCTGAGCTCAGGCTGGGACTGCAGATGGCCCAAGACCAGAGCTGAACAGCAGAAGCGTCTTTCCCTGCTGAGGAGGTGGGAGGTGCCGGTGCCCCCGGCTCTGGGGGGAGTGCTGGGTCAGTCCTGGCCCCAGCCGGCCTGGCAGGAGGATCCGGAGGAGACTGAAGCCTGTGTTTTGCTGTCCCCAGGAGTCGGCCCCCGGCACACGCGTCCGTCACCCCTGCTACCCGAGCGGCTACAACGAAACCGTCTCGCTGTCCTCCTTCCGCACCAGCCCCTGCACCAACCGCAGCGACCCACGCCTGCCCCTCGTTGACAGGGAGGTGACGCTGGAGGGCAGCGGCAATGCCAGCCTGTGCCAGGCAGCCGTCAGGGAACTGTTCAACTTCTCGGCGTGCGGCCAGAGCCTGGACTGCACCTTCGACGGCGTGTTCCAGCCCCCGCTCCGGGGGCAGTTCATTGTAAGGCAGATCCGCCCTCCTGCCTCCAGGGCAGGGCACGTCCCAGTGCTGTGGTGTCCCCGCGTGCCCCGTGGCACTGCCACCTCCCTGCAGTGAACACTGTCCCTGGGCATGCCAAAGATTCCTGCTGCCTGGTTTGTCAGCCAAATCTCCAAATGGGATCTTGTTGATAATCACAGAACCACAGAATGAATGGTTTGGGTTGGAAGGGACCTTAAAGGTCTGTTAAAGGTCATCTCGTTGCACGCCCCTGCCATGGGCAGGGATGCCACCCATCGTATCAGGTTGCTCAGGGCCCCATCCAACATGGCCTTGAACACTTCCAAGGATGCATTAATAGAACAGAAGTTTCTCAAAACCCAAGTTTTTTGTAAAAAAGCAGGAATTCATCTAGCAGCCTTCAGGCAAGGCTCTGCCTGCCACCAGCAGGCACCAACCTCCCAGCCCACCATCTGCTGGGACAGGGACATCACTGCCCTAACACTACATGGGGTGGGACAAACCCTGTGAAGTACCAACCCCACCTCCTGCATCAGGGGAGAAGGAGGCAGCTGCCAGGGGTTCCCCATGTAGCTCACCAGAATTTCTGTCTCTTCCTTCCAGGCCTTCTCTGCCTTTTACTATAACTTCAAGTTCCTCAACCTGACAGAGGGGCAGCCACTGGCCGTGGCCAGGGAGGCCATTGAGCGGCTCTGCACAAGGAGCTGGGAAGATGTAAGCTCCCCATGGTGGACAATGCATGGAAACTTCACAAGCAAAGGGGTCCTGGGGTGGAGAGAGAGGAGTCAGGACCTTTCCAGGGCAAGGCTCCCTGTTTCTGAGCTGTGCCCTACACAGCTGAGCCATCCCTGAGCTCTGTGGAGACAGGACTGTCCTGCATCCATTCTTGGGGCTCTCCTTGCTCGTGCACCCTTGGGAAAAGAACAGCCAGGGCAGGTGAGGGCAGCAAGATCTCACCTCCAGCACAGGAACTGAGAATGAAGGGGAGGATGGGGATGGAGGTGGGTCTGTGGCACAGGAGGATGGTGAGTGCAGAGCCAGCTGCTGGCACCACTCTGCAGACAAGTCAAATCACAGAATTATATAATTCCAGACTGGTTTGGCTGGAAGAGAGCTTAAAGCTTATCTTGTTCCACCCCCCCTGACATAAGCAGAGAGACCTTCCACTACACCAGGTTGCTCCAAGCCCATCCAACCTGGCCTTGAACATTTCCAGGGATGGGGCAGCCACACTTTCTCTGGACAATAAATGGGGATGGATAAGGCCCAGAGATGTGACACCACCATGGGGCAAAGAGCAGGAGCCTCCTCCATGAGGAGGCTGAGACAGGAGAATCTGGGGCAGGACAAGCTCAAATGTATCTCTCTGCTTCCATGTGGAGTGTAAATCCTTCCCAAAGGAATTGGCCTGTGTAAACAGGTCCAAAATCACTGCCTGGTCCAGAAGTCTTTTACTGGATGCTGGGGAGTGCAGAGCCACTGCCGCCCATGCAGCGCTTGTCAGGGCATTGTCCCTGCACAGAAATTGCCTGTAACAACTTCCCTTCATCCCCAAACATTCCCCACCCCAGCTGTCTTCCAGCTACCCTAAAGAGGATCCCAAACGACTGCCTATGTACTGTGCCAATGCCAACTACATCCTCACACTCCTCCTCGACGCCTACAAGTTCAACGAGACCAACTGGAACAACATCTTCTTCCGGATGAAGGTGGGCAGCACTCCCAGCCTGTGTGTGGGAGCAGAGGTCGTGCTGGGGAAGATGCGGCCCCTGTGTCGGGGTGCAGGGGAAGCCACGGTCCTGAGAGCCCTGCCTGTCCCTGTCCCAGTGTGGCACTAGTGTGGGGACAGCTGCTGCACCCTGTTTGGGCTGAGCAGGAGTAGGTGGCCCTGTGACATCAATGGCTTTCCTTTAGGGCTAAGGCTCTGTCCTCTCTGTCCCCGTGCAGGCAGGGAGTGCTGACGTCGGCTGGACACTGGGGTACATGCTGAACCTCACCAACATGATCCCGGCGGAAGCTCCAGCCAGGGTGAAGGGGCACATGCCCTCTCTGTGGGCTGCAGCCATCACCTTCATCATCCTCACCCTAGTTTTGGGGCTTGCTGCCCTGCTCCTGCTCCTGTGGGTGTAGGAGCCTGGCTGTTTCGCAGTCCAGCAGGTGTGGATTGTGCTGGGGTGCCCATGCTCCTGCCCACAGGACTGGCACCTGAGGCTCAGACCATAATGCTGAACACATTCACCTTCATGGCACCAGAGAACTGGGGTCTGCCATCCCAGGGGACCAGCCCCAAAATGTAGACATGCACTTTGTAAGAGGAGCTCTGCTCCCATGGAGACCTGATGGAATCAGCCTACAGAAGTCTCAGCCATGCCTATCTGTCTCTTCATATCACCACCTGTTACAGACACAGCTCCATCCCAGTGGAATGTGGGGCCATGAGAGCCAGCCTGGCCATGGAAGAATTCCCAGTGCCAGACTGATAGTGCACAGCTGCAGGCACCTGGTGACAGGGTGCTCCAAGCAATTCTGGGTATGACCACAGTCACCAACAGCCAGGTGGGTTCCTGCCAGGTCTGCCAGCTGGCTCTGCTGAGTCTGTCACCTGAGCTTATGTGGAGATGGTCTTGAAGAGAGAAGGCAAACTGAGCATCCAAAGTCAGAAGTGTGGTCCATGCCCCTCCAGACGGTCCATCTCATCTTGTCATCATGTTGTCATGTCATGTCATCTCATCATCACATGTCACCATCTCATCCCATCATCCTGTCATCATGCCATATCATGTCATCATGTCATCTCATCATGTCATCTCATCATCTTTCTTTTTGTCTGGGATAAAGGCATTGATGTTCCTGAGTGCCTTAGTGGAGACAACACCAGCAGAAGGTCTGGGGTCTGGGGGTGTCAGGGTGAGACTCCAGCAGGCTCTGAGTGCTGCCCTGCATGTGGCTGAGCTGGGTCCTGCCCACAGCTGTGCCTCTGCCTTTGCCTTTTGTTCTGCTTGTTTTTATCTGCCCTGTGGATGATTCATTGTTGTTGTTTGTGTACCCACACCCACAGTCCTGACCATGGGTGTCCCTGTGGAGTGACAGCTCTCATGACCCACATAAAGATTGGAAAAGACAGCACGTGGAGAAATGCCAGTTCCTTTGCTCCCAAACAGTCATGATTTTATTGCTTCTGTCTCCCAGATAAGGGCAGGTGATGACGGCAAGAACTCAGGGGAGAGGCAACATTGCTCAAATCTATGGGTGACGTCCCTGGAGACATTGACGTGTCTGCTGGACCTTGGAAAGGAGCCAGCAGGGTATGAGAAAAGACTTTTTCCTTCTGAGAGGAGGGTATCTTACCTCATCCATTAGTGGCTGTCAGTGGGATTCCCCAAAAAATATAAGAGGGACCCTGACATGTCCGAGCAGTGTTCCCCAATCACCCTGTGCTGGAAAGGGAGGATGAGCTGTCTGCCAGGCACAGGGTGTAACTGGTCTGGAGAGGAACTTCACACAGGAGAACAGAGGGCTGCACCATGTCCCACCTCACAGGGCTTCCCAGTACAGGCCAGTGTCCTCCCACAGCCCCAGTGCCATGGTCCCTCGGGCTGGCACTGGCCATGGGCAGACCTTCGCCCTGGGATGGGGCAGGACACTTCTGCCCCACACAGGGTATCTGCTGTGGGCTGTAACCAGCCCTGTGATGGCCCCACTGCTTCCAGAACCCCCTTCTCCCCTTTGTGGCCCTCCATCTCCAGCTGTGATCCCCACACCCCAGTGCTGAGCCTCTGCCCCACATGGCCATGCTCCCTTTCCTGGAGCATCTCCAGCAGGCAGGGTGGGGAAAGCAAAACCAGAGAGCACACAGCTGTGGGGAGGGTATTACACAGCACGTGGCAGCTCCAGCTCACCAGGCCATGGCTCAGGGCCCCCCACGACAAGTCCACAGCCCCAGGGCACATGGGGGTGATCCCTGGGCAGCAGCTCCTTGCACAGAGTGGCAGTGGGACCCAGTGGCCTCAGCCGCATCTGGAGCCAGCACTGCTACAGACGCTCATAGCCTGAGGAGTTTCTCTGGCAGCACATGGCTGTGAGCAGACAGAAGGTGAGGATGAGCATGATGGCCAGTAACACTGTGGCTGCCATCCAGCGGCTTCTCTGGAGCACTATGACTGCCGGGGAAGGCTCTGAGGGAATCATGTTGGTGAGATTGAGCATGTAGCCCAGAGTCCAGCCCACGTCTACGTTAGCAACCTGAGCAGACAGAGGAGGGAGAGGGATGTAAAAGGCTGCAAAGTACCAGGCAAGCTGCAGAGCTAGAGAAAACCTCTGCTACTGCACCCACAGGTCCTGCTCCATAGCCATTGCATCTGTGCCCACCTTGGGCTGCAAGGCCCCATTAGTGAGATAAAGTGGGGGAGAGCATAAGGAACCAGGCCTGATGTCCCAGCAGGTGCTGGATGTAGCTCAAGAACTGCCCTGGGTATGGGCAGTGGGGCCGTGCTGGCCCAGTATCCCTTGTCAGGGCAGGGGCAGCAGCAGGGTGGGCACGAGCCATTTCATGGCACAAAGTGTGGGAGCTGGGGGCAGCTGGTCACTCTACCTGCTGGACGAAGTGGATGTTAAGCCATGTTTTCTTGTTGAACTTGTAGCCTTGCAGGAGAAGGGTGAGGATGTAGGAGTTGACTGCACAGGCATCACGGAGGTGGGTCCTGTTTGTTGTGGGGAACAACTGTTGCACCTGGAGAGGTGGGAGAACAGGGGTGGGCTGCCAGCATGGGGCAGTGCTTGGTGTGCCCACACTGGGGAGCAGCCCTCAGTGCAGCTGGGGATAAAGACTGGGAGAGCACAGAGGACCCAGAAGGCCATTGGCTGCTCTCCCATGTCTCTCCAGGTCCTGAGATTTTTGTGTTCCTCCCAGAAATTTCCAGCTGCCCCCAGCAAAGGATGGGCTGCAGATGAGCTTTCAGGCTGCCCAGTACCCAGAAGAAATGCAGTCAGGGAGTGGCACCTCCTGAGCAGGATCTCACCTTGTCCCAGGTCATGGCGCAGAACTCTCTGATGGTGGCATTGACCAAGGCCAGGGACTGCCCACCCGTCAGGTTCAGAAAGTGAAGGGAATGATAAAACCCCGAAAAGGCCTGCACGTGTTTGAGACAGAAGGTGACAGGCTGGTAAAGCATCCAGGCCAAAACACCACCCGCCCCACCTCTGAAGGGGTCCCTGTAAGGCAGCTGTCCCTCATGGAGGGAACTGGGAATGTTCACCACACCACCACAGATTGGAGCTAGGGCAGCAGAGGTCCGGAGCTGCCTGGCACATGGGTGAGCACCCTGCCTGTCGCAGGGGTTCCCTTTTTCCCCACCCCTTCCCACAACCAGTGGCAGAGGAGGGTCCCACCCTCCCTCCTCCTCCACCCCCAGGCACAAGGACAGAGGCTCCTTACAAAGAACTGTCCCCGCACGGGGGGCTGATACACCCCATTGAACCCGCACGGCCTCGGGGCCCTGCAGCTGAAGTTGAAGAGTTTCTGGATGGCCATGCGGCACTTGGCTGGGTCCCCTGTGCCCGTCACCGTGAGCACCAGGGCAGGGCTGGCTGTGCTCGGGGCACGGACACACGGACTGTCGTACAGCTCTGCCACGGTGACGTTCTCCTGGTATCCACTGGGGTAGCAGGGGTGGGAGATCTGGGCACTTGGGCTGTCCTGGAGAGAGCAGAGCCGGGAATGGGGCTGGGTGGGCCATGCCACTGAGACCCCACCCACAGACACCCCAAAACGCAGGACCTGGGCCCTGGGAGGGTTTGAGGACAAGCAGCACCCACGCTGTGCATGACTAACCTGCCCACGGCTCTCCCTGTGCCCCCAAAGTCTGAGCTGTGCCGGGTGACGGTGGCACTGCCAACCCCGGGCGGTGGCACCTGCTCCCCAGAGTGGTGGCAGCTGCTCCCCAGGGCAGTGACACCTGCTCCCCAGGGCAGTGACACCTGCTCCCCAGGGCTCTGCTGGGGCTCTGCCTGCACTGACAGCTTGCTGCTCTCGGCACTCTCTCCGTGCCCACCGCACCCTGCGGGCCCTTGGACGGGCAGCACCGAAGGTGCATCCCGACTGTGCTCCGGGAGCAGCCCTGGATTGCAGGGCACAGGGATGGGAGCTCTGGCCCAGGGCAGTGGGGAGGGCACCGCACAGCCAGGAAGCCACGTGGGGAATGTGCTGGGAATTCTCTCTGGGCACAAACTCAGCCAGGGAGAGCAAAGGGACACAGGGAAAACCTACAGATACAGCTGGCCTTGGGAGAGTACAGAAAATGCCATTCCATGTCAGGGTCTGGGGAGAAGGGAGCCCTGGCAGGGAACCACCACCACCCTCCACCCAAAGGAGGGAATTTCTGGTTCCATGGATAAAATCTCAAGCTCTCTCAATTCCCTAACACTTCAGCCACAGGCAAGCCCAACATTTCTGGGGGACATGTTTCATGGCATGGGGGATGGCTGAGCAGCTCCTGGGCTGAGGCTGCAGTACCTGGTGCAGAGCTGCCAGCAGCATCTTCAGGGCCTGTGTCTGCCCATAGCACAGGTAGCTGTGGCTGTACAGAGAGTAGTTGGTGCCGTACAGCCGGAAGAAGACGGAGGTGTTCCTGTCCTCCACGGCCACTCCGGGCTGGAAGGTTATTTGTGTCGAGGCACCTCCAAGGTCCAGAGCTCCAAGAACCTCGGTGTCCTGGGGATGTTCCCATTTCTCTGCAAAGGAAAACTGGACCAATACACAGCAAGTGTTAGTCTGAACTGCAGGGAGTCGCAGCCCCTGTGAAAACCCTCATGGTTCTGGGGCTCAGAAGCCCCAGAGGGACCTTCCATGTCCTGTCTCCCTGTTTCACCCTCACCTGCCCACACCCTCCTCAACCCACACAGACTTCCATGGAGCACTGAGCTCTGACCCCCTGGCTCTGCACATCTCCTGCCATCCCAAGACTTCGAGGAGGGAAAAGGGAACTCCTTCATCTGGGGGCTGACACTGCTGCATCCCTGTGATACCAAAATCCACCCCTGTGTCAGTGGAGAGCACAGAGCTGGGCTCAGCTGGACACAAAGATCCTGGGAATCACAGCAGTGGCTTTGAATCTGCAGCCCACGACCACAGGTGACATGGAGCTGGGTGACCAGTGCCCTAAAACTACACTCTTCTCTCTTCTGGGAACCAGGAAATGTGGCTGTAGCTCAGACAGGGACATTGTCAGTGCTCCCCTGCCCTGCCCTCCCCCGAGCACACACCTTGACAAGTGTCTCCAGCAGGTAGTTGACGGTGATCCAGCCAAAGGAGCCCTCCTCTCTGCCCGTCAGGATCCGAGCTCCACGGAACTCCACGGGGTACTCCCCAATGGCCTTGGCCACCTCGGCCAACACCTGCTCAGCCTTGGTGCTGTTCTGCTCCCTGCCAGGGAAGGGACAAACACGGGTGGTGCAGGAGGCCTCGGCTGGCAGCGGTGAGAGCCGCCCTGGCAGCGAGAGGCTGCTGTGCCCTGCCAGGGAGCAGAGCTGCTCACAGATGGGCACGGCCCCCCATCACTGCCCTGCCTGGGGCTGCCTCCCGACAGCCACAAAGCCCTCACCTGGGGCATTGGGAATCTCCCAAAAAACGCTGCCTGTGGGCTCTGCCGCAGCACCGGGAATGTTAATGCCACTCTGGCAAAGGGGCTTCACCCCCTTCTGGGGCTGCTGCCAGGCTGGCACTGCAGTGGGCTGGGGGCATCCCCCGGGCACGGCCAGTGGCTGCCCCGGACACCCCCTGCACTGCAGACAGGGCTGCTCTGCCCACCCCCACGGCCTGCCTGGGCAGCCCCCCGTGTCCCAGCCCCCCATCCAGCCCCTGCTCCGGCCGCAGCAGCGCGGTGGGCACGGGGCGGGCACGGCCCCGGCACTGCGGTACCTCAGCAGCCGCATGCCGGCCGTGGCCCCCAGGTACGTGGGGGTGTCCCGCTGCTGCTCTGCCGGCACCATCTTCATGGCCTGGTCCAGGCAGGGCTTCAGGCTGGCACCAGCCCCCGCGGGGTCGTCGGCATAGCTGGAGATGCCGGGGCCTGCCAGAGGGTACCAGTGATGGAGACAGTCCAGTTCCATCCCGCAGGGACAGCACAGCAGGGGATATGCCCACCCATTCCC
This sequence comes from Pithys albifrons albifrons, assembly GCF_047495875.1. Taxonomy (NCBI): domain Eukaryota; kingdom Metazoa; phylum Chordata; class Aves; order Passeriformes; family Thamnophilidae; genus Pithys; species Pithys albifrons. Next base: position 2,454,576 of record NC_092477.1, on the reverse strand, counting down.
TCAGCCCAGAGAGGTCTATTGGACTTCCTCAGCAATACCCAGATGTCCCAGTCACAGCCAAAACCCTTCTGTGGTCAGTACTGTACAGTTTACCAAAATGCAAACTGGTGACCCAAGGAGCAGTCAGGAACCACCTATGAGAAACAAGGTGGCCCACTGGATTGCTCAGGGACTTATGTAGGGGTTTTGGGAGTCCTTGTGTGCACATGGAGCTGTACCTTATGGAAGAAGCTGTGAAGAGATGTTGTGGGAAGAAGAGCCAAGGAAGCAGAGGCACTAGAAAAGGAGCAAACTGCATATCCAGCATCCCAAGCTGTGCAGTGATGCACAGCTGGACAGGACTGGCTTCAGGACCTGTGCTAACTGGGGGCCAATTTCCTCGCCCAGCTCTGCATTCCACAGTTACTGCAGGGCTCCCTCAGGTGCAAACCAGCCCCTAACACTGTCCTGTCGTTCCTCACCAGGTCATTTCCCTTCAGCCCAGAGCAGGGTGAAAGACTCAGATCAGCAACAATGTTGTAAGAGTCTGTGACAGCGATCCACAAGGCTGGGAGAGGGGCAGGCACATCCCGGCACACTCACCGGACACGGTGCAAACATCCACCTGGGACACGATGCCGGTGCCGTTCTCCTTGTCCGTGCGCCAGCGGTAGGTGTAGAGGGACGTGTGTGTGGAGCCAGCGTCGAACACCAGACCGTACTGGGGGACACAGAGGGGACAGGGGGTCACGTCTCTCTCGGGGCTGCACCAAGTGCCACGGGGGGTTCTGAGAGCTTCCCATGTGTGAGCGTGAGCAGCAGAGGTTTGCGGGTCCACCCTCCTGTTAAGCAGCCCTGCCCCACCTCTAACAGCCCCGGTTTTGCCATTCCAGCGGGTTACGGCTCAGGGAGGAAGGACACACAGGTCAGTGGGGGATTCAAAGCAGGGAGGCACCCGGGCACGGCCCAAAGGGTTCAGGCTGCTCCCAGACCTTTGACAAATCTCACAAAACCTGACAGTTTTTAGCAGATCGACGGCAGAAAGCAGCACAGGAGAGAGGTGTAAACCCAACAGGTGACCTGGACTTCTGAAAGCAGGGAAAGAGAGCCTGGGATGGCAGATGGAACAGTCACGGGGAGAGGGCTGTGCTTCTCTTTCCCATCCTTAGCAAGAAGCCAGGACCGTGATTTGAGGGTGGTTAGTCAGCCCAGTTCCACCTTGATAAGGATAAGCCCTGAAAAGTTGGACTGGTTATAGGAAGATTTGCAAGCAGAGAGAAAGGCAGGGCTGATGGAAGAATGAGAGGTGGAAAAGGGCTGGTGGTCATTCCCGGGCTCCCCCAGGTCCCACTGGGCACCTACTTTGTTCCTCATAGGAAGGGCAGCATCCTTTGCCGGGGTCAGGACCAGCAGGAAGACAGCCACCCCCAGCACTCCCAGCAGGGCCGCCGAGCTCCAGCCCACCGCCCGGAGCAGGCGCGGCGGCATCGATGGTCTGTGGCGGGGGAAGGTCTTTGGGAGGGTCTTTGGGGGGATCTGTGGGGAGGGACGGCCGTTGGGAGGGTGTGCGGTGGGGGATGGCCTTTAGGGGGGTCATTGGGGAGGGATGGTCTTTGGGAAGGTCTGTGCAAAGCGATGAGTTTGGCAGGGGTCATTGGGGAGACCTGGATTTGGGACGGATCATTTGGGGGGATGGTCTTTGGGAGGAAGGTTTGCGAGGAGGCGGGGTCTTTAGGAGGAGGGTCTACAGGGAGGGACTGTGGGCAGGGATGGCTGTTGGGAGGAGGGTCTGCGGGAAGGGAGGGTCTTTAGGAGTAGGATCAGTGGGGAGGGATGGTCTTTGGGAGGGTCTGCAGGGAGGGAGGGTCTTTAGGCGGAGGGTTTGCAGGGTGGGATGATCTTTGGGAGGAGGGTCTGTGGGCCGGGATGGTCTTTGGGAGGAGGATCTGTGGGAGGGATGGTCTTTCGGAGGGCCTGCGGGAGAGAGGATCTTTGGGAAGGGATGGTCTTTAGGAAGGTCTGCGGGGAGGGACGGACTTTGCCAGGGCAGCCCAAACCCACTTGTCCCTGCCCCGAACCTCCACCCCCTGTGAGATCCCCTTCTCCCAGCAGCTCGGGATCCCCCACCCCTGCGTGACCCCCGGGACACGAGGCGGACGAGTGGGGACACCATGAACTTGGCTGCCCCGACCCGCTGGGAAGGGGCAAGGGGCGCAGCTCGCTCCTGCCGCGGTCCCGCCGCCCCCGTACCTGTTCCGGGACCACCTCCGTCCGCGGGCGTGGGGCGGCGATCGGGGCACAGCCAACCCCGGCGGCCCCGGGCCCTGCGGGGAAGCGAAAGTGGAGCTGAGCCGCTCTCGGACGTCCGGGGCTGGCCGGGGCGGGCTCTGGGCGCTGCCGCGGGCGGAGAGAGCGGGAAGCTTGGGGCTGCAGCTGCCTGCACGGGGCACCCGGGCTGCCTGCACCCTGCCTGCGCCTCTGCCTGCACCCTGCCTGTACCTCTGCCTGTTCTGTGCCCGCTCCCTGCCTGCACCACGCTCCTGTGCCCCTGCCTGCCGCTGCTGCAATGACCCAAGGCTGTGCGACACGTCCTGGCCGTGGGGGCAGACAGGACCCTGGCCATGGTGGCAGTTCGGTCCCTGCCTGTGGGGATGGATCCCACGTGGATGGCCGTGGAGACAGGTCTTCACTCGCCAGGTCCCTACTGCTGTCCTGGGTTCCTCTGCCAGCTTGGCTCTGCCTGCAGAGGGGCAGTGCGGGTCCGGCAGAGCCAGGTGACAGCAGGGTGACAGCAAGGTGACAGCAGGGTGACAGCAGGGTGACAGGGCAGGCGCTGCCTCTCGCAGTGTGCTTGTGCAGCAGGTCTGGGCAGGGATGTCTGTGGGGCTCCCGGAGCTCAGGCTCTGCCTCGTCGCGGGACCGGGTGCTCTCAGGCGGGATCCCGGGGGACGGGGGGAGCCTGGGGATCTGCTCCCCCGCCGATCCCTCCGGTCACCGCAGGCCCCCCCCTGCCCTCGGGCTGAGCGCTCCGGGCTGCCCCGCTCCTCCGGCAGCGAAGTGGTTAACCCCGGATGCTATTTCCACCCCGGCTCTCCAACCCCAGCCCCGCTGCCTCCTGAACGAGCGCTCTCCAGGGCAGGTTGCTGGTGCGGGGCCAAGGGGAGGGCCACACCAGCGGACAGCCTTTGTCCCAGGAGCGGGCTCCCGGCTCCAGGTACGCGCCGACTCCGGGACAAGCGCGGCGGGGCCGGAGCGACGGCCGGAGCCGTCGGGTGAGCCGGGGCAGGGGCTGGTGCCCCCCGAGGGAGTGGGCTGGGAGCGGGCCCTGGGCAGCAGCGGGACCGGTGCCAAGGGGAAACACGCTCTGTGGGCTGCAGGGGCAGGAGGACAGGGCTGGGGAGGGCAGTCGTGGTGCCCAGGTGCGAGGGGCAGAGGGACCCAGGTGGGGCATGGACAAGGCACGGAGGGCACTGCCGAGACCCAGCGCTGGTGGGAGGCGGGAGGCAGGGGACCGCTCTGCCTGGCAAAGATGCTCCTGGTATCCATATCCACCCTCTTAGAACCTTCAGAGCCCTTTTGCCTTTCAAATCCCAAACGTGCCTGGTGGGGAAGCCAGCTCCCGGTTTTCCTGAGCAACAGGCAGTTTAGATCCTTCAGGGTCTCTGACCCTTCCCTCCCAAATGCTGAGGCCTCACTCCCTGTGCACGAGGAATGCTGCAGGTGAGGGATGTCCCACGGGTGTTGGTCAAGCTCTTTGTTGTGCCCAGTCGTACACAAACAAGTGCAGCCTGGTCCAGATGCTGGGCACAGCTGGGAGCTTTCCACACATGGAAGTAGATGGGCACTGCACAGCAACGTGCCTCGTCTGCAGCTTTGGAGGCATCACAACCACCTTCCCATCCCTGCTGCTCACTGAACCTGCAGGGATGGGAGCAGGTACTGGAGGTGGCCAGCCCCTGGTGCCATGGCAGGGCTGGGCAGATCAATCAGCTTCTCACACACCTCTCGCCTTGTTTTCCACATGCTGAGCTCCCTCTCTGTGCCCTGTTCTCCTCCCTGCTCTCCTGCCTTTGGATGTTCCCTCCTGCTCAGTCAAAATGGGATTAGTCCCTACCAGAGCAGGGGGAGCCCATTTCCCACCCACTCCTGTGTTCAAGATGATGCAGTTTTATCACCAGTTCCTATACTTCCATCACACAGTGCCTGGGACAGAATTTTCCAGGATATGGGCTGGGCTGGGGACTTTTGCCATTGCTTTGTTTTTTACCTGGAGCAGATGAATCACATCCCAACAGCAGTTATATCTGGGCACACTCTAGCAGGGCTAATAGGACTGGAAATGTGACAACTGGGAATATGGTTTAGTGGTGATCATGGTGGTGCTGAGTTAAGGATTGGACTTGATCATTTTGAATCAATAACCACTCTGATGATTCGAAGAGGTCTTTTCCAATCTTAATGATTCCCTGTTTCTATGATAGGGATTAATCAGCAGCTTCCATATGATCTCTTCTGGCCATTGCTACTGTTGAGGGAAGGGCTCTGGCTGTAGGATAAGGTCTGATAAGGGATTTCAGTAGTCCTGTGTCCCAGGAAGCTGCTGTTCTTCATTGTGCATCTCATGGCATGCAGGACATAACTCACCCTTGTTCGTCGCCGGAGATGCTGACCCCAAAACAGGAATCAGCATCTCCTTTGACTTTCCCAAAGGTCTTTCCTCTCTGCAGACCTGGGAAAAAGGCAGAGAAATTTCTTAGGGGAGAATTATGTAGCCAAGTGACAGCTCCAGGTTCCACCCAAAGCACTGGTAGGGTTAAACCACATCTTTGGGTTGTGCCCAGGGCTCTCAGGACATCCACTGTTCAGCCAGAGTGTGAAGAAAGGTCAGCCTGGCTCCCCACAGGCATCCTGCCTGTGCCGCTCATGCTGCAGGGCAGGGCAGCGCAGGAGGAGGAGGAGGAGGGAGAGCTGTGCATTTGCAAAAGCCCATCTGGACCAGCTGTGAGGTGCTGACCATGTGCACATGTCATCGTCCCTGTTCTCAGGTCACAGAGAACCAGACCCTTTGGCTTTGCTTCTCTGCTTGCAATTTCTTATGGGTGTCTTGGGGCTGGTTCTGCTGGGAGCTGAGCTCTGGCAGACAAGTGGGAGGTGCAGGCCCTGCTCCAGTGCCAGGCGCCATTGCTGTGACCATGCCAGCCTGGCTATGGGCTGTGTGCCCAGATTGGCAGGAACTTCCCTCCTCTGCCCTCCTGCCTGCCCTTGGGGCTGCAGGAGAGGCTTGGGGAGCACCACAGGCAAGGACACTGACCCTGTGTGTCTCTTACCTGCTGTGGCACCGGCAAGAGTGGAGAAGAGCTGGACCAGGCAGACTACACATGGCTGGAGATGCTGTTCTCCTGCCTGGAGCAGAGAAGACCTTCTCAGGGACACTCTGGGCCTGTTGGACAATAGATGTTACCTGATGGTCCAAGTGTTGTGGAATGGGTTTTGCAGTGGCAGCATGTGCGTGCTGCCCACACAGAGGGATGCAGCTCTGGCCACACTGGGAAGCTGGCAGGGCATGGTCCTGCTCCCAGGCTGGGATTCCAGCCAGTCACAGCTGTGCTTACCCCAGTGATCCTGCTGGGAAGGCAGATGCTGACCTGCCACTCAGCTGGCAGTTTGAGCAGGGCAGAGGGCTGGGGCCAAGGCACAGAGGGCTCTGAGGGGCTGCAGGTGAGAAGGCAGGGCCGAAAAAGCCATGCTGAAAATCCTCCAAAGAAGGAGTGCTCAGGACAGGATGTCCCAGCCCAGGGACTGCCAAGAGCCCTGTTGGAGTGAGTCCACAGGAGACCATGCAGATGCTCCAAGAGTTGGAGCACTTCTGCTCTGGAGACAGGCTGAAAGACCTGGGAGTGTTCACCTGGAAAGGGAAGGCTCTGAGGAGACCTTTCTGTGGCTTTTCAGTGCTCAAAGGATACTTATAAGAAAGATGGGGACAAAACTTTTAGAAGAGCTTCTAGTTATAGGACAAGGGGTGATGGTTTTAAACTAAAAGAGAGGAGATTTATATTAGATGTAAGAGATTTTTTTGTAATGAGGGTGGTGAGGCCCTGGCACCGCTTGCCCGGAGATGCTGTGGCTGCCCCATCCCTGGAAGTGTTCAAGGTCAGGTTGGATGGGGCTCAGAATAACCTTGTATAGTGGAAGGTGGACCTGCCCATGGCAGGGGGTTTGTACTAGATGTGTTTTAAATGTCCCTTCTGACCCAAAGCATTCTATGGTTCCATGGTAAAGCAGCTGTGCACCACAGGATGGCTCCACTGTGGGGGAAGAGGAAGGTCCCATCTTGACAGGTCCCATATCCATCCATGAGATTTGCGTTTCAAAACTGTCTTTGCAAATGCTGAGGTGTGAGCTGGGGCCTGGGGCTGTCCTTGCAGGTTGGAGGAGGAATGGACTCCAAAGCCAAGGCCATTGCTGGTCTCCTGGCAGCCACCTGTGTCTGCAGCATCATCGCCCTTGTTCTGAGTGTTGTGAATGTGAAGGATGTGTTTCTGCCCCCAAGCATCAAGGTGGGTCCTTGGGAGGAGCACAGCCACCCATTCTCCCCTGAGTGCTGACTCCCCACTGGGTGTTGGATTTGGCCCAGGTTTAAGGTGGGCTGTGCAGTTTGTGCCCCAAGGCTGGAGTGGGTCTAGGCTGAGTTTGGTCACTGTGAGTGGCCCTGCAGCACACACAGCCTTTTCATCACAAAGCACTGCCTGCTCCAAGGGCTTGGGATGGATCCTTGTCCCCAGCACAGCTGGTGACTGCAATGCCACCAGAATTTCTCTGTCCTGGTGACAGTCTTGACTTGACCACTCAAGGTTCCTCTGCCCACGAGGAGCTCTGCTGGCTCTCCTGGAGCTTCACTGTCTGCAGTGGGTGACACTGGTGGGTGACACTGGCCTGCACCCCCCCACAGCCCATGTCCCCTCTGTGTCCCCCAGTACGGTCTGGTGTTCGACGCTGGCTCCACACACACGTCCCTCTACACCTACCGCTGGCGCGCGGACAAGGAGAACGGCACCGGCATCGTGTCCCAGGTGGATGTTTGCACCGTGTCCGGTGAGTGTGCCGGGATGTGCCTCCCCTCTCCCTGCCCCAGCTCACCTGGGGGTGCTGTGGCTGGCAGCCCTGGTGCTTGCCAGGGTGGTTGTTCCACATGCCAAAGCTGGTTCTTGTCAGGTGTGCTGAATGGCTTCTTTACTTGTTTGTTTGTTTGTTTGTTTGTTTGTTTGTTGAGCATTTTTAAATGCCCACAGGGGTCTTTATTCCTATTGCAAAGGTGCTATCAAGCTTTGACACAAGAACAAGTCTCTCCAGGGGAAGGGAACAGGCCAGGCAGGGGATGTAGGCTCAGATAAATGGTACTTGTAGCTGGGCTAGGGCTGGCAAATGTCACCAGGCCAAGGCAGATGTGCTTGGGCAGGAGGTGAGAGGGCTCAGGGCTCAGCTCAGCCTCCTGTCCTGCTGAGCAGCAGAGGCAGTTATGGGTTAACTGCCAAGGCCCGGCCAAGGGCAAAGTGTAACAGGTGGTGCACAGGGCAATGGCAGTAGTTGTGTGCAAAGCTCCCAGGAAGGTAAATAATGATATTTTCACCCTGGAGCCTGTTCCTACCCACCACAGGACCATGGCGGGTGCTCAGATCTGGTGCCAGCCTCTGAACACAGGAGCTCGGGCAGGCTGTGCAGAGGGCAGCTCCGTGTGTTGTCAGCTCCACATGCCATTGCAGCAGGACATAGGAGAGCCTGCCCCTTCCTCAGGGAGATGAGGAATGGCTCTGGTTGTCACCAGGTCCTGCAGGACTGGCTGGCCATATCCAGACAGTTCAGCCCCCCGGGTTAAGCATGTGCTCAGGATCACAGCCACACACCGCAGCTCTCCTGCTCCATCCAGAGCAGCAGCTCAGCTCACCGCGGCTCCCGGGGGGTGTGGCTATGACACATCTGACAGACGAGCTCCAAACACCCGTTTCAGGGACATCCCTTGCAAGGGTAGGACTGGCCCGGGTGTGCAGCCAAAAACCCCTGCGGGCTTTCTAGGTGGGCATATCCCCTGCTGTGCTGTCCCTGCGGGATGGAACTGGACTGTCTCCATCACTGGTACCCTCTGGCAGGCCCCGGCATCTCCAGCTATGCCGACGACCCCGCGGGGGCTGGTGCCAGCCTGAAGCCCTGCCTGGACCAGGCCATGAAGATGGTGCCGGCAGAGCAGCAGCGGGACACCCCCACGTACCTGGGGGCCACGGCCGGCATGCGGCTGCTGAGGTACCGCAGTGCCGGGGCCGTGCCCGCCCCGTGCCCACCGCGCTGCTGCGGCCGGAGCAGGGGCTGGATGGGGGGCTGGGACACGGGGGGCTGCCCGGGCAGGCCGTGGGGGTGGGCAGAGCAGGGGGTGTCCGAGGCAGCCACTGGCCGTGCCCGGGGGATGCCCCCAGCCCACTGCAGTGCCAGCCTGGCAGCAGCCCCAGAAGGGGGTGAAGCCCCTTTGCCAGAGTGGCATTAACATTCCCGGTGCTGCGGCAGAGCCCACAGGCAGCGTTTTTTGGGAGATTCCCAATGCCCCAGGTGAGGGCTTTGTGGCTGTCAGGAGGCAGCCCCAGGCAGGGCAGTGATGGGGGGCCGTGCCCATCTGTGAGCAGCTCTGCTCCCTGGCAGGGCACAGCAGCCTCTCGCTGCCAGGGCGGCTCTCACCGCTGCCAGCCGAGGCCTCCTGCACCACCCGTGTTTGTCCCTTCCCTGGCAGGGAGCAGAACAGCACCAAGGCTGAGCAGGTGTTGGCCGAGGTGGCCAAGGCCATTGGGGAGTACCCCGTGGAGTTCCGTGGAGCTCGGATCCTGACGGGCAGAGAGGAGGGCTCCTTCGGCTGGATCACCGTCAACTACCTGCTGGAGACACTTGTCAAGGTGTGTGCTCGGGGGAGGGCAGGGCAGGGGAGCACTGACAATGTCCCTGTCTGAGCTACAGCCACATTTCCTGGTTCCCAGAAGAGAGAAGAGTGTAGTTTTAGGGCACTGGTCACCCAGCTCCATGTCACCTGTGGTCGTGGGCTGCAGATTCAAAGCCACTGCTGTGATTCCCAGGATCTTTGTGTCCAGCTGAGCCCAGCTCTGTGCTCTCCACTGACACAGGGGTGGATTTTGGTATCACAGGGATGCAGCAGTGTCAGCCCCCAGATGAAGGTGTTCCCTTTTCCCTCCTCGAAGTCTCGGGATGGCAGGAGATGTGCAGAGCCAGGGGGTCAGAGCTCAGTGCTCCGTGGAAGTCTGTGTGGGTTGAGGAGGGTGTGGGCAGGTGGGGGTGAAACAGGGAGACAGGACATGGAAGGTCCCTCTGGGGCTTCTGAGCCCCAGAACCATGAGGGTTTTCACAGGGGCTGCGACTCCCTGCAGTTCAGACTAACACTTGCTGTGTATTGGTCCAGTTTTCCTTTGCAGAGAAATGGGAACATCCCCAGGACACCGAGGTTCTTGGAGCTCTGGACCTTGGAGGTGCCTCGACACAAATAACCTTCCAGCCCGGAGTGGCCGTGGAGGACAGGAACACCTCCGTCTTCTTCCAGCTGTACGGCACCAACTACTCTCTGTACAGCCACAGCTACCTGTGCTATGGGCAGACACAGGCCCTGAAGATGCTGCTGGCAGCTCTGCACCAGGTACTGCAGCCTCAGCCCAGGAGCTGCTCTGCCATCCCCCATGCCATGAAACATGTCCCCCAGAAATGTTGGGCTTGCCTGTGGCTGAAGTGTTAGGGAATTGAGAGAGCTTGAGATTTTATCCATGGAACCAGAAATTCCCCCCTTTGGGTGGAGGGTGGTGGTGGTTCCCTGCCAGGGCTCCCTTCTCCCCAGACCCTGACGTGGAATGGCATTTTCTGTACTCTCCCAAGGCCAGCTGTATCTGTAGGTTTTCCCTGTGTCCCTTTGTTCTCCCTGGCTGAGTTTGTGCCCAGAGAGAATTCCCAGCACATTCCCCACGTGGCTTCCCGGCTGTGCAGTGCCCTCCCCACTGCCCTGGGCCAGAGCTCCCATCCCTGTGCCCTGCAATCCAGGGCTGCTCCCGGAGCACAGTCAGGATGCACCTTCGGTGCTGCCCATCCAAGGGCCCGCAGGGTGCGGTGGGCACGGAGAGAGTGCCGAGAGCAGCAAGCTGTCAGTGCAGGCAGAGCCCCAGCAGAGCCCTGGGGAGCAGGTGTCACTGCCCTGGGGAGCAGGTGCCACCGCCCTGGGGAGCAGGTGTCACTGCCCTGGGGAGCAGGTGCCACCGCCCGGGGCTGGCAGTGCCACCGTCACCCGGCACAGCTCAGATTTTGGGGGCTCAGGGAGAGCCGTGGGCAGGTTAGTCATGCACAGCGTGGGTGCTGCTTGTCCTCAAACCCTCCCAGGGCCCAGGTCCTGCGTTTTGGGGTGTCTGTGGGTGGGGTCTCAGTGGCATGGCCCACCCAGCCCCATTCCCGGCTCTGCTCTCTCCAGGACAGCCCAAGTGCCCAGATCTCCCACCCCTGCTACCCCAGTGGATACCAGGAGAACGTCACCGTGGCAGAGCTGTACGACAGTCCGTGTGTCCGTGCCCCGAGCACAGCCAGCCCTGCCCTGGTGCTCACGGTGACGGGCACAGGGGACCCAGCCAAGTGCCGCATGGCCATCCAGAAACTCTTCAACTTCAGCTGCAGGGCCCCGAGGCCGTGCGGGTTCAATGGGGTGTATCAGCCCCCCGTGCGGGGACAGTTCTTCGTAAGGAGCCTCTGTCCTTGTGCCTGGGGGAGGGGGAGGAGGGAGGGTGGGACCCTCCTCTGCCACTGGTTGTGGGAAGGGGTGGGGAAAAAGGGAATCCCAGAGTTAGTCCCATTTGCAAACCTCATCTCCTATACCAGGAAATGGTTTCTGCCTCCGGAGGGAAATGGGAAGTGCTTGCCTGAGGGAGCAAGTCTGAGCTAGCTCAGAGTGCAAACACCAGCTCTGGGGCTTGTCAGCCAGTTCCAGGGCTTTCTGGCAGACCTTCAGCTGGGCACTGGATGCAGAACGCTGGGAACTACATGGGACTCTGTCCCCAGGCAAGGAGGACACCTGGGTCTTTTTTCTCATGAGGGAGGAGATGTGGCTTTTACCACCTCCCCTTATCCCCCAGGCTTTTGCTGGGTTCTACTACACCTTCAGCTTCCTGAACCTGACCAGCCATCAGTCTCTGAATGAAGTCAACAGCACTGTCCTGGACTTCTGCAAGAGGAACTGGTCAGAGGTGAGAGCTCTGTGCAGGGCAGCCAGGAGCCCTGTGCTTGTCCTGCCCCAGATCTCTGTCTGGGGAGCACATGTCCTACTGTTTTCAGGGCTAGGGACACTTTCTGAGCATCTGCCTCATTCTCTGTTGCACTGTGGCCCACAGCTGGAGAAGTCCTTCCCGCAGTACAGGAAGTACCTACACACGTACTGCTCTGTGAGCAATTACATCTTGGCTCTGCTACTTGATGGCTACAAGTTCAATGAGCAAACCTGGAGCAACATCCACTTCAGCCGGCAGGTAAACACACCTGGAGTCGCCTGTGCCACAAATATGTCCTTGTTTCATGGCTGGTCCCCAGTGATCCCAGCACAGCTTCACTCCTTACTGCTCCTAAATCTCTGACCCAGTTCCTTTCTCACCTTCTCTGGTGTGAACATGACTGATCTAAAGGGGGTTGGGGAAGTGCAGAGCAAGATTTGCCTACTTTGGTCTCTGATGTTGTCATCACAGAGGTGATGGTGGCCCCAGAGTATGGTCAGGGCACTATATTTCCAGGATGGGAGAGAACAGGTTCAAGTTGATCCAGGGAGGCTTAGGTTATATATTAGGAATTATTTTTTCACAGAAAGGGTGGTCAGGCATTGGAACAGGCTGCCTAGAGCAGTGGTGGAGTCACCATCCTTGGAAGTGTTAAAAAAGCTTGTGGATGTGGCAGTGGAGGACATGGTTTAGTGGTGGACATGGTGGTGCTGCTGGATTGAACATTGGACTCAAAGACCTTAAAGGTCTTTTCCAACCTTAACACATCTATGGCCAGATTAGAAGGATTATCGGGAAGGAGAAAAGCTCAGATCCAGAATCATGTGCAGGCCTCAGAGGCACACCTGGGTCAGAGCCATCCCATATGTTCAGCTGTCCCTTAGTCCTGGGGAAACGGGGACAGCAAAGCTGGTGGCAAGATCAGGGTCACCCCACATGAAATGGCAGCTGGAACAGCCCGCAGGAGAGGTGCCCTTCAGTCCCTCTGGTGCCTGGGAGAGGTACTTTTGGGTGGTGCCCTCTGCTCTGTCCCCTCAGGCAGCAAACACGGACATCGGATGGACACTGGGCTTCATGCTGAACTTCACCAACATGATCCCTGCCGAGGCTCTGGAGCACGTCAAGGGCCACCAGCCTGGGCTGTGGGCAGGGACTGTCTCCTTCATCGTGCTGGCCATAGTGACAGGCCTGGTGGCTGTTTTTCTCCTGTGCTTCTGGAAAACTAAGTAGCTCCCAGGCTCCTGACTACAGGTATCCTGCCCACTAACCCAGGCAGGGAAGTGCTCCAGAAGAGCTGGAAGTGGGAGAAGAATGAGGGCATTAGACCCATCTCCATTGCTCAGGAGATCTGACTGGGTCATCTCTGTGAATGTGGAAGGTTACAAAGTTGTCTTGATCTCTCTGAACCTCTAAGAGGCAAAGACTCCTTTAATATGACTGCCAAAAACTGAGACTTGGTGGCTGGATGAAGCCAGATAAAATCAAATTAGAAATAAAATCCATTTTGTTTTTCAAATGTGAATGTCACTACCCAGCCTAGCACAGTTTCCTTGGCACTGCCTGTCCTGTTGGGCTGCTCTCCCAAGAGCCTTGGGAGGCAAGTGGTGATGGAGAGCAGTGGTGGGCACCCAACTCTGAGGAGAGGGATGACATCATCTGTGTCCTGCCCTGTGCAAGATGTGCAATATTTTTGTAGTGTATGACAGATGATCATCTCCAAAGACACTGTCAGCTGTCTTTAAAAATATTTACTGGCATATCTCAGCAGAAAAACACAAGTGGAAGTTGATTTAAGAGTTGCCAACTCTGGCTCAGGGTTTATTTTATATTCAAGTTACATAGCCCAACTTTGTCAGAAACCAAAGGCAGAATGGGTTCCAGCTCCAGGCACTTGAGTGTTTTATTTAGATCAGCAAAGCCCAGCTCAGCTCAGCTGCAGGAACTGGACAGACATTTCAGTCCTTGCAGCACCAGCCCAGCACTGCACTTCCCAGTACTCTCCCTGGTGCCTCCAGGGCTCTCCCATAGCCTGGAGCTGCTCTGAGCAGTGGGAGTTTCCACAATTCCCTCCCCTCTGTGCTGCACCTTGGACTTGGGGCTTAAGGAAAGAACCAAAGGCATCTGGGCCAAGGAATGGCCAGATCCACAGGGTGTTTGCTGTGGAAGTTTGGTGATCCTAACCCACAGTGTTATCCCATTAACCCCACTGCAAACTGGTTCGAAAAGCCTTCTGAAAGAGCAGCATCTGGCTGTTGGAGAGAAGGTTATGTGATCCAAGAGCCTGGGGAAAAGGGCTCTGCCTCCTGCTCCCAGACAGCCAACCTTGGTTTGTTAGAATGAGGCCAAGCCTTCCCAGCCTGAATGGGAGCAACAAGGAAGAGTGGATGAAGACCTTCACCCAGAGGAACCTCTTCCCACCCAGAGATCTGAGCTGCCACACGGACAACTCCCACAGCCAAACACCAGATCCCTCTCCCTGCCCTCTGCTCTGCACAGACACATCTTTGGCAGTGTAAGCATAAGGTTAAAAAGCCAGGGCTGGGAACAGGCTGTAGGAAATGCTGTCAGACTGCTGAACTGACCCCATGGAATCTGTGAGGGGGAGACATCCCCTGTCCAGGGTCAGTAGAGCTCCTGGCTGTGCCGGCTGGGGCCTGAGTCTACTGGGACTGGTGTCTCCCATTCCTGGGAGTGCAGTTGGGCAGGAAAATGCTCCTGTTTGCTATAGGAAGGCAGCCCCACAGCTGGTCTGGGTGGCAAAGCATTTGGGGAAGATGCCAATCCTGCCATTGCAGCGTCCTTCCAGCCAGTCCTCGTTCACTGGGAAAACACAAAAGGAGCAGGATGAGCCCTGGCCCATATGAGTGGGGTGAGTGAGAGTTTTCATGGCTGAAACTTAACTCTGGGCAAACCCATCACCAGCCTGTAACTCCTGAGAGTATGAACCCGAGACAGCACGAGAAAGGCCATGTATTCCCAGTCCCTCCCCACAGCAGACTCCAAAAGCCTGTCCCAGCACAGCCTGCAGCAGGACTCCAGAGCTACCTTCAGAGAGGATATCCAGCACATCTCCTTTGCTGAACTCCAGGTCTCCTGGGCCCTGTGCCGGGTAAGAGTGCTCAGCCAGCATCTGGTAGAGAACAGGTCTGCCTGAATGGGAGTCTGAGTCCTGCAGGAAAAAGTCAGCATGGAGGTTATAAGGTTAAGCAGAGACTGGAGCCCAGCACAGCAGACACTTGTCACAGCCCCCATACCTGGCAGCAGAGCATTACCCTGCCATCTGTCAGCTGCTGCCACATCCTCCCCAGATCCTCCTCTCCAGAGATTGCCCCCAGCTCGGTGCCATCCAGGTCCCTGCAGCTGCAAGAGTTCATAAATGTGGAGCAGACATTTCATTTAAAGCCAAGCTTTGAGAAAAGCCCAGCCCTCTGCCACCCTCAGCCTTCACAGTCCCTTTGCAGGCCAGCTCTGAGCTTGTCACCTTGCACAGTGACATAAGGCCACCCCACAAGCTCATTGGGAAGAAATGACCCTGTGGGAAGTGACACTGTCACCTCCTCACACACTGACTTGAGAGAAAGACTAAACTCTCCTGACTCCACTGACTGTGTGTCCCAGGGTTGTCACAGTCAGGAGGACCTGACCCTTAGACACACACATCTGACTCCCAAATTGCTCTGCACCGACCCCAGTTACTGCAAAGGCTGAGTCAAGTGGGAAAAAATCCAATATACAGCAGCTGCATCTGCACAGAGGTTTTCCTTCTGTTTCCCCTTTCTCTTAACCATGTACAATTTTCTGGGAAAGATCCTTTTGGGGTTACAAAGTCCACAGATCACAGGGTCACAGAATGGTTTGGGTTGGAAGGGACCTTAAAGATCATTCAGTCTCAAACCCCCCTGCCAAAGGCAGGGAATCTTTCACTAGATCAGGTTGCTCAAAACCCTGTCCAACCTGACCTTGAACACTTTCAGGGATGAGGAGTCCACAACTCTGGGCAACCTGTGCCAGGGCCTCACCATCCTTACAGTAAAGAATTTCTTCCTACTGTCTGTTCTCTTTCAGCTTAAGGCCATTCCCGCTTGTCCAGTCCCTGCATTCCTTGTCCAAAGTCCCTCTCCAGCTCTCTTGGAGCCCCTTTCTGTACTGGAGGGGGGCTCACAAGAGGAGCAGTGTGTGATGATCCACAGAGCACACGCTGCTGTCCAGCCCAGGAGCCTTGGTGGGGTTTGCCTGCAGGGCACACTGTGCTCAGTCCTTGCTGGATCTCCGCCGGAGCGCTGCAGCGCTGGATAAACACCCCCGGGGACCAGAGCAGCATCCCGTGTCCTCAGGGGCCGGGTGGGCGCTGCCCCGTCACACCCACACCCACACGTGCCCCGGGTACCTGAGCGTGCCCCGCAGCGCCTGCTGCCCGAGGCGCTCCCGCAGCAGAGCCCGCAGCGCGGGCAGCGCCGGCACCGCGCCCGCCCGCACCAGCACCGCGCACTCGCACCGCGCCCGCAGCACCACGGGCCGCTCCGCGCTCCGGGAAGCCTCTCCGCGGCTCGGGGGGACCTGCCGAGAGATGGGGCACTGTGGGCAGGCTGGTCAGCCAGCTGTAGAATCAGAGTCACAGAGTATCCTGAGTTGGGAGGGACCCACGAGGTCTAACTCCAGACCCCATCCAGTCTAACTCCTGGCCCTGCACAGACACCCCAACAATCCCACCCTGTCCCTCAGAGTGTTGTCCAAACCCTCCTGGAGCTCTGGCAGCCTTGGGGCTGTGCCCACTGCCCCGGGGAGCCTGGTCAGTGCCCACCACCCTCTGGGGGAAGAGCCTACACTGACTATGAAGGTCATGGGATAGGAAGAACCTCCACTATGTCCACCCTTGTACCCGGGAGAGGTGACAGACACAACCCCTCTCATCTCTGTGCTGCCATGTCATGGTAGAGCATTGTCAAAATGCAGATCTGAATTGCAGAGGGGGAACTATGGATTCAAAGCGTGGAATCAAATGTTCCTCCCATGACCCAGGAAAGCTGTTTCTGGGTCTGATTGTACAGGTGTCTCCCAACTCCAAAACTGTAGGAGCAGGACCCCACTTCCTCCAGCCAGCTGAAGAGGAGCAGCCACGTCCCCATGTTGTCTGCCTTCTGGCTGAAGGACAGCTGACAAGGTTACTCCACATGCCCTCCAAAGAGGGGTGTCAGGGCTGACACGCAGCTGGGCACAGAAGTGGACAAAGGAGCAATTCCAGGGCCATCACACACAGTGGTTGGCAAGGACATGGAGATGTCTCAGAGAATGTCAACCCAGAATGCAAATATGAACGAACTGTGTATCCAGACTGACAGGAACAGAAAATGGCACATGGAAGGAGGGGGAAGAGACAGCAGGGAGTTCAAAGACAGCTCTCTCTTGCTGAGTGGGCTGTAAAGAATGTGTATGACAACACTGATGTGTTTGGGGTGCTTGGCACCTTGGAGGGTGGCAACAGGCCACTGCCCTGTAAGCCTCAGACCTGGGCCGTCTCACAAAGTAGGATGGTCACAAACTTGGGAGTGGTGAAGCAAAGACCACATGGGAGCCTCTCTTTGGAATGAAAAAGAGGTCAGAGGAAGGAGCTTTTTCCTAGTGATTTTGGGGCAGCTCAGGAATTTGGGGGATCTGGACAGGAATCTTACACTTTTCACAGCCCTGGTCTCTTGAGGCTGTGCCAGCTTCAGCTGGTGGAACATCTCACCTTGGAGTCCATCTGGCCACTGGCATCACTGGCAGAGGCATGTTCTCCCCCAGGAGACTCTGCAGAACAGAAAAAAAGCAAAGGAACAGCCCTGCAGTCAGCAGAGGCTGCTGGAAGCTCCAGCACACAGAGCTGTGGCTGCAGCCTCCCCATGAGCCCCTGCAGAGGGGATTTGGGCACAGCTTTGCCCACTGGGGTCCCTGTCTGGGCACTACCTGGCTTCTGCTTCACATGGAGGCGGCTGGGAGGCACCTGGGCAGGAGGGAAGGGGATCCCATTGCTGATTTTCTGCAACAGAACATCAGAAAGGAGTGAGCAGACACTGGAGCCTGGACAAGGCTGGTGTGCAACGGCTGCAGCCAGATACGAATTTGTGGGTGTAACCCCAGAGAGAGCCCCAGGGGGATCAGGTGATTGAATGGTGGCGTGATGTGGACAGGAGGAGTGAGGAGAGGTTTGTGAGATACTTCCTTGGCCTCCTGTCCCTACCCAGGTCAGTGCTGGAGTGGAGGGAGGCTGCTTACACTGTGCTGAGGGCTTGGGCTGGTTAACAGTGAGACATCCATGGAGCAAATGCCCATGTGTGTACTGTGGTCAGGGATTCATTTGGAGGGGGAAAAATGATGGTAAAAAAATCATAGCAACATCAGAACAACCATGTGCTTCAAAAATCCCTCACAGGAAACAGGCATCTGAGTGGCACATTTCCTCACTGAATTCAGATTGAAAATGATTGGGATAATGTGTGGGTATGCCTGTGGTGGAGATGGGAGATGAAGATCTCCCAGGTCAGAGGGGAGGTACGTGGTCTCAGGGCAGACAGCAGGGCCTGCTAAATCATTACTGTCCCTCTGCAGGAGATTCACCTGCTCTCACTGTGCTGGTGAACGTGTGAGCACTCCCCACCCCCTTCCCTGCTGCCTCTGGTGGCTGTAGCCATCATGGGACAGGTGGATAAAGCTGTCCCCCAGGCCCTCGAATTCCTCAGCAACGTCCGGAGGCTCAAGAAGTTACAGTGGGGCAGGAGAGCTGGGGCAGCTGCTGCCTCTGTGTGCTCCATCAACCCATGGCAGGTAAGGCAGCAGGTTGTGATACAAGCATGGCTACAAGTCCAAGCCCACAGATTTTGCTGTAAAGAGATAAAATGTATTAAAAAAGGGTATTTTCCCCACTTATAACTCTTCAGTTTTTCCTGTTTAAGAGCACTTGGTCTTCAGTCAAGGGTCTCAGTAACTCACATCACATGTTTCTCTTACATAGCTCTCCTGTGATTATCTTGCAAATAAACATCCCAAATGTGTTTCTTGGTCCCTCCCTCCCCCCTGGTTGCCAGCTCACCCACTTATCCATCCTTGAGACAGGCTCCAGGAGAGAGCTTGGGATGTGCAGCTTCTGTGGGACACAGAGCAGAGCAGGGTGAGACAAGAGGCACTGCTGTGGCAGCCACAGCCTCAACCCCACCCACCCCTGTCCCTGCCTGTCACCATATGGCCACACAAATGTGCCTGGGGCTCCAGGTGACACACAGCCACCCTTGTGCCCTGTGCTCAGACACCACCAAACAGAATTCCCTGCTGGAAGCAGCGCTGCTGACGGAGTGGCTGTGACAGATCAGACACTCCCCAAGACAAAGCCCCTGCTCCCAGAGCAGATGCTGAGGCAGAGAGCAGCAAGTATGCCCAGGGATATCAGTCCAGCAGCATTTCTGTGTCTTCTGATAATCACTGCTATTAATTTCAACTGATCATTGTGGGGAATCTTTTGCTTACAATGGGGTTTTTTTGGTCCAGAGTCTACAATTTTACTTTTTTTGAGTTTGAATTTCACCTGACACTTTGCTGAACAGTCAACAGCACATCCAAATACTTGT
This sequence comes from Pithys albifrons albifrons, assembly GCF_047495875.1. Classification (NCBI taxonomy): domain Eukaryota; kingdom Metazoa; phylum Chordata; class Aves; order Passeriformes; family Thamnophilidae; genus Pithys; species Pithys albifrons. The sequence continues at coordinate 2,435,714 of NC_092477.1, read as the reverse complement.
GTGACTCTTCACTCTTAATTCCATGCCTCAGGCTCTGCTGAATGGTTTGATTGTCTGACATGGGACATGGCCAGCTTAAGAGGCACAATATTGCTATTCCTGTTACTGTATCACTTAGGAATTTGCTAAATGTTTACGTCACAGGAGAGTCCCTGTGGGGACATACTTTGTCTTAAAAAAAACCCCAACCAACTAAAAAACCAGGTTCATTTATACCCACTATTTATTCTGTATTTTAACCCATTACCAGTCCTCAGAATGCTGCATTCCTTGCTCAAACACCTTACTGGTTTATAGTAGTCTTGTGAAGAATCTTTATACTTTTTTTGGAAAGATAGGCAGGTAATACATTCACTAGATGAACCTAATCCAGGCTCTTTCAAAGAACTGAAGTAGACGTGAAAAAAGGCTTCTGCCAACAAAGGCTTTTCCATGTTGTTGTATTTATCTGTTTCTATTCAATCTGTTGACACTACAGTTCCTCACTCAGCAGGAAAGGTCAGATTTGCTGGGCTTTAATTCCTTAGGTCTTCTCTGGGGCCCTTTATAAAACTTGCCTACACAGCTGAAACCCTCCCAAACCTTCCCAAAGTTAATTTAACAGAGGCACTACAGCCAGGGTGAGGACCAACCCATCTCCTCAGCTCCCTTAGAGCTCTCAGGTGACAAAAACTGCTCTGTTGGGTGGTCCTTAGTGAGGTCTGGTGCCTCACATGATTCAACAGCAGGGTCCTGTATGGTGGAGAGCACAAGAGCTCCAAAGATGCCCATGTGGACCTGCAGAGGTGAATGGCTGGAGGGAGCTCCAAGTGTCAGGAAATCTCCTGTGTGTGGAAATGAGCTCCTGAACTCACCCCCAGCTCTGCAGGGTTGCAGGTAACCCCACGGGGGCTGCAGGAAGTTCCTGCTCACAGGCAGGGCTGTGGGCCCGGCTGGGCTGGCAGCCCCTCCGTGGTGCTCACCTGTCCATCGTGGATGGCTGTGGCCCAGCCATCTGCTGTCCTGCTCAGCACAAACACCAAAGTGCCGCTGGTCACCGCCGGCTCCTCCGCGTGCTTGGGGAGATACTGGGACACAACCCGGTGGTACCCTGACCCCCTGTCCCTGTGGAGGAAGAGTGAGAGCACCTTCACTGAGCCCACAGTGCCCATGGCTTTGATCCAGAACACTGCAGCAATCCCAGCTGGCATGTGCCATAAGCTTCAGGTGTTGGGAATTCAGTGATTTCCTTTGCTCCTCTTTGGTCTGACTGGGAACAGAAGGAGCTTGGAAAACACTGATTTCCCAAATGCAGCTGCATTTTCATTGTAGTAATAAACATTCTCCAGATAAAAACAATTATTCAGGTCAGCCCAGAAGTACTGCTGGTACAATATCACCAAAACAAAAGGCTTTCATGGGTTTTTGCACCTGATTTTGGCTCAGCACAGCAGGGCTAGGAGTGAGTATTTGGAAGCCTTGCCCTGGGAACTAAGACTGGACAGCTGAGTACCCTCTTTCACAGGCCTGGGCAGGTCCCATAACCCCTCTCTTCCCTTCCTCAGCCATGCTTGTCTCCCAAGATTGTTGAATAAACTCCTGCAAACTGCCCAGAGATTCTTGCACGGGAGATGCTGGGGACCTGCAGTGTCCTTTGCAGCCACAGAAGCCTTTGCACGTTTGTTATTCACTCCACCCTCGCTGAGAAGTGGGTGTGGATCCCTCAGAGTCTTCACACAAAGACACCAGAGAACAAAACACAACTTTCTGAACAGAAATAGTGAGAGGAGGGTTGGCCCAAGGTGGGACTGAACACTCACCGCAGAGCGTCAGCACTGGGTTCATAACAGCCCTGTTTCTGTGGGAGAAACAACAGCACCTGTTTATAACAGTGCCTCATCCAGCAGCAGTGCCACCTTATCTCCTGTCCCTCTGAACATCACACTGAGGTACTTTACTCTTGACCCCATTTGCCACTCCTGCTCCACAGACATCTGCTGCTCCACACCTTAACAGGAGGTACTTTCTGTTTCTTCCCCTCCCTCTTTACCTCATCAGGAAGCAAAATCTCTCCCCCTTGCCCTGGTTCCAAGGAACTGCTACTATAGAGCAAGGCAGCTGTGCTTATGCTCACAGATTCACTGAAGTGCTGGCCAAAGGCACGTTGAGCACAGCAAAGTCTCCACTGCTGTTCTGACATGGTGAAGAGACAAAGATGCATCTTCAAACTGCTGGAGACTCCCATTCCCTAAGTCCCTTCCAGCCAGTGCTGAGCCCACTGCCTGGCTGTGAACATCCCCATGGAGCCAGGATCTGAGCCCCTCCCTGGAGCTCCATGACAGCTCCATTCCTCCTTTCACAGACATGTCCTGCTCACCTGAGGCCTGAGAGGCTCAAAGCCAATGTACTCATCATTGGGAATGATGGACGAGATCACCTGTTGGGAGGACAAAGGAATGAGTGAATCCAGGCTGGATGAAGAGTCTCCCAAACTTCATCCAAGATTATGTACTCTGGCCCGTTTCCTTCGGACATCCTAAGGTCAGGCACAATGTAAAGCCGTGCAGACAGTGCAGAAGGCTGAGCTGGATTCCCAAAATGGTCCCTGTTTTTCAGTCTTTCCAAGGTTTCTTTAAAAGTACATGAATGAATTACTTTCCTTTACTCCCGTTGGAGCTCTTTGGCGTGTGACATCTGCTGACTGCACTGGTCACACAAGGGACCAAGACATTCTCTGCTGGCTTGTATTAAGGGATGTGACAAAGCATTTGTCTCCCAAGTGCCCACCTGTCCCACTGGGAATGCACGACTGAGCTGGAAGAATGTGCTCCTCTTCAAAATGTCATTGTAAGCAAGAGGGAAACCATTGGCTCCCTGAGTACCCTCTTGGCCCTTTCAGACTTTAAAGTTACCAAGATGGGGAAGGGTTTTATTCCCAAAGTGCATTGTTGATAGAAGAGGTGGCAATTCTAACAAATTTTGGCTTCTGTGTTCCAGATTCCTGGACTGGCTGCAAGCACTGACCATCCTGCTCCTGGGACACCGCAGCACAGTGGTCAGTGCAGTGGCCAACAGCTCTGGGGCTGGCAGAGGGGGGATTTTAATCTGCTGCTGTTAATGATTATGTGCCTGTTACCTTGGGTTTACCCAGGAAATCCTTGGATTCCAGCTGTTCAACTTCCTTCTTTCGTGGTCTAAAAAGTTCCCCAGGAGGAACCTGCATGGGTTCTAAAAACAGGTGGTTCTGGGGTGGGGAAGAGCAGATAAGGGAAAAGACAACAATTAATATTAAATGAAACATTAGAGCAGTGAATATCCCATGCAGCTTCCCCAGGTGTCAAAGAGCAGCTCCAGGAAGACATCAGGGCAAAAATTATGGCTGTGGGCTTGACTCAGGCTCAGAAAGCACATGCAAACTGAGAGCTCAGCAGCCACTTCCCGGTGTGGAGTCAAAGACTAACACTGTCCATGGCATGGGTGGGAAGGGAGGCACCCCAGGAAGGTTTATTAAAAAAATCCTGGACAGTTTTTCTATCTGACTTCAAGTGTTTTCTCTGTTCAGCTACTGAGTAGCATCCTGACAGCAAATATCAGTCATACACTGATGTAAAGCACACATATGATTCTAAAGAGATGGCCAGATTAAAAACAAAGTGATCACCTCTTGAAAAGTATGTAAACAAGGAAGTCTGAAGGTAGCAAACTAATGAACTCTCCAGGAAGAGTAAATCAGAAATCTGCAGAAGTTTCCTGATGGTAAAGGAGTCAGACAGGAAACTACTACTTTGAAGCAGCCCCAGAAACACTTTCACACCCTACTTAAGCTCTAAATGAGATTGGTTTTAATATCTGAGCTGTCACCTGAGGCAGCTGTTCCTGAGCCCAAAGGGACTCAAAGGAGTCAGTCACTGCCACCCAAAGGGGGACTATCCAGAGCTGCACTTGGAGGGGTTCTGCACCTAAAAGTGCACAAGGCAGTGGATTTTGCAGCACAAGTATGAATAGAACTGAGCTCCTGAACAGGAAGGACCAGGAAGAAACCTCCCCAGCCTGAGAGGTCATCCCAGAATTCTCCACTATGGTGTTTCTGGGCCATGAAGCACCTGGGGGTGATGGAGTTTCTTGATCTGCTGGAGCACTGGTTTGGCAGAGCACCACATGTAAAGGCTGACACTCAACAGGTGAGCAAGCAGGGTATAGACAAGAACACCCCAACACACAGGGATCAGCACAGTCCACATTTCTTAACTGAAGCCCAAAGCACATACCCAGGAACTCACAGAGAGGGTCTTACCTGCACCCGCTCAAGGGCCAGGGCCAGGGTTGCTGTTCTTCTTTCAGGTCTCCACACAACAGCCTTCTCCAGGGTGACTCTGGCCTCCTGCCACTGCTGCAGGTGGCACTGCACTGCTGCAGTGTTGTACAGCACCTGGGGTGGGCACAGGGAAGGACTCAAGGGCTGGGAGTAAGAGACACCCAACACGACCTACTGCCCTCAGCCAAGAAACAGCCACCAGGCACTGAAACACCTCAAACACAGCAACAGGAAAGGCACTCTGAGCAACACAGCCAACAAAGCTTCATAATCTGAGTGGAAAGAGATAGAGGTTTGGGTGTGCTGGAGCTGCTGGCTCTGGTCAGGGCGAGGAGACATGGGGGTCACCAAGTGAAGACTCTGGTACTGCACAGTTTAAATCTGATCCTTCCTGCATCTGAATGGCCAGGAAGCTTTCCTTGTGTTCCTTTCTGCATGCAACTAGGTGACAATTTTTAGTAATGCTGACTGCCTGTCATTGCAAAATAACTGAGACTATTTCGTGTTCCAGTGGGCTGTGAATGTGCCAATTGTTGCTCGTTCCCCTTCAGCAGCCTGTCAGTGTGTTCAGTGGTGAAGAGCAGGGGGTGGGAGTGCTGCAGACAAGGTGTTGGGGAGTGGTCTGTGTGCTGAGTTAGGAGTGGGAGATCTCTCCCTGTCACTGGCCAGCTGTCAGTGTGTGGGAGACCTGCTGGGCCCCAGGCAGAGAGAGCCCCAAGAGCCACAGCTCGTTATCTTCTGTGGCAGGTTATCAGCCTGTGAGCTGCTCTGCCCCTCTGGCTGCAAGCCCTGCTGGGCACGGAGGTGCAGCTGATGGGATGCTTTTCTGTACTTCTTTATCATGACAGCAGAACACTCTGGTTGGGGCTGTGGGGACTGGCAACCCTGAGCATGTTCAAGAGATGCAGAGATGCTCCCTCTTGGAGAGGCATGGCAGCAGTTCTCAAGTGTCACAGCCTTGCAGGAGGCAGATATTGCTGGATTTTCAAAGCATACACGTATCTGCCATGAGAAGATCAGCTGCAGCAGGTGAGAGGCCACGCAGGGGAAAGCTGATGGCACAGTTCTGCTGGAGGATTATGTTTGTGTAATTTGAAAAATGAGCTGTAGGTCGATGTAGGAGCCAGGTACACAGCTGAACCAGGATCCTGAGTCTGGAGGGCCAGCACTTGTCCTGGTGATGCCTGGAATGAGGGACTGTGTGTTCACACCAGGAAGGGCACAAGCCTGCCCTGGATGGCCTCAGGGCACTCCTGCAGCCCTGCCCCTTTCAAAGGGAACCTGTCACCTCTAAATGTGTAAGCTCAGAGAAGGCAGCACTGGTGCATTGAAACTTAAAACCAGGGAGTTTGGGTAATCTCATGGATGCCAAGGATAGCTTCTTCCTGCCAGGTAAAAGGTGCATGAAAATTGCCTGATAAGCTTGAGTGGAGTTACACAATGACTCCTCACTCCCACGGCAGTAAGGAGTTAAATACTCTTCCCTGTATCTGCTTTTCACCCTCTGCATGTGACTCGGGACAGAAGACAAAATGAACTCCTGCAGTAAAGGAATCTTTTGCATCCCAGATATTACAAAATATTTACAATCAATTGAGACTTAGACCTTTCTGGACCAGGATGGGGCAGGTTGACCCTGTCACAGTAAGAGCTGCAGGGGGAAGTGCTAGAGAAGCAAATTGAGCCCTGCAGGCAGTGGGGAAGCCCAGGCAGAGAGGGATCATTTAGATCAGTTGCTGCAGGTGGAAGGTCAGGCTTTCATGCACCTGAATTTCCTGAAGTCTGAATTATGGACCAGCTTCATTCTCATCTGTGTTTCAACCTGTTTCAGCTCTTAGAGCTGAGGAGTTCAGCAAACTTTCACACACGTAAGTGTAAATATTACACAGAATGGTTTGGATTGGAAGGGACCTTAAAGCTCATCCAGTCCCAACCCCTGCCATGGGCAGGGACACCTTCCACTATCCCAGGTTGCTCCAAACCCTGTCTAACCTGGCCTTGGACATTCCCAGGGATGGGGCAACCACCACTTTGTCTATGTACAGAGAAGATTAAAACCCTTCAATATACAAATTCCTGGGCATTTGCTCTGAACAATTACATTTTCCAAACTGTGTAATTTGCCAAACTCTCCAGAGATTACATTGTTTTATGACTTTTATGATTAAGTTACTTAAAAAAAATGTACAAAAAATTTTTTACTGTTCCACTGTACTGTGTTGAAAAACTCTTAGGTCACTAATGCCTGCTGCTGAATCCCCAGCAGCAGGAGAGGATTGCTGGAACAGGCTGGCTCTTACCTCCCAGGCATAGAGGATGTGCCTCAGCCCCAGCTGCTTGTAATCGATGAAGGGATTTTGTCTCAAGTGACTGAAGGCCATGTGATAGTCAGAGAGAGCATCTTCATACCTGCAACGCAGAGGTGACACAAGAACTGAGACTGAAAAACCTGAAGGCTGTTTGAGAAGTCCAAAAATCAAGCAAATAACATGTCTTCTGCTCTGCAGCCTGGGTGAGGAGAGCTGCACCAGGGAAGTGTCATCTTGGACCACTGATCATTCCCTGTCCTCTCATGTTGGCAGCTGGCACAAAATGAACATGGTGTGTCTCTCCTCCAGGATTTATCTGCACTGTTTTACTGGCTGGGATGAACAGGAAGTTTTGATCCCTGGAACGATTCCATTTCCAAGGAGAAAACAAAGAGCACAAAGAGCACCCAACGCTGTGAGCTCCCTGCCCAGGCTGCTGCTGGCAGTGCTGTCCCAGCACGTGTGTGGGAGGAGTGAGGACTGTGGGAATGCCGTGGGAACTGCACTGCTGGTCAGCAGTGAGGGCATGGCCAGAGAAATGACAGCAGAAATTTAGAAAAACCCTAAGCATAAGGAGGGAGTTAGTCTGCATTTGCCTCAGCTACGCAACTGAAATCCAAACAGGTTCCCACTGAGGCTGCAGATGGGGAAAGGGAGGTCCAGGGAGGGCTGCGCAGTGGGTACCTGTCCAAGGGCACTGAGCACGGCCAAGGGGAGGTGCCCAGGGGGGTGTGGGGTGGTGGGAGCAGCATCTGGTGAGGGCAGAAACCACAGGGTGCTGGTGGCCACCAGCTCTGTGGGCAGGAGGCAGGTCTGGCAGCTGCCCTGCCCCGGCAGGGTGTGTGTGGTCGGGGCACAGTGCTCTGCTTCTCCTGCTGCAGGGCAGCTCCAGTGAGCCAGACAGGGCTGCGCCGGCACGGACTGGGGCTGCGCCGGCACAGGCACCGGCTGGGGCTGCGCCGGCACCGGCACCGGCACCGGCACCGGCACCGGCTGGGGCTGCGCCGGCACCGGCACCGGCACCGGCTGGGGCTGCGCCGGCACCGGCACCGGCACCGGCTGGGGCTGCGCCGGCACCGGCACCGGCACCGGCACCGGCACCGGCTGGGGCTGCGCCGGCACCGGCACCGGCACCGGCACCGGCTGGGGCTGCGCCGGCACCGGCACCGGCACCGGCACCGGCTGGGGCTGCGCCGGCACCGGCACCGGCACCGGCACCGGCACCGGCACCGGCTGGGGCTGCGCCGGCACCGGCGCCGGCACCGGCACCGGCACCGGCTGGGGCTGCGCCGGCACCGGCACCGGCACCGGCACCGGCTGGGGCTGCGCCGGCACCGGCACCGGCACCGGCTGCGCCGGCACCGGCTGGGGCTGCGCCGGCATGCACTGGGGTTTTGTGGGCAGAGGCAGAGCCTGTGGCTGCCTGGCAGGCCAGCTGTGAGAGCAGACCTGCTCCCTTTAGCTCCCTCCCCAAAACAGAGAGGCATTTCGTGGAAATTAAGGTCTGCAAGATATGGGGAAAATAACAGGGAAGAGAATAACTGATCCTCAAAGGCAAGAAGAGATCTGTGAAATACTCCATGCACATCTTTGAGCGGGGTGGCACCGTGATTTAACCATGGAAACAATGAATAATCAATCCCATGACACTGCTGGAGCGATCTCAACATTTATCAGCTGTCAGCAGAGAGTGACAGTCAGACACTGTGGGCAGACTTCATTTTCAGGAAGGTGAGACTCACGTGTGCCATGTCAAGACACACCAAGCAGCCCAATTATATTTTTTTAATTCCTAAAGAAAATCTGAATGACAACATAACACCCTGGCAGCCCCAGGAGTCTCTGTGTGTACAGGACAGCAGTGCCACATGTCAGCCAGCCCTGGGGCCCCAGAGCTGTGCAGCTCTTCTCAAAGATAAGACTTGCTGAGCTGTGACATGCTTTACAAGGCCAAAGTGGACCCTGTGAACTATTTAAGGTTGCTGGAAGAAGTGAATTTTAGAATCATAGAATAATTTAGGTACAGGCATAAAGTATGGCTGGAAGAAGAGAAGCAAAGGCTGCACAGGCTGTGCACCTCACTCACATTTGCAGCTGCAGGTGGACAAACCCTCTCTGAAAGTAGCCCACGGCCAGGGAACTGTCCTTCGCCACGGTCTCATCGAAGGCCTGAGGACAAAAGCACAGGCACATCCCGAGGCTCAGCTGGGATCTCCCTGTGGATTCCTGGCACACTCAGCTCTGCCCCAGCTGCCCTGGCAGTCCCTGTGCCCAGCTCGAGGGGCAGACACAGCTCCAAGTCATCCTTCAGGTCTTGGCTCCGCATGAGCTGAGCCTCAGGGTTTTATCCCTCCTTGCTACAATGCACTCGACACACATGAGCTCCATTGGCCACCTGGCATCTTGGAATGGGAAAAGGCTGGAGCAGAGTTTGCCAGGCCATTGGGACTGGCCAGCATGGGCAAGGCTGTGTGAAGCACACGAAGGGGTGCAGGGGAGAGAGCTGCAGGGCTGCACACAATGGCCTCTAAGTCAGTACTTCTGGTTCAGTTTCACAGCTCAATACAGGCACCAGCAGAGTTGGCAGCAGCTTGTGACTGCTGGTTCAAAGCAACTCTGTGCTGAGAGAGCTGTCTGGGTGCCACCCTGAGACAGTGAGGAGGTGCCCTCCTTGGCTTATCCCTGCAGACACTCATGGGGATAACAGCTCCCAAAAGCCCAGACAGGCACAACATTGCAGGGGGAGGATGTACAGCAGGAGGTCAGGGAGTGACTGTGTCTCCTGGGGAGGTGGTGCCTGGTTTTCCAGCTCTGGAGCACACCTGGAACTGTCTGCCTGACTGTGCTATAAAACAACAACCAACCCTTGATCCACATGGAAGCAGAGCTGAGCTTCTTCCCAGGCAGTGCCCACTGACGGGCTGAAAATCCTCTCTGGGGCACCCCTGTGATGTGCTCAGTGTCCCCAGTCACACCTGCTCTGCCCAGGCACCCCAGCTCTGCCCCAAACCCTCCAACACAGCCTCAAATCTCCTCCATGCTGTTTAAGGAAAGGCTTATCTGCATCTTCTCCCTGGGCCCTGACAGACAGACAGACAGAGGGATGTGCAGACACACAGGTGCTGTCACAAAAAGGCTTTTCCTCGGGGCTCTTGTTTCCCAAAGGCAGGAGTTTTCCAGCACAGCCAAGTGCTGTCAGTCTCAGCTGCCAAGCATTTTTGTTCTTCCAAAACACACCCCCCTCATTCCTCAGTCCTTGCCTACACAACAGCTATTGGACAATCTTCTGCCCACTTGGATTTAAAGCTACAGAGAGGTGTGGTTTTCACAATGCAATGAGATAAGTTCAACTAAAGGACACAATTTTAGCTGATTTCACTCGAGTAAAACTTCAGGTACATTGCTAAATGCAGTTTCTAGTATCTAATTCAAGGTCTCTCTGTTCCTATTATCTCCTTACTTATTCCAAAACTATTCTGCAACACCTTGAAATTTCCCACTTGCCTGGGTTTGCACATGGAATCATACAATCACTAAAGTGGAAAAAGACCTCAGAGATCATCAAGTTCAACCATTAGCCCAGCACCATGAACATACCACTAAATCCTGCCCCTGAGTACCACAACCTTCTTAACTTCAATTTTTTAACTCTTCTATGATTCACTCTCTAAACCCTTTTCCTTAAAGCACCATTGTCATCCACTGGGTGTGCATGAAATGCTGGATTTTAATCCAAGTTTCAGCATCACCCCCTTAAAGACGGGTATAGGGGAGCCAACAGCCTGTCCCTGTGACTGCCTGTCCCCTCCATGCTGCCCATCCCTGTCACTGTGATCCCCTGTTCCCTCCATCCTGTCCATCCCTGTCCCCTCCGTCCTGCCCACCCCTGTGCCCCCCGTCCCCTCTGTGCTGCCCATCCCTCTGACCCCCCGTCCCCTCTGTGCTGCCCATCCCTCTGACCCCCCGTCCCCGTGTTCTTACCCATCCCTCTGACCCCCCGTCCCCTCTGTGCTGTCCATCCCTCTGACCCCCCATCCCCTCCGTGCTGCCCATCCCTCTGACCCCCTGTCCCCTCTGTGCTGCCCATCCCTCTGACCCCCTGTCCCCTCTGTGCTGCCCATCCCTCTGACCCCATCCCCCTGTGTTCTTGCCCATCCCTGTGACCCCCTGTCCCCTCTGTCCTGCCCATCCCTGTCCCCTCTGTGCTGCTCATCCCTGTGCCCATCCCTGTCCCCTCTGTGCTGCTCATTCCTATGCCCATCCCTGTCCCCCCATGCTGCCCCCCCGTGCCCCCCTGTTCCCTCCATGCTGCCCATCCCTGTGCCCATCCCTGTCCCCTCTGTGCTGCCCATCCGTGTGACTACATGTCCCCCGTGTGCTGTCAATCCCTGTGCCCATCCCTGTCCCCCCACACTGCCCCCCGTGCCCCCCTGTTCCCTCCATGCTGCCCATCCCTGTGCCCCTGTGTGCTGCCCATCCCTGTCCCCCCTGTGCTGCCCATCCCTGTCCCCCCTGTCCTGCCCATCACTGTCCCCTCTGTGCTGCCCATCCGTGTGACTACATGTCCCCCGTGTGCTGCCAATCCCTGTCCCCTCTGTGCTGCCCATCCCTGTCCCCCCACGCTGCCCCCCCCGTGCCCCCCTGTTCCCTCCATGCTGCCCATCCCTGTGCCCCCCGTGCCCCCTGTCCTGCCCATCCCTGTGCTCCCCGTGCCCCCTGTCCTGCCCATCCCTGTGCCCCCCGTGCCCCCCAGGCGCTGTCTCTCCGGGCCGGTGCCGCTCACCCTCCGTGCGGGCTGGGGTCGCCCCGCCAGCAGCTGAACGCAGCCCACGTTGAAGCAGATCCGCGCCGGGGGCTCCGGGATGGCCGCGAAGCTCTCCAGGGCCGCGTCCCACCGCCCGAGCTCGGCGGCGCCCACCCCTTCGTGCCAGCGCCGCACCAGCTCCCGGTACGCCATGGGCGGGGCACTGGGGGCACCTGGGGCACCTGAGCGCACCTGAGCCCCGCCGGAGCCTCACCTGGGCTCATCTGGGCGCACCTGAGCCCAGCCGCAGCCTCACCTGCCGGGGCGGGCAGTGGGAGGTGCGACCTCTCCGCCCCTCCCCCGGCGTCGGAGCTCGCCCTGCCCGGGGAGAGGGACCCTGGGACGGGACACGGACCCCGGGAGGGGAGACGGACCCGGGAGGGGAGACGGACCCCGGGAGGGGACACGGACCCCGGGACGGGACACGGACCCCGGGAGGGAAAATGGACCGTGGGGTGGACCACGGGCACAAAGAGCGGACAGGGAGCCCGGGAGCCGTCGGGGCAGAGCGGTGAGGGCAGCGGCCACTCCTGAGCGGGGACCGGTGGGATGCTGCTCACCGAGGGCAGCGGAGGGCGCCGGAAGAGCCGGCACAGCACCCCCGGTGCGGCCAGAGCGCCATGTGGGGCTTTGTGGAATAAATGGTCTCCTGACCGCATCTCTATGCGCGTTACCCGCGGTAATTACGGTAGGGGCGGGGTGCGCGTTACCCGCGGTAATTACGGTAGGAGATGTGCGCGTTACCCGCGGTAATTACGGTAGGAGATGTGCGCGTTACCCGCGGTAATTACGATAGGAGATGTGCGCGTTACCCGCGGTAATTACGGTAGGAGATGTGCGCGTTACCCGCGGTAATTACGGTAGGAGATGTGCGCGTTACCCGCGGTAATTACGGTAGGGGCGGGGTGCGCGTTACCCGCGGTAATTACGGTAGGGGGCGGGGTGCGCGTTACCCGCGGTAATTACGGTAGGGGCGGGGTGCGCGTTACCCGCGGTAATTACGGTAGGGGCGGGGTGCGCGTTACCCGCGGTAATTACGGTAGGAGATGTGCGCGTTACCCGCGGTAATTACGGTAGGGGCGGGTGCGCGTTACCCGCGGTAATTACGGTAGGGGCGGGGTGCGCGTTACCCGCGGTAATTACGGTAGGGGCGGGGTGCGCGTTACCCGCGGTAATTACGGTAGGGGCGGGGTGCGCGTTACCCGCGGTAATTACGGTAGGGGCAGGATGCGCGTTACCCGCGGTAATTACGGTAGGAGATGTGCGCGTTACCCGCGGTAATTACGGTAGGAGATGTGCGCGTTACCCGCGGTAATTACGGTAGGGGTGGGTGCGCATTACCGCGGTAATTACGGTAGGAGATGTGCGCGTTACCCGCGGTAATTACGGTAGCTGGGCCGCCGCCGCCGCTCTCGGGTAATTACGGTAATTGCGGCCCCGCCCCTCGCGCTCGCGCAGCCGCGGCCGACGGCGCCCCCTGCCGGCACAGCGCAGCGGTGCGCGGGCAAAAGGAGACCGATGGGGGCGCGCGGGTTTGCACGGGAAGTTCCGGGGCCGCTCGGGTTTCCCGAGCGGAACGTTTTGAGCGACGTCCCGCGGGCAGAGGGCGCTTCCGGCGGGCGTGGGTGAGTCCCGGGGGCGGGAACGGGAATGGGGAACGGGAATGGGGAACGGGAATGGGGAACGGGAACGGGAATGGGGATGGGGGGGGGAACGGGGAACGGGGAACGGGAATGGGAATGGGGAACGGGGAAGGGGAACGGGGAACGGGGAACGGGGAACGGGACCGGGAAAGGGGACCGGGAAAGGGGACCGGGAAAGGGGACCGGGAAAGGGGACCGGGAAAGGGGAACGGGAAAGGGGAACGGGAACGGGGAACGGGAACGGGGAACGGGGAACGGGGACCGGGAAAGGGGACCGGGAAAGGGGACCGGGAAAGGGGAACGGGGAACGGGAACGGGGAACGGGAACGGGGAACGGGGAACGGGGAACGGGGACCGGGAAAGGGGACCGGGAAAGGGGACCGGGAAAGGGGACCGGGAAAGGGGAACGGGAAAGGGGAACGGGGAACGGGGACCGGGAAAGGGGACCGGGAAAGGGGAACGGGAAAGGGGAACGGGAAAGGGGAACGGGGAACGGGAACGGGGAACGGGGAACGGGGAACGGGGACCGGGAACGGGGACCGGGAACGGGGACCGGGAAAGGGGACCGGGAAAGGGGAACGGGGAAAGGGGAACGGGGAAAGGGGAACGGGGAAAGGGGAACGGGGAACGGGAACGGGGAACGGGAACGGGGAACGGGAATGGGGAACGGGGAACGGGAACGGGAATGGGGATGGGGGGGGGAACGGGGAACGGGGAACGGGAACGAGAGCGAGAATGGGAATGGGGCCGGAGCAGCCCCGGGAGCCCGGCCCGGCCCGGCCCGAGGAGCGCCGGGGTTGGCCCCAGACAGCCCCGCCGTGCGCGGCACTAATTACAGCGGCACTAATTACCGCAATTAATGGCACCCCGCGGGCCGGGAGAGGAACCGCGTGAGCTCCTGGGACTGGGCTGTAAACGCTGCAGGTCCGAGCGGGGGGACTGACCCCGCCTGGAAACAGCGTGTGCTTTGGGGAAACACGGGCGTGACCCGCTGCCAGCAGGGGTGAAATACAGGGAACAGGTGGAAGCTTGTAAATAACGAAATACTGCACGTGCAACAAATGCAGAGATTAAACACGTGCCTGGAAAAGAGTTTGCCTCCTGTGCCCCTCTGAGAGGGGATTTCAGCCTCTGGCTAAGCCAACTGACGACACACTGAGTATCACATTCTTGGGATTTCCAGAGGAATTGTGCTCTAACGGGCCCTCACCATTTACTGAAACAGAGGGTTTAAAAAATCCCACATCATTGTTGATTGGGAGCTGTGAGGGAGGGGGGTCAGCTCCTCCCCTCCCAGTCCTGTGTTCAGGTTTGTCCCCTCTGCTGTCCCTGTGCCAGGCTGGGCAGTGCCGGGCTGGGCTGTGCCAGGCTGGGCAGTGCCAGGCTGGGCAGTGCCAGGCTGGGCAGTGCCAGGCTGGGCTGTGCCAGGCTGGGCTGTGCCAGTCTGGGCTGTGCCAGTCTGGGCTGTGCCAGGCTGGGCTGTGCCAGGCTGTGCCAGGCTGTGCAGTGCCAGGCCGGGCTGTGCCAGGCTGTGCCAGTCTGGGCAGTGCCAGTCTGGGCAGTGCCAGGCTGTGCCAGGCTGGGCAGTGCCAGGTGGCAGAGGGATCTCAGTGCCACGGGAAGGTGGAGCCCAGGACAGTTCCCCCACACAGGGCACTGGCAGGATGGGGCTGCACCAGAGGCACAGTGGGAATTTCAGTGTCGTGGGAAGAGCTGATGTGTGTTTTTTCGTTTTCCAGAGCCAGTGGAGCTGCAGTGATGGTGTGTGTGGCTGTCAGGTCAGGCTGCCAGAGCATCTCCAGTTACAGGAGCTCTGCAGGGAGATAGGAAAATACTGGAGAGCTCAGAGGAGGCCACAAAAATGCTCCAGTTCTGGAAAATAAACCCTTAATGAGTTCAGTTTATTCAGGCACATCCAAGAGAAGAGAGTTCAGGAGTGACTCAGCCACTCTGTGGAATTCCATGCCTATGGGAAAGTTATCCCAGAGCTGGATCCTGTCAACCTTTCCAGCAATGGGATCCAGTAAATGAGAGGCAAAGCTGCACAAACCCTTTTCAGTGTGACCCAATTTCCCAGCAGTGATGGAGGTTCATTACAGGAACAGTTCAGGGGGAGGTTAAAGGCCTGTCTGGAGCTCCTCAGCTCAGCCATGACAAAGCAGAGCCTTGGGCAGGGCCTGGGGAGCTCAGGGACCACCCTTGAGGCCCCTCCCGGGCTGTGCTGGGGCTGCAGGAGTAGCAGGGGGGTATTTTGGGTGTTGCTGAAGGGCTGGGGGTGTTCTAAGGTAAGCCAGGTTGAAGCCATTGGATGAAGCTCTTCCTCCACAGGGGAATTCCACAGGCTGTTCTTCCAGAGGAGAGTTGGATCAGGGCAGTGTTTGTTCCTCCACTGTCACTTAAATCCTCAGTTTGGCCACAGAGGTGGGCAAACAGCTGTGCAGGGAATCCCCTCCCACATTCACTCTCTTGGCCACACATGGCTGCAGTTGGCCCAGATGGGAAGGCAGGAAGGGATTCCCAGCAAAGGCAGCTTTTTAAGGCACCATCCAGGTGTTTCATGCCCAGCAAAAGCAGAGTTTTCCTGCTGGGACTTTGTGCTGTCCTTACCTCACCAGGTTCTTGTAAAAGGATTTGGGACGTTTCTCTCAATTATGGAATGGTTTGGGTGGGAAGGACCTTTAAAACCCTTCTATTCCAACCCTCTGCTGTGGGCAGGGACATCTCCAGCTGGATCAGGCTCCATGTTCTCCAGCAGGACAAGGCTGTTGTGAGGGCAGGAGGATTTATAGAAGGTGTTGGATGACAGGGCCAGCTGGAGGAGCCACTGACTCACTCTGAAATTGTTGCTTTTTAGTTAAGTTTTTGTCTGGGCCCCTCAGTTGAGGAAAGAGATTGAGGGGCTGGGGCGGGGCCAGAGAAGAGCAACGAGGCTGGAGAAGGGACTGGAGGTGGCACTGAGTGTCCTCTGAAACACCTCCAGGGACAGAGAATCCACCATGTCTTGATCCAACCCCACTGTGATCACCAGCCCAGGGCACAGAGTGAGAATCCACCATGTCTTGATCCAACCCCACTGTGATCACCAGCCCAGGGCACAGAGTGAGAATCCACCATGTCTTGATCCAACCCCACTGTGATCACCAGCCCAGGGCACTCCGTGCCCTGGGCTGGTGATCACAGTAGGGTTGGATCAAGGGTTGGATTTGGTGATCTCAGAGGTCTCTTCCAACCCAACTGAGAAGAGCAACGAGGCTGGAGAAGGGACTGGAGCACAAGCCCTGTGGGGAGAGGCTGAGGGAGCTGGGGGTGTTCAGCCTGGAGAAGAGGAGGCTCAGAGGTGACCTCAGCACTGTCTGGAACTGCCTGAAGGGAAGTTCTGGCCAGGTGGGGGTTGGTCTCTTCTCCCAGGCACTCAGCAATAGGACAAGGGGGCACGATGGGCTCAAGCTCTGCCAGGGGAAATTGAAGTTGGAGAGCAGAAAGAAATTCTTTGCAGAGAGAGTGCTCAGGCATTGGAATGGGCTGCCCAGAGAGGGGGTGGATTCCCCATCCCTGGAGGTTTTTCAGCTGAGCTTGGCCGTGGCACTGAGTGCCATGATCTGGTAAAGGGACTGGAGTTGGCCCAAGGGTTGGACTTGATGATCTTGGAGGTCTTTTCCAACCCAATCCATTCTATGATTCTGTGAAATCACTAAATCTCCCTGTGCTCCCATGAGCAGTGGAACAGCCCCTAACACAGCCCTCTGCATTTTGGGGCACTCTGAGGGCTTTGCTGCCTCCCTGGTTTCACATGGAACAGGCACCTGGGGCAGCCTTTGGGCACAGCATCACCCAGAGCCAGGAATTCTGAGTCCACGTGTTTATTCACAGTTGTGCAAGCAATAGAACAGGAATAATCAAAGTTTAGCAGGTGGAGCAGAACCAGCAAAGTGCATCTTCTGGGATGTAAATGCTCCATCAGAAAAGCTGTGTCTGGAGTTTCTGGGGCAGGAAGTTTCTGCTGTCTGGGAGAAGTGCTGACCCTCCCCTGCTCAGCTCTGGGGTGGAGACAGTTCAGCAGTTGCAGGGAGTTTCTCACCTCCCTTTGTGGTGCCGAAGGGGCTGCTGGTCTGGAACCCCACCAGATCAGGGCATGGGGCTGTGCAACCAGTCAGGGCTGAGCTGGACTCTGCAGATCCTCCTTTCCGTGGCAAACAGGAATTGGCAGAGCTGGGACAGGGGCAATTTCTGTTCTCTAAAGGCAGCTTGGAGAGAGCTGAGGAGCAGGGAGTGTTGTGAGTTCTCAGCTCTGTGGTGGGACAGCTGAGACCCTTGTGCAGAGGGAGATCCCAGCTCACAGAGGGTCAGGTCTGTGCACTCAGACAACCAAAGTATTGCTCCTGTGAATAAATAATTTACTCAAACATGCACTAAATAACTTGCTGGTGTGTGATGTATCCTGTGAGGAGTGGGAATGAGTGGGCTAATGACAGAGACATTTTAGTATTCTTGTGAACCAAGGTTTAATAATTTGATTCAAGACTTAATGCCTGTGTTTGTATAACATGCCTTTAAGTAAAAAATTGTTTTGTAGCTGAGGATTCTTGGTGCTCTGACAGCCCTCAAGCAGCTCCCTTGGTAACCAGAGAGGAACTGAGCAGTGTGTGAGAAACCAAAAGATATGAACAGAAACAGGACCTGTGCTGAGGGCTGAACATCCTGCTGGTTCACATTTTCATCTCTAATTGCATGAATGTCTCATACATTGATACAATGCTGGAGGAACGATGGTAGATGCCAGTGAAAAATGAAAGGGGAGTGTATATGTGGAGTATCAGAAGTCTGAAAGGCTGTTTTCCTGGAGGATAAAGGTCTTCCTTCTTTTGGAATCCATGTGGGGTTTGGTGTTGCACTGTGACCAAATGGCCTTAACTTGGGCCTGGAAAGTGAGAGTCTTGTCCAGGTGTTTGGGGTCAGGAGTAGGGAGTCCCTTCCCAGCTGTTCTCACTGGGTGATTTGGGACAAGCAGTGCTGGATGGGCTGCAGGGACAAATCAAGTAGTAACTCCTGGTTATGTCATTAACAACTTCCTTAGTTTCAGCTTTGCCATGTGCTTGGGCTGTTGCTCTGGACACAGCTCTTGGTGCTGGCTCTGAGTGGGAACAGACCTGTCTGAGGGTTGAGGCAGGTGCTGCTGTCAGAGACATTTCTGCAGCAGAAGAAAAACCTCCTGTGTTGCTGATGTTTACAGAATAATCCTTGCTGTGTCTTCTCCAAGGAGTAGGTGGACTGATGAAGCTAAAGGAAGATGAAGTGTTTTGGAGTCTGATCAGACCAGGAACAGCTGAAAATCCCTCAGCTTCTGTCTGATCACCTGTGAAACCTGAGAGTCCTGTGCCTTCACTGACCAGTGTCCCTCTGGGCAAGGCTGTGCATTCCCTGTACTTACCACACTGTGGAGCTTGAAGGAGGAAGTTGCTAATGAAGGAAGAGTAGATATAAATCAAGGAAGAGTTAAGCAAAGGAAAAAAGTTCTAGTTAATGTTGTGTAAACATTAGAATAGGTACAGCCCTGGAACTGACTTTAACCTGATCTCTCTGGAGTGGTTGGTGTCGGTTCCTGGTCAGGAGCTGCTGCTCTGCAGGCCTCACCTGCCCCTCTCTTGGGCACAGCAACTGATGTAAAAATGCATCAAAGCCTTTTTTCTGTCGTAGTGGAGCAGCCAGATTGTCTGCCCAGTGCTCCAGTCCCTCCCTGAGACTGTGAGAGCAGGAGACACTCAGGCCCTGCGTGGATTTCATGCATTTCAGTAATTTCCTCTTTATTACATCTCCAGCTCTGCCAATGATACAGTCACACTTCATGTTAAGTCTAAGTGTGTGGCTGCTGTAATTTTAGACTCTTTTTATTAATATAACACTTCTTTTTTCTCATTTCATGGTTAGTGGTACCCACACAATGTGATTTATTCTTGGCTGTCACCCATCTTGCCTTCAGAAGCAGAATATCTTGGAAGGGCTCACCCTTAAAGCTCTGCACGTAACTGCAGTTCAGTTACTCATTTCAGAGGTTAATTTACTCTTATATTTTTTCACACTTTTTATTCTGTGCTGAAACTTCCTGTTCTGTGGTTCAAAAGACACTTTCTGGAAATTTTTGATTTTCACAGGAATTCATTGAGCCTTGTTTGGGTCACGTGTTCACAGAGGAAAAGTCTCGTTTTCAAAACAGGCAGGACATTGTCTGTCCTGCTGATCTTGTCATGTCAAACTATGCCTGAACCTCCTCAAGGAACAAGCTGTTGTGTCAGGAACAGGGTTGGCTGGAATGCAGTGGGGCTGTGAGGAATGTTAGTGAGTGCACAGGGGGGACTGCACTGCTCGGGAAATCCTGCCTTTACCAAACTGCTCCACGTGGGTTTTCCTGAGTTATACAATTGCCTGTACATATTTGGAATATATTCCCTGAGGACTAAAATCTCCCGCTGTTACAGACTGGGAGGAACTGGGTTTGGGTGTTTGAGAAGGGCAGTGTGGCTGTGCTGGCCCGGCCAGAGGTGCTGTGTCAGTCAGAGCAGGGCAGGTTCTCATGAGCCAAGAGCATCCCTGTGTGGGGCTCTGAGCAGTGAAGGTTTCCTGGTGGTGCTGTGTTGGTTGAAGTGCAGAACCTGTGTGGGTCAGGACACTGGCTCATCACATCAGCACGTTGTTCTACTTTGGTGACTTAACCTGGGACGGGAGGAACCCACAAGGACCATCCAGTCCAACCCCTGGCCCTGCACAGACACCCCAACAATCCCACCCTGTCCCTCAGAGCATTGTCCAAACACTCCTGGAGCTCTGGCAGCCTTGGGGCTGTGCCCACTGCCCTGGGGAGCCTGGTCAGTGCCCACCACCCCCTGGGGGAAGAGCCTTTCCCTGAGATCCAACCTGACCCTGCCCTGGCACAGCTCCAGCCATTCCCTGGGTGCTGACCCTGCCCTGGCACAGCTCCAGCCATTCCCTGGGTGCTGTCCCTGCCTTGGCACAGCTCCAGCCCTTCCCTGGGTGCTGTCCCTGCCCTGGCACAGCTCCAGCCATTCCCTGGGTGCTGTCCTTGCTCACAGAGAGCAGAGATCAGAGCTGCCCCTTGGTAGGAAGTTGTGCACTGCTGTGGGGTCTCCTCTCAAAGCACCTCATGATCTGAATATTTCTGTGAAGACATTTAGCAAGACATGAAAAAGTTGACAAATGTGTAAAGCAGGTTCAGGGAAGCATTTGCTTCCTACCAGTCTGGCCCAGGTGTTGGGGCCATGTGGCTGAGGTGCTGGGTGGGCAGGTGCACAAGGTGCTCACTGGCTGCTTTGTTTCCCTGCAGCTCCGTGGTGGCAGCGGGAACCCCCAGAGCTGCCTCGGCAGGGAACGCCTTCACCGTCCTTGGGGTGAGTGTGCTGGGTCTGCTCAGAGGCTTCTGATGATCTGGGGATGTGCCTCACATCTGGCAGAATCAGGTAGGATGGGGCAGCACAGCTTCAGGAACTCCTGCCCCTTTCCAGTCTGTCTTAGAGGAGCTTGGGAAAGGGTTGTTTTCACCTCGTGCTCCCAGCTTGTCCTGGGGGATCCCTGGGGGTGTTCCTGCTGCAGGACAGAGCAGGAAGGAGGAGCAGGAGCTGCACAAGCTGCTGTGGCTGCTCTGAACCCACATGGAGCAGCTGGACCCTCGTGGCGTTCCTGTAGGTAGATCTTGAAGGGGAAGGAATGGTCCTGTTGTGACAATGTGATGTCGAGATCATAAAAATCAATGTCTGTTCTGAGGATCAATGTGGGGTTTGTTTCTCAAAGTGATATGAACTTTGTTTTGCATGATGGTTTGTTGGTTCATGTAGGTGGATGAAAGGGAACTGAATAAAAAGGAATGGACATTAAACCAAGGGCCCAGCACGCAAACATAGCCAGTCCTGCTTCATCACTGCAGCTTGTGTGACCACTCTTAGGTGCAGACAGCCTTCAAATAATCAATATTTTATGCTACAGTGGTGTATTGGGAAATAGATTTATGAGGATTCCATTTTGAGTTGTGAACTTCACTCATGATACTCACTTGTTTTTGTAGATTGATTTAACTACATCCTATGTTGAAAAGTTACCCAGCAGTTCCTTACAGATCAAGTGGACTGTGTAGAACTCAGGTTAATTTAAAAAGTTGTAGTGGGGTAACTGTTGTCTGATTCAATATCCTTTTTCCTCTTGAAATGAGAGAACTGTGAATTTTCTTGTCTTTAGTACTGATATTCCTCAGTGATGGTTTACATGACACAGGGCACTCACTGTGTCTGTGCAGGAGCAGTGCCCAGTTACTGTCCATCATCTGCTTTTCGAATGGAAACAAAGCTTGGAGTTTAACCAGGAATTTCTGGAAAGACTCATTTGGGTTTTTTCTGCTCTCCCGTGTGTGTGTGTGAAGTGCAGCCACAGCCTCGTTAGAGGGCACTCTGGACTCACCCGTGGGGAGGCCGAGCAGCCGCATTCCCAACCAGCTCTCCAGGGAAAGTCCTGATGCAAATGTGCTTTGCCCCCCAGAGCAGCAGGAGAAGCTGGATTGCCCTGGGTACTTCTGCTCCCCGGCCCGGCTGCCTGTGCTGGGGGCTGAGTTCATGCTCGTGCTGTGTATGGAACACGGCAAGTCTGCTGGAGAATTCACTGCAGTTTCCAAATGCGAATTAATTCATTTGTGTAACTTGCTTTTCTCATGGATTTTATTCCATAAACTCTCTTAATCCTAAAGGTGTATCCAGTTCAGATTTTTTTTTTGTTTCTATCTTTTGAAAAGTAAATTATTTATAAAATTAAGTTGCTTCAGAAACTCTTGGGTTTTAACACCATCCCTTACACCAGTGCTGTCTGTGCCTTTGACAAATAGCTTGTCATGTCTCCTTTCACTTTCCTTCTGTATAAAAGAGGATAATGATTTTTAAGTTGGAAGAATTAAACAAGTATATAAATGTGCTTTGAAATCTGAAGTGTTTTAGACATTTTTAAAAATAAAATATTGAACAAATCAGGAGTCAGAGAAGTCAAATTTAAGACCTTGATTATTGCTCAACTGCTTTGGTGGTGCTTCTGTTCTGGCAAAATAGAGCCAAAGCATTTGCATTACTTTTGATTTCTTGATGTTTTTAGTTTTATGTCCAAGGAGAAGCATTTTTCATATGCAGGAGTCAGGTTGTCTGTAAACATAAACATAATCTTACCTTTGCCCAAACATACCTTGTTTTGCTTTCACAAAACCGGTGGGACCCGAAAGGTTTTCTGAGCAATTAGCCCTGACTCAGCCACTCCGGGGAGGCTTGGCAGAACCCAGGCATGTTCCCTGGGCTGGAGCCATCCCTGCAGGGCACAAACCTCAGCTTTGAGGTATGGCTGTGCTCAGCCTCTGAACTCCCCGTTCTGTCAGAGCAGTGCAGGTATTGGCTGGGCTCTGCATCCCCTCTCCTTGTGCTCTTGGGCCTCTCCAGGGTGGGAGAGGAGGCACAATGTGGGCATGTGATGTGGCACAACAGCCATGGCCATCTGACGGACCAGCCCCTTCCTGGGAAGGATTCCTTCCCCTGGGACTGGCACATCTGCTGTGCCAGGGAGCTCTGCTCTGCTCTGAGTGCAGCTTTGCTGTCTGGGCGGTATGGACAGTAAACACTGACAGCAGAGGGGTTTGTCAGAGCAGGTTCTGTGCTCCTGCCAGGAGACAGCACTGCCTGGAGCCCTGAATCCCTGTTCAAGGCTCCCATGAGCTCTGTGGGCCACAAGACTCTGTTCTCTCAATCAAAGCAAAATAACAAGAAAAAGGGCTGGTCAGGCCATCTTTTTCCTCTCCTGGTTTTTAATCTCCTCTTGCACCTTCTCTTCCTGTCCCACTAGAACAGTTTTTGACAAAGAGGTGTTGCCCGCAGGAGAAGGAAAGCTGAGATGTTCCTGCCCAGGGGTTCTCCAGCGTTTGTCCCAGCTGGAGAGTGCAGGAGGAGGCAGCAGGAGCTGAGCTGAGCTGTGGGGCCACATGTGTGGCTGCAGGTGTGTGGGGACCAGCGCTGTGGGGAGGCTCCTGCAGCCTGGGAGAAAGCTGGTGGCACAGGGTGAGCAGCCCTTACAGTCAGGTCTGGGAGAGTTATCCTGGCAAGCCAGCCCTGGGGATAAATACCAGCATTCCTGTGATTCCCAGCTCCCACCACACTGCTGGGAGGGTGGCAACAGCTGCTCTGGGCAAAGGGAGTAGCCCAGACCTGCCCCAGGGCTGTGGTGTGGCCCCTGGGTTGTTTCAGGGAGTTGGGAATGAGGCAGCAGAGAAGGCAGGCTGGGATGGCTTCCCAGTGACTGCATCAGCTGGAGTTTCTGAGGAACCTTTTATTTGTATGGCTGGCAAATGGATTTTAAGGTGGAATGGAATGGACAGGGACTCCTTTGGCAGAGAAAAAACAGTTACTGAGCTTAAAGCACTTCATCTGTGGGCTGGGGATTGTGTTTTTAATGGTTTTCAGGAGTGTTTCTTGTACTCCTGTGATTTCTGTACATCACACTGGGATTGACACTGAATGACAGAGGCTGCAGGCAAAATCTTCACCCCCTTGGTGTTATTCTCCATCACATATCCAGATTCCTCTCGTGTCTTACCACAGTTTGGGTGTTCTAAAAAATGCTGGCAATCCAGGAGCCAGTTCCATCACAGAACATGCTAAAGAGAAGCTCCAGCCTCCTTGGATGAAACACTTTCCTCCAGTTTTGAGTAACATCTCCTAGAAATATCTTCTCACAGAACATTTCTGTGGAACTGAAAGTTTCATCTGGTGATGGCTGATGTGTTGGTCTTTGTCACTGTTTGAAGACCAGCTGGTGACAGGTTTGCCTGGGTTAGGCAATGCCATCCCCGTGGCATGGTGTACTAAAGGGGATTGGCTGCTGGTGCCATCTCTGCTCTAGCTCTGAAATCAGTCCCAGGTACAACCTGGTGTTTATTGAAGAAGATGGTTGCAGTTTTTGGTCCCATCTGTAGTTACAGTCAGTGTTGTACTTAAAAACTCCTGCCAAGTCCTGGTTTTCCCCTCAGCAGGGCAGACCCATGGGGATCTGGGGGCCCAGTGCTGGTTCTGGGCAGTTGTTTGAGGCTGGTGGTGTCACTGAGGTTTCCTGAGCCCCTCCCTGCTGTTCCCCTACCCCGAGACTGACATTCTCACAGGACAGGTCACTGTGCTGGGCCAGATTGCTGTGTGAGGGAGCAGGCAGCAATACCTGCACAGCATTTCCTGCTTAAAAAAGAGTGAAAAAGCCACTCTAATAGAGGGTAAGGGGAGAAGTACAACTGTGTTTATAAAAACACAGGAGAGGAGCATAATGGGGAAAGCTTAAATTTAGGGCAGTCTTCAGCCTGATGTGATGATGTAATGGAGCAAACACCTTTTTTTCCTTTCTTTTTTTCTCTTATTATAGTAGGACCAGTTTAGCTGAGAGCCCAGTGGTGCTGTCTGGCTGACTTGTCAGAGGTTTAAGCGCCAGAAAGTAAATATTTTTAAGTAAAGCAAATGCAAAATTTTGGGGATACGCTTAAAACACAAAAGAAAACAAAAAAAGAACAAAAGCAAAGAAAGTCTTTGGTGTACAGTGTCCAGAGTGATTTTAAAATGCTCTTGTTCCATGCCTAAATAAATGGTTTTTTCAGCCAAAGAGAAATCTTTCCTCATGATTTATTACACTAATTTAGATACAGGCCCTCTGAGCAGGATTGTCAGTTTACTAGAACAGCCTTCTTTCTCCTTTCAGATTTAATCCACATGTTGTTGTATCAACAGAGCCTTTGTCTCTGCTCAGTTATGAGTTATCCTTTTTTAATAATAATAATAATAATAAAAAAGTGAAAACACATGTTATTTCACAGCCCTATTACAAAGACACATGGAATGACATAGGGAGAGGTGACCATCTGATGGTGCCTCTGATTTGTAAGTGCCTTCCAAGTGGTGCTGCTTCTCCAAGGGTGCAAATGGCCCCTTGCCCTGTCCCGGTGCAGTGACTGTGGGAGTGCAGCCCTGACAGGAGGAGGCAGCATTATCCTCAGCCAGGATCTCCAAGGCTTTCCCCCCAGCTTGTGCAGTGATGCTAAACATGCTCTTTTTAGTTAACTCTAATTTCCTTCCTTTTTTTTTTTTAAGGAGAGCTTATCCAGAGGTGTATGTAATTCACATTTCCTTCCTTCCTGCCTTCCTCCCCTGCAGAGAAGGAGTTCTTTCTTGGACCCCTCCTGTTTTCTAAATGGAGAGGAATTACTCTCAGGAAACTCATGAGTTTGGTATTTTTTCTATACTTGGTTTTGTGAGAAAACATTTATTTTGAGTATAAGTGCTTACTTGATACCTGCATGAGAGTTCAGAAGTGCATGTGACAGCTGCTCAATAAAGCAGCTCACTACATCATGGGATTATTGTCTGGTTTTGGCCCTTTTCACAGAACTGACTCCTGCAGCCTCAGGAATTAGTGCTGAAGAGTTACCTCAGCACCTCCTGGACTGGCAGCTCGGGTGGCTGATGCAGCCAAGGGCAGAGCAGTTGCACTGTCGATGTCTTTGGTGCCAGCCTGGGCTCCTCCAGCTTGTGCTGGACTCCTGCCAGTCGTCACAGTCTCCTTTAATTCTCTTTCAGATGTCAGCACAGCAGTTCCCACCTCAAGTGTCAATATAATTATTTGCAGTGGTGTGATTTTTAAAAGAAGCTTCTAATAACATGTCTTCAAACAGAAGGAATTTGTCTGGCATTTTAAAAATGTGGCATGATCCTATTCTACTTCTCAGAGTTAGAGAAGACAGTAAAGAAAGATTGATCTTAAAGACTTATGCAGTAATGGGAGAAACAAGGCTGTGTCCTGCTGCCTGAGGCAGATGCAGGGATATTGGAGTTCTGGGGAGGAGCCTCACCCTGTCAGGCAAATCCCCTGATCCACCAAGCTCTTCAGTCACAAAATCCCAGAATGGTCTGGGTTGGAAGGGACTTTAAAACTCACCCAGTCCCACTCCCTGCCATGGCAGGGACACCTTCCACCAGCCCAGGTTGCTCCAAGCCCTGTCCAGCCTGGGCTTGAACACTTCCAGGGATGGGGCAGCCACAGCTTCTCTGCCCAACCTGTGCCAGGGCCTCACCACCCTCACAGGGAAAGATTTCCCTCCCAGTATCCCATCTAGCTGTGCCCTCTGGCAGTGGGAAGCCATTCCCTCTTGTCCTGTCCCTATCTGCCTATAAAAAGTCCCTCTTCCTCCTTTTTTCAAGCCCCCTTTAGGCTCTGGAAGGGACTCTCAGGTCTCCCTGGAGCCTTCTTTTCTCCAGGTGCACACCCCCAGCTCTCCCAGCCTGGCTCCAGGGCAGAGGGGCTCCAGTCCTGGAGCATCTTTGCCCTCTTCTGAACTTGTTCCAGCAGCTCCATGTCCTTCCTGTGCTGGGACCCCAGAGCTGGACACAGCACTGCAGGTGGGGTCTCACAAGGGTAGAGCAGAGGGGGGAATGAAAGAAAACAAAAAGAAGACAGAATCTTTGACAGTGTGTGCAGATGCTGGGAACTGGCAGCACCTCTTTGTAGAAGTCAGACTGGCCTGGCTTTGTCAGCGGCCAGGCAGGCAGTGCAGGCAGAGGGCAGGGCAGGGCAGGGCAGGGCAGGCAGAGGGCAGGGCAGGCAGTGCAGGCAGAGGGCAGGGCAGGGCAGGGCAGAGCAGGCAGGGAAGCAGAGGGCAGGGCAGGCAGTGCAGGCAGAGGGCAGGGCAGGGCAGGCAGTGCAGGCAGAGGGCAGGGCAGGCAGGCAGAGGGCAGGGCAGGGCAGGCAGGGCAGGGCATGCAGGCAGAGGGCAGGCAGTGCAGGCAGAGGGCAGAGCAGGGCAGGCAGAGGGCAGGGCAGGCAGGCAGAGGGCAGGGCAGGGCAGGCAGTGCAGGCAGAGGGCAGGGCAGGCCAGGCAGGCAGGGCAGGCAGTGCTGGCAGAGGGCAGGCAGGGCAGGCAGAGGGCAGGCAGGGCAGGCAGGCAGAGGGCAGGGCAGGCAGTGCTGGCAGAGGGCAGGGCAGGCAGTGCAGGCAGAGGGCAGGGCAGGCAGTGCTGGCAGAGGGCAGGGCAGGCAGGCAGGCAGAGGGCAGGGCAGGCAGGCAGGCAGAGGGCAGGGCAGGCAGGCGCAGGGCAGGCAGGCAGACAGTGCAGGCAGAGGGCAGGGCAGTGCAGGCAGTGCTGGCAGAGGGCAGGGCAGGCAGTGCAGGCAGAGGGCAGGGCAGGCAGGCAGAGGGCTGGCAGAGGGCAGGGCAGGCAGTACTGGCAGAGGGCAGGGCAGGCAGGCAGAGGGCAGGCAGGGCAGGGCAGGCAGGCAGAGGGCAGGGCAGGCAGGCAGAGGGCAGGGCAGGCAGTGCTGGCAGAGGGCAGGGCAGGCAGGCAGGCAGAGGGCAGGGCAGGCAGGCGCAGGGCAGGCAGGCAGACAGTGCAGGCAGAGGGCAGGGCAGTGCAGGCAGTGCTGGCAGAGGGCAGGGCAGGCAGTGCAGGCAGAGGGCAGGGCAGGCAGGCAGAGGGCTGGCAGAGGGCAGGGCAGGCAGGCAGAGGGCAGGCAGGGCAGGGCAGGCAGGCAGAGGGCAGGGCAGGCAGGCAGAGGGCAGGGCAGGCAGTGCTGGCAGAGGGCAGGGCAGGCAGGCAGAGGGCAGGCAGGCAGGTAGTGCTGGGGCAGTGTGTGAGGCTGTCTGTGTGTGAGGCAGCTGGCAGACCATGAACCCCCTGGATGGTAACTGTGCAAGTGTTCCATGCACAAGAAGGCAAAGCCCAGCCCTGTGAGCGTGGCTGAGCAATGGCAGACCTGCAGGGGGCTGGGTTTGCTTTCATGCTCACTGGCCTGATGTCACTGCTGCCTTTTTCTCACAGACTGAGCATACCTTTCCAGTGGGAGATAAAACATACAAAACATGGATCTAGTGAGTGTTGGACTTTCCAAGCTCTCTCAGGCAGTCTCCTGTCCTCAGCTCTGCATTCTGAAGTTCCTAACCTTGGTCTTAATGAATGCTTGGATTAGCTTTGTTTGCTTTTCAGTGTCTCGCTGTTCTTGGTGGTCGTTGGCCGTATTGCTTCTCCAAACCGCTTGGAACTGAATCATTTCCAGAGCAGTGGTAAATGAAGGGAGGATTTGGCTTGCAAGAACTATTTGTTTATAGGTGGATTTTGCAGGGCACTGCACTGGGTTGTGTTTCATCTAAAATATCCTCAGGCAATCTCATCCCACTTTGAAGTTGGCCATACCTTGATCAGCTGATTGTATTGGAAACCTCCAGTGGTACCTCCCAAATTAATTGATTCTGTTTTCTCGTAGAGTTCTGGCAAAGAGGCTTCTTTTGGCTTCATTTCTGTCTCCCCTCATGCCCAACAGCTTTCATCACGTTCCCATCATAAGCAGTTCTTTAAACCGATGGGTAAACATCAGGAGCAGTTTCTAAACTGTAACAAAAGTTTCATAGTTTAGACTTTTTTTATCCTGCCACATTCAGTTGACATGAAAAATCATTTTTCCTTTATTGATATATATGAAAATCTATTTTGGGTTCTTTGTCCTCAGACAGAAACATTTTTTTACCATGAGGCAGCACAAAGTATAATTCTCTAAAAGTTGGTGAGTCTTGTTCTTGGCTCAGCTTTGGTGCTGTGCACTCTTTGTTGGGAAGCTGCAGAAGAAAAGAGAAAAGACCTTGTTATTTGGTATTTATAAGACTATATCATTACTGCCTTTTGGGTAAATGTTGCATTTTTGTGTTAAAAACTGGAGTTAAGAGAAAGATACTGTTTTTATGGATATTGGTACCTACTATCCAAACACTTTAGCTCATACTTAAACAAAATGCAGCATAAACCTAAAATTGCTTTGATTAATGGTGGACTTAATCACATGTCTTACTCCTTCAGGAACTGTGAGCTGAACAAGGGATGCTGACAGTTTGCTGGTCTGCCTGGATTTATGGTTTTACTCTGAGGGCAGAACAGGATGGCAGGGCAATTAAATGGAGTTACATACACCAAATGTCTAATTTATCACATATGTCCTCAAAACTGAAGCTGCCTAATCTCGTAGTTGGTGCCTGCTGTGTGCTCAGCCCTTAACCTCTGTGTTTGGATTGCCAACGTGGTGCCAATTAGTGGGCCTGGGCTGCGGACACGGAGCAACATAACTCACTTCACATGGGCTGCCAAACAGCTCACAGATGTTCAGCTAATGGTTCTTGGCTACTACCAGCCTGACTTGGATTTCAACCCAGAGGTGAAAGAATTTATTTCTCTCCCATTACCGTCTCCCTTGGGCCATATTGTCCCGAGCGTCGGGAATTCCTTCAGTTTACTCTGGAAGATGATGTCAAACATTTTCCCTCTCCCTCAGACCTGTTCTCACGGTGTCTTGGACGTTGTTCTGTTTTGATGTTAATTTGCTGCCTTTGGTAGTTGTTACCCTACTGGTAGATCTGATGATCCTTGGTAAGTGATGGTGTGAGCTCCAGTCCTGGTCAGGAGAGCTCTGGGCTGTGTGTGTGGGGTGGGTCACGCTCTGTCCCTGCAGCCCCTGGCTCAGAGCTGAGATGGAAAGTCCATCCCAGGATTACTGTTACTGCTCTGAGTACCAGGGGCCATAGAAAGTTATGGGTCTGGCTCGTTGGGATCCTGCCTTCTGTGTGCTCGTGGCTGGGTATTGTACTCTCAAACCCTAAAAAAGGTGTAACTGCAGGCCCAAAGTTCTCCTCCTGGTGCTGAGTCAATGCTGAACAACTGCCTGGCAGGTTCTGTGGCTTCTCTGGTGGTGATGTAAAGGAGCAGGTAGTAGTTTTTGCTTGAGAGTTCTTATTCATGACATTTGAAAATCCAGTGTGCTAATGAGGTGTTTGCCTCAGCAGCTTCAGGAGCAGAGGCAGGGAAATGGGAGCTCAGCTGGAGGGACACTGAAGTAGCACTGAAATACTGATTGATGTCTAAATGCCATTTCATACCCTCTCCTCTGTACAGTCACCTGACACGTTTAATCAGTGTGTGCAGAATTAGGGCTGATGCTTTTTTTCTCTTCACTAACTTTGCCTTTTCTTCTGTGAGGGTTTAGTCTTTGACCTGAACGTGTGGGCTGTACCATCCTGGGCAGCATTCAGAGCCTCAGCAATTTCTTTCCCTTGCTCATTTCACACTTCAGGAAAAGGCAGAGTTATTCACACAACAGGGTTTGAAAAGCAAAATTCATGAGAAGCTTTCAGTTATAGCTTATTTTCTTACTGACATGGTGATTTGAGGTGTCAAACATGATCAGCATCAACACCAACAGGAAGGGGGTTAAATAACTGTCATAGTTATTTTTCAGTGAGCAGTGAAAATAAACCTCTTGCAAGGTCCTGTCACTTCTTGCTTTTCTTTGAGGTTCTAAAGAAAAAGTTTGGTTCAGTGATGAATTTGTTTCTGGACTTCCAAAGAGAGCAATTATTTTTAATTTCTTAGTATGAGCAGAACTGTGTCTGTCCTGTGGATTCATCCTTCTGGATGTTTATGCATTTATTAATGATAACAGCAGCAATGCAAACAATTGTTCTGTACTTACATGATGAATAAGAGCTAAATATGAATAACCTTTCCTGAAGTGTAATTAACTTCCACATTTTCTGTAGAAAGAGAATTCAACATGATAAATTAGGAAATAAGCTGAAACACCTGCCTTTCAGGTGGCAGGTTGTCACGTGTCATGTTTGGGGTGACAGGAAACAAAATGCAACAGGAGTTTGTAACTGCATGGGCTCTTCTCCTTCTCAGTGTCCAAATAAGTTATTCAGTCCAACAGATGCAGCCCCTCTGCAGGGATTTCTGTGGCTTTCTGCCCCTCGAGGCTTCCATCCAGCTCTGTAGGATAAATTGGATCTTCTTGCTTTCTTTTCCTCTGAGGAGACTTCAGAAGCATTGCCAATCAGGTCTGTTCTCAGGCACATTGACATTATAATAAATACAGAAACATTCCAGAGTTTCCCAATGGATACTGGTTACCCCCAGAATGAAGACACAGGTTTCCCTCCATCCACTGGGGTTGCTGTCCTGGTTAGTGGAGGTTTAGTCGCTCATCTGTCGTGACTAGTGGGAAATATTCTTGCTGGGAGTTTTTTCTTCTGTTTTTGGCAAATAATAGCAGAACTGTGGAAGTCCAGAAGAAACTAAAGTGCTTGATGCATGAGTTTATTAGATAATTGATCAAGCAACACTTTGCAGCTGCTCTTGAACAGAGCTGTTGGTTTCTCTCTGAGACAAACCCACAGTGTTTGCTTTGCTACTGAGAATTCTCACGTACAACACACAGGTTCTCCCCTTACATTGGCACTGGCAGAACATGAAAAGAGGAAGCAAATTGGACCAATTGTGTCTGTTTCTAGACAGACTCTGGAATCTTAAGAAATAAGGTGGATGACCTGGGGAGTTTATGAGACTTAAACATGGCTGTAAGAAAGTTGGTGGAAGGAAAACTCCAGTTGGGAAATCTGGGTACTGAGTTAAAGCTTACAAAAAAAAAACACCAACAAAAGAGAGTGGTTCATGCCCACAGGGGAAATAGTGTGGTGTGGTAAAGCTAAATGTCACACCAGGAAAATAACTATTAATAACAGAATCCTTCAGTTTAGAAATTCTTGTGACTTTATAGATTGGAAAAGTATAGAACACAGTACTGAGTATGGAGTGTTAACGTAGGAGACACGGTGGGAGAAAACTGGCACCCCAGTCCAAGAATGACATCCTTGGGAAACATCTGGTGAAGGAATCCAGAGAGGGGAAGATACTTTTGACTTTCTCCTGGGAATTGTGCAGAACTTGGTACAGAATTGCTCTGTCAGTGTGACCACAAATGCACTTACAGTTCCCGCAGAGTAACCCAAACCAGAAACTTCAGTGAAGCCAAATCCCTTGACTTCCAAAGGGCAGGTACATCAGAGTGAGGCAGCAGGTTTTAAAGAAACTGCAAGGAGCAGTGCCAAGGGTGACATGTTTGTAGGTAGTTGAAGCAGATTTAAAGGCACTGTGCTGCAGAGGAAGTGCCCTGACTTGGTCAAAGGCTGTGTGAGAGAGGAGAGTTCTGCTGTGAGGCAGCAGAGGCAGAGCATCCTTCCAAAAGCTGAAGTCATGACCAAGCAAGAAAGATAGAAAAGAACAAACACTTTCAAAGGACAAAAACTTGGAGGAACAGCTTTCAGAAAGTATAAAAAGTAACATTTCTTTTCCAGATATGTTGGGAATAAGAAGCTTGTCTGTCTGTATGTATGGACAGACTTCATGGAAGAAGATTTGGGCAGGGCTCTCCCCACGTGGGTGTGCCCTTCCAGCCTGCACAGTGGATTTTTTAGGTAAGGCACAGCGTGTGCAGAACTGGCCCCACTGTTTAAGTCCTGAGGTCCTTCTGCCATGGCCGAGAGAGCTTGGACAGTGACAGTGAAGTCCTCGGGACTGTCACAGCACCCGGTACTGACTGGGGCTGACCCTGCTGAGCATCTGAGATCTGACGGGATCGGATGGCAGGGAGGCATTGAACTGCCAGGGCACAGTCCCCACTGAGACTTGAACTCAGGTCCTTGGGATTCAGAGTCCAGAGTGCTCTCCTTCACACCACAGGACCACCCAGTAGCTTGTCTTAAAGTTTGCAAAAACCCTCGAATACCAGGGTGTGAAAAATCACTTGAAGAAGATGGAGCAGAAAGAAACATTGAGTTTCTGAGGAATCTACACTCCTGGTTTCCCTGCCAGAACCCATGTCAAACCCAACTATTAATGGAAGAATTTAAGAATGCCTTGAGCAATACCTGCCTGCAGGGAGCAGGATGTCAGAGCCCAGGGGGGATTAGGAACCTTCCAGTGTCTGAAGGAGCCTCCAGGGAAGCTGGAGAGGGGCTCTTCATCAGGAACTGTAGTGATGGGACAAGGAGTAATGGGTACAAACTGAAAGAGGGGAAATTTAGGTTAGATATTAGGAAGAATTCTTTACTGTGAGGGTGGTGAGACACAGGAACAGGTTGCCCAGGGAGGTTGTGGATGCCCAACCCTGGCAGTGTTCAACACCAGGTTGGACAAGGCCTTGAGCCACCTGGTCTAGCAGAAGCTGTCCTTCCATGGCAGGAGGGTTGGAACTAGATGATCTTTGAGGTCCCTTCCAACCCTTAACAGTCTGTGATTCTATGATTCAAGAGAGAAACTGTTGAATAATTAACACTCATCTCACCTGTGTGCAGCCTTTCAGTTGAAACCTCCTCACTCCTGTTAGAGAACAGGCAGGGTTGATGTGATGCCAGCTTGAAAGAGAGTTCCAGGGAGCTCGGGGAGCAGCCCACAGAAATCTGGCTTTGTGTTGTGCAGCATTGTCAAAAGAATAATATAGATTAGAATTAGCTGGCACATGATTTTATGTGAGTGTGGAGGAGTCAGCGTGTCTCTTGTAAAAGGAAGTTGCTCTTGAGGAATCTCCAAGGGCAAACATCTGGTTGGAGTGTTCCTGTGGGTGTGGTATCCTCAGATTTTCAAACAGCTTCTGACATGATCCTTGGTCACAGCATCTCAATGTAGCTGATCTTCCTGGGCATAAGAGAGTGTTCTCCAGTAAACCAGTGAGGGGTTAAAAGGTGAGACTGTGAAACAGTGATGGTTGTTACAATGGAAAATGGTTCCCATGAGTGACAGGGGAGTGTCAGGAGATCAGTGCACTTTGGCATAGTCAGCTCTAGAGCTGCAGAAGTACCTACTTTGTGGTCCCTTGTGACTGGAAAATAAACCAACGAGCAGGTTAAACTTTGCATCAGTAAATGTGCAGTAATAACATGGGAGAAAGCTGTGGCTGAAGCAGGTACTGCCTCCCCAGAGCAGATTCTGGAACCTTTTGCAAATGCAGAACATCTGGGCCTGAAGAAAGGGGCTGGGACAGAAGATAAGCTGTCAGTCCCCATTTCCTTTTAATTCCTGAGCAAAATGTGGGGCCATCAAATGAAAGCAGGAAGGAAACTCTGCTGTGCCTGCTGAGTACACGTGGCAGCTGGTGCAAGGAGACTCTGGTGCTGAGAGTTTTCAGGAAAATGGTTGGATACATTCCTGGAAGAAAGATGGACAAAATCTATTCCATGCTGATACAGGAGACCTGACATTTGGAAACCTTAAACTGCAGGTTGTTGTGGAGTCAGGGAATGTTCTGGGGATAGAGCAGCCCAGTTCTGGGCACTGGCCCTGACCACTGTGCACTGTCAAGGTGTGATCAGACTTGGCAATGCTCACCTTTGATGCCTTATTCTCTTGAATTGTGTTTTGCTATTTCTGTGCTTGCCTGTTCCAGCTACTCCCCTCTCTCTCAGATGCTCCTTATACAAAAGACCTAAAGTTTGGTTTTTATGAAAACGCGCTTTTTTGTCTTTTTTTTTTGTGTAGTACATTGAGTTGTCATGTGTGTAACTTCAGTTTATTGTGTTTGTCTACAGATTTCTTGGATGGAAAATAGAGCTGCTGCTTAAGCATTTCCATATGTGTTCAGCCATATTGTTCAGCTGTATTCTTCACCTAATGTAACTTGTAAAAATAAACATCTTTAAAGTGTTATTTTTATGTGTTGGTAAAGAGTTAATGGAACTAGAAAATGTTCCAGACCAGTGTTTGTCCCTGCTGTGGATTGTAAAGCCATTCATGTCCTGCTAGTTTTTAAGCAACCTACAGCTTCATGCCTATGAATTTGAAGGCCAATTAGCTGATCCCTCCAGGAGACTTTGCTGAATACAGTCCTGCAGACATTTGAGCACAGCACAAGCCTTGAATGCTCACAAGTTTTCCATTTCTGAGTGAGTTTTTTGTTAAAAGGGGAGAGAAGAATCCACAGCCTGCCAAGTACATGCTAGGCTTACACAGCCCTGCCAGCCTCAGACAGAATGTGTTGTCAATTTTGGTTTATTTAGGGCAGATTTGCAGAGCTGGTGTGTTGATATGACATGAGGGAGCTTGTGATATGTCCCATCTGTGTCAGCTCCATCTTTTATGGGCTGCCTTGCACAGATGGGCTGCTCATGGAAGGTTTTTATTTCACACTTGAAGCTGAAGAAGCCAGGTTTGAGGACGTGTGCTTTATGTTGATTTAGTCTCTTGCAAACTCAAGATAGATAAAAGTGATGGTGAAAGGGTAAGTGACAGAAAGGAGTAGCAACCTCTGTCTCCTGAGTCAGCCCATGGCCCCCACCTTTTCCCATGGGCAGGTAAAACTCTGCCTCCTGTTTTGATTCTGTCTGTGAAAGTGAACCATTTATCACTGCAGGAAGAGTTAATGGCAGTTCTGACACGGAGGATGTTCACTCCTTGTCTTCTGTGTGAAGACGTGCTGATTTGGGAATGAAAATTGGGTGGATCTACTTTTGTCTGCTTTCCAGTTCCCAGCTTTTCCATCACTGGTGGAACTGAATGAAACAGGAACGGTGGGATGAGGTCAGAAGAACCCAGCATTGAGGCAAAGTCTGTGGCCTTTGTGTACAAGAAGAAATCAGTTCTAGAATCCTGCAGAGTGTGGGAAGAGACTTGAGGTGCTCCAGGACCCTGTTAATCATTCCTGGCCAAAGTTGACCATCACCTCTTTAGTGTGGCTGTGTGAAGTACAGAAAGTAGGATGGAGACCAGGCTTTGCTTGTCTCTTGTTGCTCTCCACAACTCCCTGAAAAGAGGCTGGGGCTGGGTGGGGGTCAGTCTCTTCTCCCAGGTAACAAGTGACTGGACAAGAGGAAACTCAGGTTGCACCAGGGGAGGTTTATGTTGGGTATTAGGAAAAAGCTTTTCATGTGAAGGGTTGTCAAGCATTGGAACAGGCTTAAAGGTGTTTTCCCACCTTAACAAAACTATGAGTTGTGACACTGAGGCACAGGGATGCTCCAGAGGATCTCATGGGTGTGGGTGGTGCTGGACGACAGTGTGTCAGGGTCACATGTGACTGTTTAGGTTGAACTCAGAGGTGAAACCAGAAGATGGTCATCAAAATGAGAAAGAACTTGGATGAGAGTTCAAGTTGGTTTTGGAGATTATTATTTTTGGCACTTCCTTTGTGGGAAGCAGCACAGAGTGCCCAACTGAATCAGAGATGCTTTGGAGTAAGGGAATGGGTTACTTGGAAGAATCTCCTCAAAGGAAGTGCTACTAAAAGCAGAGTTTGTTAGCAATGGGATGAGAACACTGGCCATGTTGGTGTGCCAGATTCTGCAGAAAAGGTGCTGGTACAGGGCTGCTTTGTGCCACAGAGGAAGGGACTTGGATGATGTGTGATCTGCCATCCCTTGGCTGAGGTTGACCTTTAGGTGGGAACTGAGGACCTGCTGGTCAATAATCCAAGAGAACAGAGTGCAGAAGGAGCAAGGATTTAGATTCCCTGCCCTGGCCTGTGTTCAGGTTTTATGTTAAGAGTGCAGCAATGTTCTGTGGTAGCTAATGAGGACAGGAATGACCTTCAAACATCATCCCATGGTCAGTATCTGATCCTGCATCTGGGCATTTTGGCACACACTGCAGAACTGGGATAAAGGAAATCTGTTCAGTAGTACTTTGTGACAGCAATAGTTGTGGCTGCAAGAGAAATTTAAGACTCTCCAAGAATTTTAAGTTTGGCCTTCTAGCTGTTCTTCAATGAGTGTTTGCAAATGAAGGTTTTTCTGGGGCTCTCAACTTGGCCTGATTTGCAGAGATTTTAATGAGAATGGCAAAGCCACATCCGGGTATGGAAAACATACACGTTTCAGAAATGGAGGAAATGCTTATGAAGAAATTTTCTCAAGTAATTCAGTCTGCAATTTCCATCAAGGAAATATCCATCCAGATTAAGTTTTGTAGAATTATGAGCAATTTCAAATTACAAGGACCATTACAGTCCTGTTTTGGGGGTTCTGTATGTCTGCTCTGTAATGATTTATGCCTTCTTGGGAATGGAAAATAGCTTGGGATCAACTACTTGTGTGCCTAGACAATGTTCACAGGTTTCATTATTAGCCTGCTGCTGTTGTGCTCTGTGTGTGCTGTGGTGTTTCATTGTTTTTTTTAGTCTCTTTTGGGTCCTGTTTTAAAGGACACTCCTCCCCTGAGTGCTTGTGGTCCTGCGTGGTGAATTCAGTGGTGCTCTGAGTCCTGTGTCTCTTCCCATTGCCTGGACTGGGACCTGGCACTGTATTTTTGGATTAAGGGGCTGAGAAGTCTCTGAGATGGACTGAATGTTGTCATCTGCTGTGGCTCTGTGCCCTGCCCCTCAGCATCTGTACAGTCAGCGGGGAGAAGGGTCTAGGCATGAGTCTAAAAGGGCATTTTATCCTAAAACGAATGGTCTCCTGGACGTGTGTGTCCCTTGGCAACAGGACTGACTGTGGGAGATACAGACCTCTGGACGAGGTGACACAGAACCTGCAGCTGGTACCTCACAGTGATAGGAGAACTAGAGGAGAAAACAAGGTGACATACCCTGCCAGAAAAGGAGTCTGACTAAAACCAAATCAGTCAGTTCCAATGTTGCTATTGAGTAATCAACAGGAAATTGCTTTCACAGCAAAATCCTCGCGAGCACTTTCCCCTTTTCCTGTCTGTTTTGGTGTTGGTTTCCATTGCCTGGATTGTTGTTTCAGCTCTTGTCAAGGAGCTGCCAAGTTCTGACCATGGACACGCCAAACTCTGCCACGTGTGTGGAGATTTCCAGAGCCCCCCAGGCAGAGTGGGGTACAGAGCAAAAGATGCTTCATTTTTCCTTCCCATCTCCCATGTGTGCTTCCCCCAAACCCCACCGGGATGCAGCTGGATAACCCTGGAGAGCAGGGGCTGGGTGGGACCCTGGTGCCCTGAGGGAGGGCTGGTGGGCTGTGCAGGGCAGCAGGAGGAGGAGGCAGTGACAGTCTGTGCCAGATGACTACACTGCGTTACTTTTTAGCCAACATTTTGCTGAAATGGTTCAGTAGATGCATGTCCTGGATCTGTTTCAAGGAGTCCAGGGTGGGATTTGAGCCGAAGGGAACGCCCTTTCCTGCTCACCAGTCAATGTGTCAGTGTGACACTCAGGACCTGGCCATGCCTGTGTTGTGGCAGTGATGGCTGAAGTGCTCTGTGTTGGTGAACTGAGATCTGAAAGGGGATTTCTTGACCCATCCTTGCCAAAGATAAAGGAGTAAGGAGATGTACACTAGTGCTCCTAAAGCTTCATTTATTCTTACTGATCCCCTTGCTGCCCAAATAAAGCTGGCAGATATCCAAGTGCCATTGAAGCATCTGGAGATAGAAACTCCATTTTATCCTCTGGAAGATGGATGTATTCTATTTCCTGTTAGCCTGTCCAGATTATTGGTGGTACTGGGAAATATTTGTGCCATTTATAAGCATTCATGAAATGCAGTCTTGGATTATGGAGCATTCAAGAATATTAAAAAATAGAAAGGAATATGAAGCAGACAAAGACAAGAGTAGTTCAGAGTCCCCCTTCCACTGATCTCTGACTGATGAGAGAAGTGTTGCTTGTTTCCCAAGTGCATCCTCCCTTCTGGAGCTGCAGCCACAGCTGCAACAGTGCAGCAACCCCAGGGCTCCTAAACAATTCCACTGCTCAATGTAGTGATTGAGATATGGAGTCAATGCAGGATAGAAATGTGTTTTGCAAATACCCACTTCTATTGAACAGAGCAAAAGGAAAGGAAAACACAGTGTTGTAGTGAAGTGTTTCCTTTCTAATGTGGAATATCAGCTAGATTTGAGCCTGACCTAATAGTGCCCCTAACCCTGTGTTTCATTTCAGGTATTTCTTAACTTCAAACTTCAAAAGTAAATTTTGCAGATTGATGTGAGGTGCTTTGCTGGCACCTTAAGGGGCAGATTGGAATCAGTGGAGTGTGGAAATAACATAAAGGGTTTGTCTGACTTTGCTGTTCTGCTCAGTGACAGTCGCACAGGGAATGCTGGAAGCTGCTCTGTCTGGTTAACACAGCCCGGCTGGAATGGAGACCACAATCCTCCTTCCTTAACTCCCTGTCGCTGGAGATTAAGCACATTCTTGGAATAAGGCCTGTGTGTGATTTCTGGAAGTGTTCCTGCTCTGTCCCGGTGAGGTGCAGCCAACCTGCCACCCCCTCCCAGCTCCCTGGAGAGCCCTTGGCCAGAGAGCTGGGGGAGGTTAAAGGGATATGGCTCCCTGAAGTCCTTTCCAGGCACATGCTCTCATTGTTCTTATAATTGGAAAGGATTTAAATGACAATCCATGCTGGTGGCAGACTTGCAGCTCTTCTATTCATTTGATATTTATTAACTCCTTGAGAAGCAGCACTAAATGAGGAGGAATGTACATTGTTCTGTTTCTCCAAGGCTGAGGACTCCCTTTCCATCGTTTTGGGTGAAATAATGATAAAAAGGCATTGAGGGTCTCAGCAGATTTGTTGAACTGAATCCTTACTCTTTTCTGCCCTTAAGCAGATGACCTAGAGAAGTTTATTGGTGGATGCTGTAATCAATGCCTGATGATTCTACTGTCTTAATGATAACAGGATTTATCCCATTGCCTCACTGACTACTGCTGGAATTCATGGAAAGGAGAGCAAAGTCTGAACTCTCCTACAGCCCCCACTCAGCAGAGTCCTTGGGAGGTACCAATAAACGTGGTGAGGCGTGGGCCTGGGATACTGGAAATCCATGTGCTTCCCAAGGCCTTCCAGAACGATCCGTGTTCAAACTCTGCTTAATCACAGAAGTGGATTCATTTGGTGTGCTTGTGTGCAGTTCTTTTTCTGGAAACATAAAACCAAAAGAAATTGCTGGAGGTTTTCATCAGCTGTAACAGCCAAAAGAAAATAAAGGAAACTTCCCCAGAGCCTTTTATTCATAAACCCTGATCTTTCAGTGTTCCTGAAATAGCTGCTGATCAAACTTTGTTCCTCTGAAAAATGGCTCAAATTTAGAAGCCTCTCAACATTTAATTCTATATTTTGTTTCTTTGTTCTCAGCTGCTTTCCAGCTCTTGAGGCAATTCAGAGGCTGGGTTTGATCCTGAGGCTCCCATCTGCTGCACTCTGGATAGGGCTGATTATTAGTGAAATAAAGAACAGGACATGGGAGATTGAGAACAATCTCTTCAAATACCAGAGTTGTGGAGCTTCAAAATAGCAGTGGGAAGTTCTAGATCTTTCTGGGCCTCTCATAAGGAGGTACTTTGTCATACACCATGGAGGAGTTATGGAAAGCTTTGATGCAGGGTGGTACAAATGCTAAAGCTCATGTGAATTCAGGAAGCAACTGAACAAATTGATGGAATAAAATTCCATCAAGCACTTTTATAAGCACAATCTCCATCTCTGTCCTGAATCCCCTGTGAAGCAGATTTGTAGAGGCTGGGAGAGTGTCAGTATTCCTTCACACCTGCTCCATTTTAATGCTATTCCCTTGGCATCTGCTGTTGCCCAGCTTTGGGACAGGACATGTGTCGATGGTCCTTCAGTCTGGAGGGATCATGGGAAGGCAGCCACTGCACTGCTGTCCCCTGAAGCATCTTCAAGGTCCTTCTCTGCAGTAACCCAGGCAGGAGCCAACAGAGAGGATTGATACCTTTGGGCAGCACAAACCAAAATGAGATGACATAAAAACAAAGATATGACAAAACACATTCCAAAGAGAGTCTTAAACTTTCTCTCCAGGCAAGAAAATGGTATTACTAACCAAAGTGTTAAATATTCAGTAAAATATTGTTGCAGGCTCCTCTGAACCTTTGGTCTGAAGAGCAGGGCCTGGTTCTGTACAGCACCAGTGTAAAGCTGTCCTGCTGTGCTGACAGAAACTTGGAATACTGAGATGAGGTTTGTGTGTTTGAGTCCTGGTTTAACATGACAGCTCTGCACCAGTCCTGTGCTCCAAGGGCTGTCTCCATCATCTCCATCATTTTCTGGAGTGCTTTACTGAAGTGTCAATAAATTCAACATGTAAAGGTGCCCTACAGGGGAACAATTCCTTCATAGGAGAGGGGAAGGATTCCTAATGCGACAGTGTGTTTACAGCAGAGTAGTCCCTGGGTTAAACAGTTTATCCCTTTGGTAAGCACTTGTTCATTTGGATGTTGTGGACAACCTCCATGAGTCAACCAGTGAAAGGGAAGCCCTGGCTTTTGGTTTCTCTCTCAGCTGCATCTGAGGTGGCTGCTCTGATTCGGGGGTGCACATGGAGGGCACTCAGAGCCCTGATGGGATCCTGGTGGGTGCTGCGTGGATTCACTGGTTACAGTGGTGGGAAACCTCCCCGTGGAAAAGCCTCTGGCACTTCTGCTGTGCTGCAGTGAACTGGAGTGAACTGGAAAGGATGATGCAAACATAGAAAAGCAGTTTGGCCAGCCAGCCATTTTCCATGATTCCACTGCTGCCATCTGTCCTTGGAAAAGGGTCGCTTCTCCCACATATGTGTCTTTAAATATTATGTTCTCTGGCATTTTTTTTTCTTTTAATCAAGTACAGACCTCTTGTTTTCCCCAAAAGCTTTATTCTGTGTCTCAGTTTTCCCCTCCTCAGTATCCCTGGTGAATTCTGCCTTACAAAATCTGTGGACATAAATTGACCCATCATTAATATGAAAATAAAGTAACAATGAAGAGACACTCCCAGATCCCTTTCAGTCTTTGGTGTGGTCTGTCTTATGACCATACCCATGGTCGTGAGTGACTCGGGGCTCGTATGGGGCAGCACTTAATGGTAACACCACAGATCCAGTGGTGAGGTCATGGTCTTCTTTTCACAGAAATCGGATCTGGAAATTGTCTTGCTAACACGTTTAATCCATTTCCTTGCCATTGTCTGATTCTTTCCTGCAGAACATTTGTTGGGGGGATGCCCAGTCCCTCATAAAATACCCAAGACGCAAAAGCGCTTCCACTGTTTCCCCCAGGACTAATTCCTTGTATTGATTCTCACTCTCTCAGAGTTTTTTTTCCCAGATACTCAGCTTACCTTTTGCTCTTCCTTCGTTTCTGTGCCTGCTGGTGTGGTCCTTGGCATGTCCTGTTCTCATTCAGAGTCTTGCACTGTTTGGATCGAGTCTCCCTCTGTGACTGAGCTCAGGTGCTGCCTCCACCTTGTCTCCTGATCCTGTGGCATCTGCAGCTTCCTCCTGAGGGGCAGCTCCCACCTCTGCTCCCTGTGACAGCACCCAGGGAATGGCTGGAGCTGTGCCAGGGCAGGGTCAGGTTGGATCTCAGGGAAAGGCTTTTCCCCCAGAGGGTGGTGG
The DNA here is from genome assembly GCF_047495875.1 of Pithys albifrons albifrons. Classification (NCBI taxonomy): domain Eukaryota; kingdom Metazoa; phylum Chordata; class Aves; order Passeriformes; family Thamnophilidae; genus Pithys; species Pithys albifrons. The sequence continues at coordinate 2,393,446 of NC_092477.1, read as the reverse complement.
GCACTGACCAGGCTCCCCAGGGCAGTGGGCACGGCCCCAAGGCTGCCAGAGCTCCAGGAGGGTTTGGATGATCCTCTGGGGCACAGAGTGGGATTGTTGGGGTGTCTGTGCAGGGCCAGGGGTTGGACTGGATGATCCCTGTGGGTCTCTCCCAGCTCAGGATGCTTTGTGATTCTGTGACAGTGTTGGCTCAAGCCTGTTGAGCAGCAGTGTTTGCCTGGTGGGATGCCAGGATTCCAGGGGATGTGTTGGTGTGCAGGACAGTGAGCCCAGATCTGCTGCTGGAGCACTTGTGCATGTGCAGCCCAGAGCACACATTTCCATGGATCCTGTGCCACCCCCTGTTCTGGGACCCCCCCCCCCCCAATGCTGTTCCACACTGCCATGCTCTTGATTATCCATTTATTTAAGAATATTTCTCTGCAGTGCACTGAGTTTACTTTTTTTCTCAGACTTCCTTTATTTCTCATTCACAAACTTGAGGCTATGCAGGGTTTCTTTGATGGCCTTCTGCCAAAACATTTCAATAAGGATCATCTGCTCAGTTTTTTAACATACTTACCAGTTGTTCAGAGTTGTCTAAGAAAGATGGAGCCAAACAGCAGCATCTTTCTAAAGGAATCTTAATAAATATTAACTACAAGATTTTGTATGATGATGATGTTGTGTGCTTTACCTGAATTTCCAGTTCTATTAAAAATCCAAATTAGTCCTTTCAGTTACTCCAATAAGGTTTATTTTTCAGGAACCTGTCTCTGATTCCCTGATCACTTTAAAAAAAATCCTACATTTTTTTAAGCCAACCACAGATCATAAAGAATTAAGTTGTTGATACTATTTCTGTTTTTCTAATGTAAATCTCTTGTTATTATCAAGAAAAAGTAGAGAAAGTAAGTGTTATGTCACAAACTTATTGTGTGTTTCAAGGTTAAAAAGAAGTGTTACTTTTGACCCTGCCCTCAGTGTTACAGTGACAGCTAAAAGCAGATTTTACTGGGGGAGGTGAGTGTGTAACACATTTATTTGTATGTCTCCATCAGGGTGTTTCTGCCCACAGGTGTGGACAGAAGCAGCCAGCAACTGCTTGCCAAGGCAAAGTATCACATCTTTGTTTTTAGCTAAAATTGTACTGCTTTCAGCAAGAGCATTGGGGGTGTCTGAGCCTTGGCACCTGGGCTCTTTAGCTTCCTCCAGAATATTTCCTCCACCTCTCTGACAAGGTTAAATAGCAAAATATTTTTCCCTTTCAGCTTATTTTATTTGTGCTGATTTCTTTTATTTCTTCTTTATGCAGTCATGTTCCTTGGTAAGTGGCAATGGTTGGCTGAGTTATCAATGTAAGCCGTGTGGCAAGTGGGAACTGAAATTAAATTTACTACTCTGTGAAGCAAAAATTTTGCTCCTGTAAAAGGTCTGGAAAGAACCAGAGGGAAGCAAGACAGTTCAGTCCATGTCTTCACTGGAAGTGTGTGATGGTGGGTGCTCATCTCCTGCAAACTGTTCAGCAGTTCTGCAAGGGAGGGAAGGCACAGGGAGTAAGTTTAACCCCCTTCTCTCTTCTGGGAATCACCTTGCCCAGGGTGATTATCCAGAGGATAATCAGAGGAAAGGTGTCTGTGGCTCGTTCTCACTTGGTTTGTGCTCAGATGAGATCTGATGTGTGTGCTCAGTGAAAATACATATTTTTGAGAAAGGAATACAAAGACTGAGATTAGCTCAGTTGGTTAAAACTTGGCTGTAATAATGCCAAGGTCATGGGTTCAATCCCCTGTGTGGGCCATTGATTTAAGCATTGGACTCGATGATCCTTGTGGGTCCCTTCCAACTCAGAACAGTCTGTGACTGTCATGTAAGTGACTTTGAAGTGCCCAGTTTGAAAAGAGTGATGCAACAATCCTTCACATCACTGTGCCAGATTTCCTAAAGCTCCCAGTGCCTTGTTCCCAACTGGAGGTACTGGCACTGGGGGCTGTGGGAGATCTGGCTCCAGCAGTGTCTTCAGTACCCTCACAGTGCCAGGGGAAGGGGAACACCTTTCCCATTTGGCAGGGCAGAAATGGGACTTGAGGTTCTTTGCCCAGGTTAATAAACTGAGGCAGGTGCACAAATAACTGCAGGTTTCAATGGCACAAACAGTAAAATACTGCTTAGAGCCAATGAACCACTGAGCTGTGATGCCTGGGGTTCTGCTGACAGATTCACTGCCCTGCTCATTGCCAGCACAGCTTCACTGGTGTCACTGGCTCCAAGGCTGGAAATGCAGCAGTTTTAAGTAAACTAAGCTACTGCTCTTCTTTAGTGATCCCTTGTTTGCAGGAGGTGTAGCTGTACAAGGACACACCTGTCCTGTGCCTGGCAACACTGGTGTCCTCCGTGGAAGTGTCCTGCAGGAAACCTTCAGGAACAACCTCCCTGTCACTCGAGGCCACCTGAGACTCCACAAGTCCACACACAGTAGGAATTGTGTTTTGTGAAGGGGCAGTCAGGAGGGCTCCTGACTTTGCTTCTGCTTGGCTGTGACTGCAGGGAGGGAATCTGTGGGATGGAAGCTCTTCAGTCAAGATGGTCCCGAAAAAAGAGTGTTGTTTTCTGACTGCAGGAGCTGCTGCTTCACCACCACTGCAGCTGATGTGCAAACTAGGAAGAGGTTTTGTGCCTCTCACATATCCACTCTTTCTGCAAACAGTCATGCTGTTAATTCCTGCTGGAAGAAGATGTGTTGGTAAAGATCCACTTTTAAAATCCTTTACTTGATTGCAAGGTAATGCTATTTACTGCCCACCCAGGAGCATTTCCAGTCCTACTCAGGTAGGGGGCATTTTATTTACTACATATTTGTTCTGTCAAACAAGTGGAAGTGAAATGTTGTGCTGGTTTAAAGGTAAACTGGCAGGAGAAATGAACCCACCTCAGGAGAGATTGTAAGTCAGAGTTACAATTTAATGAAAAATATTATAATAAATACAATGACACAAAGAGAAATTGATTTTAACCCACAAAACCCAGCAGTGTAACCCAGTACCCTGGGGCACAAACACAGGGGGGTTTGGTGGCCCCTGTGCTGAGCCCCACGTGGTTCCTTCGAGTCCAAAACAAAAGGAGGTTGGTGCAGATGATGTCACAGCCTGGTGAAGAGTGGTGTTCACAGTCTGATCAAGAGTGGTGGCCTGCGAGGTTCTGGTCCTCCTTTCGGTCTGATGAGTGGTTTCCCAAGGTCTCCAAACCCCAAAATTGTCTCCCCTGAGGTTTGGGTGGGAGCCCCCAGTGCCTCCCCCAGGGCAGGGAGTTCCACAGTGGGGGATGTGACTGTGGGAGTCAGGGGGGATTTTGGAATGGTTGGTGGCCCCTGAGCAGAGCTGAGCCCTCAGGTGGGTGTGGAGGTGCCAAGGAGTCCCTGGAGGGGAGTTGTCCCAGCTCCTCTGCCAGGCTTCTTTCCCAGCCAGCTCCCAGCCTGAGGGCTCAGCTGTGCCCTGGGCAGCTGCTGCCAATGGGCCATTGGGAACAGTTGCTGGGCAATGGCAGAGAGGTTGTGGAATACATGGCTTTGATCACCCACACAGTGATAAACTGGTCCCACCTGCTAAACTAGGACAGATGTGCACAGCAGTAACATTCTGAGTTGGAGCTTGGGTAGCTATTCCAAGAGTCACATGAAAATAGAGATGGTTGGGGTTGGAAGGGACCTTAACTCATTCCACCCCCCTGCCATGAACAGGGACACCTTTCACTAGGGATCAGAGTTCACTTTCAGTGAAGTTGTGTTGATCAGATTTTGATCACATTGTAGTTTCTGTCATCCTCCTAAGCACAGGTTTGTATTTTCCTAAGGGTCTCAGTTTTTACTCACTGTGTGCAGTGATAATCTAATATTGGAATTTTGGAAAAGCATTACATGTGAGATGCTTCCCAAGTCTGGAAGTAGTTTTTAAGAATGATCCTGGGACACAGTCCTTACAGAAGTAAAAGCCAGCCACATGCAGTATTCCTAGAGGCTGGAAAAATGTGTTGCTGCAGTTTTTAGTAACAGTCTGTGAGTGAGATCCAGAGAAGTCCATTCTTGGCTGAGACATTCATGTTAACTGAGCACTTTTCAAAGAATGCTCTGGGAAGTCATTTCAGGATACATAAAAGTTGTAGCCTGGAAGGGGGCTACATGCATGTGGTACTAGCAGGGGCAAAACTTCTGGCTCCTGTGGAGGGGAACATGATGTTCTCTTTAGGACCAGGGCACTTCCAACACAGCTGCTCCCCAGCACTGCACATGCTGTGCAGCTGCAAATGGATGAGAAGGGAAGGTTGATGTTGGCTTGGTTTTTGTTTTTTGTTTGTTTTTTTTTTAATTAAGCTGTGGTCTAAAGTTCTTCACATCAGTGTTTGTATGGCCTTGTAGTTACAGTCAGTGTACACAAGCAGCACAAAAACTCCATGGGACCTGCAGACCAGCTTAACACCTTTGCTTTTTACAGTCTCCTTTACTTTGGAGTAAGGGGCTTTGGCCCCAGAACTCCTCCTCTTCTCAGCCCAGGTGTGGATTGTTGAGGAGTGGGCACTGGCACTTGCAGGCGTGGTGTAACAATCAGCCAGGGGTGAGAGCTGGTCCTGACAGAAGGTGGGATGACAAGCTCCTGCCTGTTCCCATGTGTGGGGCAATAGCAGCTGTTGCTGACAGCATTCTGCTCCTTTGGAGCTTTTCTTCCTCCTCCCATATCAAGTTGAATGGACATTTGGGAAGAAAGTAGCATATGTGCTCCCATGTGATGTACCTGGGGAGGAGAGAAGCAGTCTGGGAGCTCAAACTGTATCAAGATGATTCCTTCTGTAATTTACTTTAAAAAAAATCTTTGAAGCTTCAATCAGTCTGTCTTTAATTTATGAAAAGTCTGGCCATCTAGTTTAATTCAGGGAGTTTTAGGTTGGCACTGTAAATTCTGAGCTGATAATTGACTGTTTTCTCTTCTTAATTACCATAACAATCCTCTCTGTGTTCAGATTACCTTAATGCCTTCACTTAATGCTTTACTTTCTTCATTTAGTCTGTGCACCTCAATGCTCAGGATGTATTTTTGCTGAGGAGCAGAAGTGCAAGACAACACCCTGTTGGGCAGTTTGGTAAGGACCTGGAACTGGATGAACTTTAATGTCCCTTCCAACCCAAACCATTCTGTGAGGATGATGAATTCTAGACAGAGATGCTGTTCTTTACCTCTGGGTGTTGGTATAATACGCAGGGTTATGATTTATAAGCAGGTCTGTAGCAACCCAAGGGAATCTCAGATACATGAATGTGTTGTTGATATGACCTGCCTGTTTCCCAGGAGTGGTTGTCCCCCTCCAATTATTGCTATAAGCACACAAGTAATCTCTGACTCTTGGCCAAAAGAACAACTGTTGCGTTATTGCGACGTTTCTGTCAGTTTACAAAGGTGCAGAACTGTGCTGGTTTAAAAGTAAACCAATGAGAGAAATGAACCCACCTCAAGAGAGATTATCAGTCAGAGTTACAAGTTACTAAGATTACAATAAATACAATGATACAGAGAAAAGCTGGGTTTAACCCACAAAAGCCAGCAGTGCCCTGGGGCACAAACAGAATGGTGTTCATTGGCCCCTGTGCTGAGCCCCACATGGTCCCCCTGAGTACAAAGTAAAAGGAAGGGAAAAACCTGTTGGTGAGGATGATGTTGCAGTCTGGTCGAGAGTGGCAGTCACAGTCCTGTCAAGGTTCTGCTCCTCCTCTGGATCCCACAAGTAGTACCAGAAGTCCCCAAACCCCAAGATTATCTATGCTCAGGTTCAGGTGGGAATGCCCAGTATCTCCCCCATAGTGGGGAGTTTCACAGTGGGTGATTTAACTCTGTGAGTCAGGGGGTATTTTGGGAATCGTTGATGGTCTGGGTCATTGCACCTGCCTGTTGTGCCAGTCCCTAATAGCCCATTAAAGATGACCCCTAGGGTGGGTGTGAAGGTGCTGATGCCTCCCTGGAGGGGAGTTATCATGGCTGAGTCACTGGTGTGAAGACAGAAACATTCCTGTGCCTGGCAGGGTTCTTTCCCACCCAACTTGTAGCCTGAGGAGTCAGGTGTGCCCTGAGCAGCTGCTGCAAATGATCCATTATTAACTGTTCATTAGACATGACACAGAGGGTGTGGGATACACAGTTTTGGTTACACCCACACAGTGATAAACTGGTCCTGGCCTCTGTAACGGGGACAAGAACAATGTCTGGTTTTGTGCTGGTTTCCAGACTGGTCATGACAATAACATAGCTCAAGCAGGTTCTTAGCCATGCCTTAATTAGCAAACTATTCTGCCTCCGTGTCCTTGGAGAAATTAGGTAAGAATTAGACATTAGTTGTTTAATGCCAACTGCGTCTTGGTAAATCTTGTAATTGCTTTACATACTGATTTTTCTTGGGTGAATTTTGCCCCAATACTTCTGTGACCCCAGCTCTGTGGAGCTATTTTGCACCTTCACTGCCATAATGAATTTAATCCTGGGCAACTAAACTCTGTCATCTGATAAACCACAATGGTGAAAATTGTCACGAACCATGAGAGGCCTTTGACAGGCAGGATCATTGCACTGAGCTTTGCTCTGAAGAGCACTAGGAATAAATGGAACACTCCATTGCTAGTAAAGCACACAGGAGGACAACATGACTCCAAACTGCCAACTAAGTATTCTGGATTGCTTTTGGAAACTTTGTTAACTCTTGTACTTTCTTCCCTACCACTCTAAAATACACCTGTGCTAGAAAAATAGAGTACCACCACAGATAATCAAAGTCCATATAAACTGCTAGAAGGTGTGTGGCACTTTGTGTATAACAGAACCATCATGGAATCGTTAAGGTTGGAAAACACCTCCAAGACCATCAAATTCTGCTGTTCCCCAGCACTGTCAAGCCCACCCCTAACCCATGTCCCCAGGTGCCACATCTACATGGCCTTTGAACACTTCCTGGGATGGTGCCTCAGCCACTGCCCTGGGCAGCCCATTCCAGTGCCTGACCACCCTTTCCATGAGGAAATTCCTCCTGATGTCCTCCCTGCCCCTGCCCTGGCCCAGCCTGAGGCTGTGCCCTCTCCTCCTGTCCCTGTCCCTGGGGCAGAGCCCGACCCCCCCCAGCTCCCCCCTCCTGGCAGGGATTGCAGAGCCAGAAGGTCCCCCCTGAGCCTCCTTTGCTCCAGGCTGAGCACCCCCAGCTCCCTCCCTCTTCGCCAGAGTTGTGCTCCAGCCCCTTCCCACTGAAAGACTGGATCGAGTGCCTTGGTGAGCTATTGGCTATCAGTGTTGGAAAGGTTTTGAGACTGGATTTAGGTAAGTCTGTTGAAAATGGAGGTGCTACAGTTGACTCTACCTTGAGGCATCAAAGAAAGCTCATAAGAGCCCTTCTAGCTCCGTTTTTCTCCAGTTCTCTAATATACCTCCATGTTTTCATGCCATTCATTACTGTCCTCACAAGTGCCACTGCCTGAGAACATGTCACTGTACCAGCACTGCCTGTGCAGTTGAGTGACATACTGTATACTCAGCACAAGGTTGTTGCCAAGAATTGTCAAACCTTGTCCAGGATGGAAAAAAAAATAAAGACTCTGCAGCAAGCAATTATATCTGTACTTCATTTTAAATTTGGTCAAACTCAGATTCATCAGAATTTGAGAGTGTAAAGGGTGTGGAAGGAAGAGTATTGTCCACCCAGCCATCTGGAGGAGAATATCGGGGTCCCTGGTGATGTTGCATTGTGCAACAGCTGAAGCTCATGACTTACCTTCAGGAGCTGTAGATGGAAAACATGTGGAGGGTGAAGGCAGGATGTAAACAGTACAGTATGTAAGAAGCACTAAAGCTGGCCTGGGTTCGGCCTGATGTTCTGAGATCAGACTGTGAGGATTGCACTACTCAAACAGGAAACTGGAGGGATGTTCCTCTGGTGGCTGTGGTCCATTATCAGCTAATTGTTAGGCTGGACTGATAAGGAGGAGACGTTTGTCTTCTGGCTGCAGAGTTGCCATTCCTGGGACAGTCAGTAAGAACCACAAACACAGAGTTTGTGTTCCCTCAGCAGTGCCACTTCGTGGGCAGCCAGTGGGAGCTCCTGCCCACTCTCCTGTCTGGTCCTGTAGGACCACATCTCATCCACTGCTTTGGTGTCGTGAAGCCTGAAAGAGGCAACCTTTACTTCAGCTCCAAGAAGGGGAAATCTTTATCCACCATTTGGGCTGCTGGATCTCATCATCAGAGCCAGGTGTGTCTTGAGGAAGTCAACAAAGACAGCAGTAAGAGATGCCTAAATGGTGACACTGTATCTGTCATTTGGGCTATGCAGAGAAACAGGAGCTTCTGACTGATTTCTTTCCAAAGGTCTCTTAATTATAATATCTTGAATAGAGTTGAATAGCAACTCATAAATACAGAAACAGAAGTGTTAGTCTTTGGCTGTTTTGCCTCAAAACAATCTCCATCCAGTTTCCCTGCCCGAGCTCTGGGGGTTCCTGTGCAGGGCCGATGAGGGATGGACCAACAGCTCCACAGGGCAGTGTTTATGCTGTATATGGTGTATCAACACTGCTACACAGTGATGCCTTTTTGGTGTATCCAGCATGAATCCTGTTCCTGCTCCCACTCTGTAGCAACACGCTTACAGAGTCGTCCCCCTCGTCTGCACCCTTGACTTTGGGAATATGCTGCAGGAGGGCCGAAGGCCCTTTGCTTCCTCTTGCAGACAGAGCTGGATGAAAGATGGTGAGTGGGAGACATCCAGTATCCACCATCCCTTGCTGCAGACCATGGCGAAAGAGGAGTCTGCTCTGAGGTGCAGGATGTTCTAACCCAAGATGGGTGGGGAGGAGTAGTGAGGTTGTAGCACTGCCCTGCAGTGCACCCTCTGGCTGGGCTGGAGTCACCAGAGAGGGACCTGTTTCTCCTACCCAGAGAGGTTTGCTGTGGAGTGATGTGTTAACAATGAGTGCTGGTTTCCATCCTCTGAACCTCAGTGCCCTGTGGGATTTCCTGCTATCACTGCAGGGTGTTTGAAGGGGCTTGCCCAGGGCTGCTGTGGTCTGGGTGGGCAGCTGAGGGACTGGGCGTTGCTCCCCCACCATCAGTGAGTGATGGACCAGGGTCCTTCAGGGAGCTGGACACCATCTCCCCCATGGCAGCAGCCCCTCAAGCTGTGACTGTACTGCCCCTTCCTGGGTGTGAGCCTGGGGGGCTTCCCCTCTCTGAGGGCTGTGCTGTACCTGCCTGTGCCTCTGGCTGCCTCCCACTGACTGTTGTGCTTTCTCTGCTGAAAGATGTGCAGAATTGTGGCTGATTTGAAGAGCTAAAGTTTGTACTGTGGTGCTGAGAGTGTGTTGGAAAATGTGAATATTTAACTCTGATTAACTCTGCCCTGACAATGTGAGCCATTTCTGCTGGAATCTTTGAAGGAGACGCCTTGCTTTTGAAGACACTAAAGAATGAGAATTCCTCGCAGTGGGGGCACCTTTATCATCACCTCAGGCACAGTCTCACTGGCCCTTCCATTGGGCTGTGACCCTTTGGCCTGTCAGAGTAATGCAGTACATGGACTTCCACCCATGGGTCTCCCCAGTTCCTGCTCCTGCTTTCCTTCGTCATGGGCAGTGGGTCATTGAAGACAATTAATGCATTTGGTGAGAGGGATGTTCCCGTACACAGAGAGTTAGGGCTGGGGTTACTTTTGAGTTACTTTTGAATAACTCCATGAAAAGCCATTAGGAAAATATTATTGAAAAATCAAAATCAGTTTAGAAGAGTCAGAAAATTTTGTTCCAACCCAGTTACAGCAGATTTCAATCTATTTAATAACCTTAAAGGCACAGTAAACTCCCCACTGCATTAGATGGCAAACACTGTCTGGGTTTGTTTGTTTGCTTATAATTTGGCACTGGGAAATGTCTATTTGCAAAAAGGTTAAATCAGTTGTAATTGTTTTGCTTCAGAAGATGATGTGAATATAAAAGAATGATGTTTTTTCCTCCTGATGACTTACACTTACATGTTTTGCTACTATACATCTTGCCTTATGAGTGATTTCTTCTTTCTTGGGAAAAATTCTATCACTAAAGTACTTCAATCCAATGCTGCTGTGATTGTTGTTATTATTTTGTACCCTGTTTTTTTTCACCAGTGCCATACTGGTGATGGCTTTGTTTATCCTTTTGTCTGAGCCTTTGGAATGATGACAGTGTTCCCTCAGTGCCCTCAGGTCTCAGTGGGACCTGACATTTGGGTAGAGGGGAGAAAACTCCTCAGTAGAGAATTCAGAGAGATTTTGACTTGGATGAAGGGATGAGCATCTGGAGACACAGGGAGATGATTTCCTTGAAGAGGACTCCTTGGAGGAGGCTTCCTGGTAAAAAATACAGCTCCTGGTGCTTCACCTTTGAGGAACATTTGAAACCACTTGGGTAAGCCTAAAACCTACAGGGCTCACAACCAAGAGTGCTTCATGGGTAACTAAAGTAAAAATGCAAAATAAGCTCATAACACTAAATAATAATAATATAGTTCCTGAGGCTCAGCAATCAAATCAAAGCTGCAAATGAACTTGATAGGCCTCTTGTACCAAAAGGAACTTTCTTTGCCTGCTCTCAGCACTGTGAGTGTCTCTGCTGCACATAGAGAAGTCAGACAGTACACGAGGTTGTTCAGTCTCTCTTGTCTTTGGACAGCCTGTATGTGCAATCTGTGTTTTATGGGAAGCAGGGAGTTCTGTAGAAGAACAGCATCCTTTGAACCCAGGGACAGGTATCTCTGAGTGGGGTCACACTGAGGGGGTATTTTTGTGATGTGCTCAGTGTTTATTTTCTGCTACTCAAGAAAAGGATTGAGTTGCATTTTAGGTGGCCAAAATGGCTTTAACACCAAACTGAACAGTCACAGCTGAGTAGAGGAGAGGCCTCACAAAGGAGAGTTGTGGCCTGGTAACTCTTCCCTAACTCTGTGGAAAGAGGGATTTCTCTGAGTCCACCTGTGACAGACGTGTAGGGACAGGATCACACTGTGAGTGGGGAACCTGCTGCTGGGAGATTCAGAGTTACCTTGGAACTGACCCGTGGAGATCCAGTCCACCATGAGGGATGGCAGTGCCACCTTCACCAGCATCTGCTCTCTGTCTTTAAACATGCAGTTTTCCTCTTTGTCTTGCCTGGCCTAGGTTTGATCATCTTCTCTTACCTGGAGCTCAGCTCAAAATGGGGATGAGCTGCAGGGTGTTGATAATCCGTGTGTTGCCAACACTGTATCGTGCCCAGCCAGTGACCCCACGTGGGCATTATGAGGAGTCAGAAATGAAGATCATAAAATAATAGCATGTTTTAGGTAGGAAAGGACCTGGAGATCACCCTTTCCTTGTCTTCTTCTCAAGGCTGGACCAACTTCAGTTACACCAGTTCCCTCAGGGCCTTGTTCCCCCCTGGACCTGCCAGTCTCACCAGGCACCTGTTCCAATGTTTGGCTTCTCCTGGGCATTTGATGTTCCCCAGCATCTAAGCAGAATTTTTCTGGTTGAAACTTGAGTCCGTTGTTTTCATCTTTGCACAGGCTTCACCCTGAGTACACTGTGGGAAGAGAAGCAGTTGAGATTTTCAAACCAGAAGATTAAAAACTGAAGACAGCAGCCCTGTCGCTTCCCTGGTCAGCCTTGGATCCTCTGGCTAATGGTGCCAGGGCATGTAGTGATGCCAGCAAAGTTTCATTTGCATCCACCAGCAGCAGGAGAACATTTATGAGCAAAACCCTTCTGATTTCCTTCTCAGGTCTGCAGCTCACTGGCAATGCTGAAGGAAATTGGCAGGCAGCTGGAGGCTGTTCCAGGGTGGGTGATGACAGGCTGACTGGAACCCTGGGAACTTCACTGGGTTTGTGTGACTGGAGTTCTCTTACATGCAGCAAACCTTGCAGTGAAATCCCAGAGCAGGAATTGCCCTACACCTGGGGGCTGATCTGCACTGGAGTGAGGAAGAGGATGTGTCTGCTTCAGTCTCCCACTTGTGATGTGCTGCCCCTCGAGTGTGAGACAGTGTGTGGCTGTGCTGCTGCTTCCAGTGTCCTGGTGTCAGTGCTGCAAAGGATCTCTGTTCAGGCACTCTGTATGTTAAACAAGAGCACAGGGAACTGGAGAGGATTGTGTTGTGCATTTCCAAACTCTCCTGAGAGTGTCATCCCTCTCCTGCCGTGTCTGCAGCATTCCATCCCACAGAGCTCATGTGCAGGGGCCAAGTACTGACCATCCAATTTTTGGCACACTTCAGTAAAGGTTTTAATGCAATGATGTTTCTGAAATGGGAATTGCTTCCATACAGCTGGATGAAAATTTCTCCCATTTTTCCCTGGAGCCACTTGAAGTGCCCTCTCCAAAGCAGGAAATTAGTCCTGTTAGTAGAGGAGTCACCTTCAATTTAGTGTGGTGAGCTGGTAGAAGAGAAGAGGTGTAGGAAATGGTTAGTGCTGTGTGTTAGAAGTTTTCTGTGCCTTGTAATCACACACTAAGCACTCCAAGCAGTGTTATTTTGTCAGGTAGTTGCTGTTGTTTCTGGCAAGTTCCAGCTGACAAGCACAGCTTTGGCTCCCCATGCAAAGGGAGCCCTGCTGAGGACTCAGGACTCTGCACCGGGAGGGGCTGATCCGTCCTGGATTGAGGGAACTCGTAAAATGATTTTGAGTTGGTTGGAGAAGTAAGAAATAAAATAAGAAACTAAAATGAATTGCAGATGTGTCTCACAGATTCTAAACTGGGAATCCTAAAACTGCTTGCCTAAGTTGAACCACATTAAGGGCTTGAGAAACACCAGGTCCATGGGAATCCTGTGCTGTTGGCATCGTGTCCACAAGCCTCTGTTTTTCAGGCTAGACATCACATTTTCAGCTAGAGACTGTTTGGGTTCCAAGCAGATTTTTTAAATTTTGTTTTAAGCTACATGAAAAAAAAATGCAGCCAGCAGCCAGGAGAATATTTGGCTTTTCTTTCTTTACCAGCTGTTTTTGTTCTCGGAAACTCATTTTAGCTCCTGGTGTGTTTCTGCAATTTGTAGCTCATGACTTGCAGGAGCAGATGATCCGCTGCCGAGTGCACCCCGTGCACAGAGCCATGAGGGAACTGAGTGTGAGCGAGGGCAGGAGGAGTGTTTGTCAGGAATTCCTAGAAAGAAGGAGATCTGGGGGGAAGGCCACTAGGCAGGATCGTGTGACGGAGACATCGTCTGCTTCCAAGAAATCTTGCTTTGTAAGAAGGCTTTAATGAGCTCCTTCCAGATCTTGAAGTTTTGCCTTTAATGGAGCTGATTTCCACAATGCACACAGAGCCAAGGCTGGGAAAATGGAGGTCTCAGTTAGAAAGAGTTTTATATAGAGGGCTGAAGCATCTCTCCTAGGAGCAAAGAATGAGAGAATTGGGATTAAGTTGGGAGAAGGCTCCAGGGACACCTAAGAGCCTCTTCCAGTGCCTGAAGGGGCTTCAAGAGACCTGGAGAGGGACTTGGGACAAGGGCCTGGAGGGACAGGACAAGGGGAATGGCTCCCCACTGCCAGAGGCTTAGATGAGATATTGGAAAGGAATTCCTCCCTGTGAGGGTGGGCAGGCACTGGCACAGGTTGGCCAGAGCAGCTGTGGCTGCCCCATCCCTGGAAGTGTCCAAGGCCAGGTTGGAACAACCTGGGCTATGGAAGGTGTCCCTGCCCATGGCAGGGGGTGGGACAGGATGAGCTTTAAGGTCCTTTTGAACTCAAACCATGCTGGGATTCTGTGATTAACACCTTCCTCTTCCTTCTGGTTTGGAAGCTGCTGGGTCCCTCTAGCCCCGGGTTCTGTCTGGAGAGCTCTGTCCTGGCTGGCAGCCGGTCCCTCAGAGTGGCCCTGCCCTGCCCTGCCCTGCCATAGGTGGGCTCCAGACCCCCCTCCATCCTCCCCCTCCCTTGTTCTGGGATCCTCTGAGCCTCCAGCACTTCCTTTGATGTGCTGAGCTCGGCCTTGGCAGTGATACCTCGCCGGGGCGGGGGCCAAGCTGCTGCCTCTCACAGCACAAACCCACAGTCTGGTGCATATTTGTTGAGATGCTTCTTATCTCAGCCATTGTTTCACCTTTCCTGCTGTTCTCTGAGCAGCCCCCTCGCTGCAGCTCCCCAGCCCTGGCCACGCTCCCCCAGCGCGGCATGCACAGCCCGGCCAGCAATGCCTGATCTCCGCTCCCTGCTCCCTGGTGTCAATATTATTCTTCATTTGTCTGGGGCAAGAACGAGAAAAAATGGCAGTTGGGATCTGTCCTGCCTGGAATGCTGCCTTGTAAGCCCGAATCCTTTGGAATCCAGCTCCTGCCCAGTTCCTCTCTCTGACCCCAGCCCATGCCTTGTGTTGAGCAGTGCTTGGTGGTGCTCCATCATGTGCTGAATTCCAGGCACAGGGAGAGTGCTCATGTGCTGGGGCTGTAATCATGGAATCATAGAATTGATTGGGTTGGAAAAGACTTCCAAGATCATCAAGTCCAACCCTTGGGCCAACTCCAGTCCCTTTACCAGATCATGGCACTCAGTGCCACGGCCAAGCTCAGTTTAAAAACCTCCAGGGATGGGGAATCCACCCCCTCTCTGGGCAGCCCATTCCAATCCCTGAGCACTCTCTCTGCAAAGAATTTTTTTATGATCTCCAGTTTAAATTTCCCCTGGCAGAGCTTAACCCCGTGCCCCCTTGTCCTATTGCTGAGTGCCTGTTCTCAGATGTGTTCCTGTCCCTGGGCTGGGGTGTGAGTGGAAAACCAGAGATTGTGACTGAATTGTAGCAAGGGATCGAGCTGGGCTTTCATGCTGAAGAATTGGGTTTTAGGGATGTTACTTTTTTTGCACAATTAACTTATGGTGTGGTATGATAAAAACAGTATTTAGATTTCTAATGCAAGGAACCTAAACTGAGGAAATGCCAGAGCTAAGGATGCCTGCACACCACCAACCTACCACAATGTGGGTGTGAGTTATGACAGCCTTTAATTACATGACCACATACCAACTTCTTTTTCACCCAAGAACTGCTGCTTTTCCCAGTGTTGAAGATGGACGTGCTCTGGAGTGGGTGGTTAAGAAAGTTCTTGTCTGTCACAGCTCTGTCACTTGTCCCCTCAGCCGAGGGGTGCAAAGGGCACGGAGCAGTTTATTCCAGGAGAAAAGGGCATCCTGCATTCCTACAAAAACCTGACTTCTATTCTGCTTTCCTCCATAGAGCTCTCAGACAGAGGCAGCTGTCTGGGAGCTAAGCACACTCGGAGCAGTTGTTCAGAGTTTCAATTAAATTGGACCTGAAAGGAAAAGTGATGGGACTTGTAGAATAGGGGAGGGTAAGGATAGTGTCAGGGAGTGGGATTGGTGAAGGAGAGCTGTGATGAGGAGATCCTCTTTTGGTAAACAGTTTATAACCTGTAGAACAACATCTGTGGAAACAGGGGGAGGTTTAAATGACAGAAAATCCCTCCTTTATTCAGCTCTATTACCTCCAATGTGCTGCTCTGCTGATGATGTTTCATAATTTTTCCCACCAACCTGGTCGGGGTAGTTTAGTAAAAGATACTCACTGACAAACATCTGGATGGTCAGGCTGAATGCTTTAAAAAACAACCAAACTCAGTTCCCGAGCCCTGGAGGTGTGTGTGCACCTTGTGACTGGGGAATTATCTCCCTCTGGATTTCAGTTTCCCATCAAATCCCAGCAAACAGAGCTAACACTGCCTGGTTCACTCACTCTCTTATGCCATGGCTTCCAGTCTGTGTGGTGTGTTTTGCTCCATCCCCCTGTTTTGAAGGTGCTGCCACTGCAGAAGGACGTTTCAATTTCACAATCCAGGTACAATTCTGCAGAATTGTGATTGTTCGTCATCTGATTTCATTCCTTACATAAAACTCCAAATGAACATACTGGCTGTATTTTCAAGAAAAATTAGTTTTATTTTCTTTTTGTTTACTCCTGTTTTATTCCCAACACCATTCCCATTCCTGTAGGTTCCAGGCAGGGGCACTGAGAGCAGAGCAGGCAGTGCTGCCAGTGGGGTGTGCCCTGAGCAGCTGTTGGCAGAACTGGGGATTGTTCAGCCTGGAGGTTCCTCCTCTGCACAGGCTGGGAGGTGGCAGAGATCTGGAGCAGCTCTCTGTCTAAAGGTCAGTTTAGAAAGACTGAGGCAACAGGGGTTCACCTGGAGAAGAAAAGGCTTCAGGGAGACCTGGGAGCCCCTGCCAGGGCCTAAAGGGGCTCCAGGAGAGCTGGAGAGGGACTTGGGACAAGGGATGGAGGGACAGGACACAGGGAATGGCTTCCCACTGCCAAAGGGTTAGATGAGGTATTGGGAAGGAATCCTTCCCTGTGAGGGTGGGCAGGCCCTGGCACAGGTTGGGCAGAGAAGCTGTGGCTGCCCCATCCCTGGGAGTGTCCAAGGCCAGGCTGGACAGGGCTTGGAGCAGCCTGGGCTGGTGGGAGGTGTCCCTGCCCAGGGCAAGGGATGGAATGAGGAGCTTTAAGGTCCCTCCCAACCCAAACTAGCGTGTGATTCTATGAAATGGTGATTAAAAACCTTTTAATCAGGATGTTTTAGTCCTGAGAATCCAGACCTGTTCTCTGAGCTGGGAAGGTGCTGAGCATTGGTGCAGGTTGTTTCACTCCTGGGTTGGAAGTTACTCTCAATGCCTCTGTGCCCTCTCTGACACTGCCTCTGGAATCACAGCCAGCACAGCCCTGCAGTTACCATGGCACAGATGAAGTTGGTATTTATTACATCATATTTTGTGCCACGTTTCTCCATTGTTTCAATTTAAATATTCTTACAAGGCCAAAAGAACCCAAACTCCAGAGATGTAAGCTTGGAAGAGAATTGTACGTTTCCAGAATTTTTGACAATGCTTTTAATTTGGTTGGTTGGTTCTCAATTTCCATCATCTCCTCCTGCCTCCTTTCTGCAGGTGTACCTCCTTCACCTGATGTTTGGAACTCGGTAAATATAAAAGATAAGAATGAGAAGTATTTGGTCAGGGACAATATACTTTTAAAAAGGAAAATCCAATAGGCTGCTCATTTAAGCCTCTTAAAAGTGTTGCAAAAACTCTGTTAGTTAAAACTGTGATTTCCTCATTTGTATTAACTTTGTAAATCTGTTGGATTTGAGGATGAATAATTGCTTAGCAGCATAAGGATGTGTATAACTCCCAAATACTGGAGCGTATTCCCTCTTCAGCAAGACTGTTAGAGTCTCTTTGCCTTTGTCCCACAAATTTCCTGTGCTCTGTAGTGAATCCTGCAGCACCAGAATGGGGGGAGACTGTTTTTTGGTGGTGAACAGCAGCTTGAGTTCAAATTCTCTGCTGTCCAAAACATGTTCTTACTGAGGCTTGGGCAGTTTGGAAAAAAACGATGAGCAATTTACTTTTAATTTTTGTCTTACTAAGCCTGATTATTGTTTTAATTATCCATTGTTATTGTTTGTGACCTTCCACTAGAATTGTTCAGTGTGAGTTTAGAAAGATTCCTGCTTTTATGTGTGGAGGGCGTGACAGGGAGGAAATGTTTGTTCAGATGGGTGGAACAACTTATCTTTCTTGTGCTTGCTTTGTGGGACATTCATCTTCAGTGAATGCTGCAGGATCACTTTTTGAGTTGTTTATTGCCTCCAAAAAGAAACTGGTGTTTAGGATTTAGCAAATTGAATTGGCTGTTCCCCAAAAATCCGCAGGTGATCCTGTGCTTGCAGGATACAGAAGTGCTTTAGCACCCAACTTTTAGCATATAGGAAAAGAGGGAATCATAGAATCCCCCTCTGATTTGGGTTGGAAGGGACCTTAAAGTTCATCCCATTCCACCCCCTGCCATGGGCAGGGACACCTTCCACCAGCCCAGGTTGCTCCAAGCCCTGTCCAACCTGGCCTTGGACACTTCCAGGGATGGGGCAGCCACAGCTTCTCTGGGCACCTGTGCCAGGGCCTGCCCACCCTCACAGAGAGGAATTCCTTCCCAATATCCCATCTATCCCTGTTCTCTGGCAGTGGGAAGCCATTCCCCTTGTCCTGTCCCTCCATCCCTTGTCCCAAGTCCCTCTCCAGCTCTCCTGGAGCCCCTTTGGGCTCTGGAAGGGGCTCTCAGGTCTCCCTGGAGCCTTCTCTTCTCCAGGTGACCCCCCCAGCTCTCCCAGCCTGGCTCCGTATGTGACACTGGAAGAAACTGGAGGGAAGGGACTGGGCAAACCTAAACTCCAGAGAAGCTTCCCTCTGGAATCAAAATCCTTTACATCTGGGTTGTGCAATGTAGCCACAAGGCAGGAACTGGATGTGCCTTAATGAATGAAGTACTAAAATTGTAATTCCCTAATTTGTAGTTGGTGCCTTTCTGGTTCGTATCTGGAGGAGTTAAATTCCTGCCTGATGGAGTCAGGGGCTTGATGTGATGTTGGAAAGCCAATCTGGAGTCCCTGACTTCAGTCACTGGGGGCCCACTGCCTTATCCAGAACAGGCGGGCAGTGCAAATGATGTGTGTTTATTGAACTAATTTAAAGAGCTGCTTCAAAGCTGTGGTTCAGTGTTCCATTTCTCAGTGTTGGATGGAAGGATGAGTTGTGGATCAGAGTCCTTCAGGATGTGACCCAGTGGGCACTGGAGCACTGCAGCGTCTGAACTGCACCGGACAGGGAGGCGGCGATGGAAAATGCTCCTGCTTCCATACGAATTATGTGAGGCCACTGGAGACTGAGGAATGTGAAGTACATGGCTGAGGAACAATCATTCTGGAGAGCCTGACAGATGTGAAGCTTAACCCTTGTGCCACAGTCCTGCGTGTCAGTAATTAAATTATTTTCAAAGGGATCCCTTAGTCCAATGCTGATATTTCACGGGTACACTTCAAAAAGTGTCTCATAGCTGAGGTTGTGCTTCCAGCTTCTTCAGGAAGGAGAGCAATATAGATCCATATTTTTAATCATCTGTGCACCTATTTAGTTTCTCAATATTAAATACCATTAAATTTTTAAAAACCAGTTGCAAACAGTTTTATATTTTACTTAGCATTCATGTTTGAGTCATTTGTGTAGAGCAAAGAAGAAGCAAAATAAGCAGAGGGTTGACTTTTTTTTTAAATAATGATTTCAGTGCAATTACTTGATGTACAGATTAGATGTTTATTATTTATGTAGAGTAGAAATGACCAGTTTAAAAAAAAAGAACAAAATAACGTGGATGAAGTCAGTAAAACTGTGAACTACAGAAACCAGTGTGTTGTTTCAGACCATGCCCATTTGGGAACAGGTTTATGTTCCAGCTTCTTAAAACCATCACCTCTTGTTTTAATCAGTAGCATGGTGTTGGAAATAAACTGAACCCCCTGGGGGGAAACCAAATGAATAATGTCCCACTTTTCATTAGAATCTCATTAGTTTTGCAGTTATGAGGTATAAATCTAAAAACATAAGTGAAACCAGCAGTTCCCAAAGCACAGGGCTGGTCAGATTCCTGCTAATGGATGTCTGGCTCCCTATTCTTCATGTCAGTCTGTGACTGGAATTCAGCACGTTTTTAGGCTTGGGCTGGCTGGTGTAGGTAATGTCTGATTCCCAGGGATGAGGATAGGTGGGAATTCTGCTCCCCAGTGCATTCCTGGGGCTTTGCATCCACAGCCTCTCTGAGCACGTTTGACTTGGCCTGAGGAAGATGCAGTTTTAAAGAATTTCTGCCATGATTGTGAAAAACAGCTTTTAAAAAGCTTAATTGAAACGTTTTGTCTCAAGTGGGTTTTGCAACACAGTGATTTTGATTTTAGTGAACTATGGGCATTGTGAAACTACAGAGATCTGAAAGTGGGCATGAAAATAAAGGAAACTTTCAATGTGTTTCCGTCACACACAGTTTTTGCAAGATTATGTTAAACCAGATTGTTGCAAACACAGAGAGTGAGGGTTCATGTAAGTGCCTGAGATGCCATTCCTTTTCACTCCATGAGGTTCAGTCTTCCCAGGATGTTTGGAAAGTCTGGATTATTTGTCTTTCTTTTCCTGTTGTGTTTTTTAAGCCAGTTGGAAGCTGGAAGAACTCACCATCTTCACTGCAGACCCTGGGTTTGTGGGGCAGATGATTAGTCACTGGACTATTGTGGCAAAGGTGTATCTAAGCAGAAGGGCCTGGCAGTCACATCAAACATGAATTATTTCAGGAGCAGCTTCATTTCCCAGCTCCCTGGAATATCTTTAGAGGTCTTGAGGGGAAAATATTCTACTGTAATAGGAAGTTTGGATTTATTGCCAAGGCGGTGGTGCTGTGTCTGCAGTTAAGTCCTCCTGCACATGAGCTTTTCTTTGGCCTGTCCCAACATTGCTGCTCTCAGTGGCTGTTTCCTCTTGATCAACCCATTTTCTGTTACCGAGGTGCAAATCGCAAAGGGGAAGAGCAGGTGTGGTCTGGGGTCCCTCAGCACAATCTCATTTACTGTGAGTACAGTAGTAAGAATGAGGCAGCACAGGGACCAAATCACAGAATAGAGCACAGAATCCAAGGCTGGTTTGGGTGGGAAGGAACCTTAAAGCTCATCTCATTCCAACCCAACTTCCACTATCCCAGGCTGCTCCAAGCCCTGTCCAACCTGACCTTCGACACTTCTAGGACCTTGAGTATCGTGTTCAGTTCTGGGCCCCTCAGTTCAGGAAAGTGATTGAGGGGCTGGAGCGGGGCCAGAGAAGAGCAACGAGGCTGGAGAAGGGACTGGAGCACAAGTGCTGTGGGGAGAGGCTGAGGGAGCTGGGGGTGTTCAGCCTGGAGAAGAGGAGGCTCAGAGGTGACCTCAGCACTGTCTGGAACTGCCTGAAGGGAAGTTCTGGCCAGGTGGGGGTTGGTCTCTTCTCCCAGGCACTCAGCAATAGGACAAGGGGGCACGATGGGCTCAAGCTCTGACAGGGGAAATTGAAGTTGGAGATCAGAAAGGAATTCTTTGCAGAGAGAGTGCTCAGGCATTGGAATGGGCTGCCCAGAGAAGGGGTGGATTCCCCATCACTGGAGGTTTTTCAGCTGAGCTTGGCCGTGGCACTGAGTGCCATCATCTGGTAAAGGGACTGGAGCTGGACCAAGGGTTGGACTTGATGATTTCGGAGGTCTTTTCCAACCCAATCCATTCTATGATTCCATGATTCCAGGGATGGGACAGCCACAGCTTCTATGCCCAACCTGTACCAGGGACTCACCACCCTCATAGCCAAGAATTCCTTACCAATATCCCATCTAACCCTGCCCTCTGGCAGTGGGAAGCCATTCTCCCTTATTCCATAGGTCTTTGTCCCAAGTCCCTCTGCAGCTCTCCTGGAGCCCTTTTGGGCACTGGAAGGGGCTCTCGGGTCTCCCTGGATTCCTTTCCAGGTGACCCCCCACCTGCCCCAGCTCTCCCAGGCTGGCTACATAGAAGGGGGGCTCCAGCCCTTGGAGTGTCTCTGTGGCCCTAAATGAGAGGGAAGAAAGTCAGGTGACGAGTCAAATCATCTTTATTAATGCTGTGGGGGCAGAGGGAGCCTTGCTGTGATGTCACTGTTCACTTGTGCAGTGCTGTGCTGGCTGAGGGCTGGAGTCACTGTAGTTGTCACAGTGTGTGAAGCCAGGGCCAGACACACTGTTTGATCTCCCCTTGTGAGATTTCCTGGAGCAGGGGAGGTGGCCCAGGGGCACGGGATGAGTCCAGTGTGGCTGTTGCTGTACCAGGTGTGAGGTGTCCCACTGCCAGAACAGCCCCTGCTCTGCTCCTCTGAGCTCTGCATATGGGGACCCCCAAACTGGTTTGGGTCCTGAGAAACCCTCAGTTGGTTAAAACTTGTTGCTAATAATGCCAAAGGGCACAGATTCAATCAACTGTAGGGGCCATTCACTTAAGAGCTGGACTCGATCCTTCCCACTCAGAGCATTCTGTGGTTGTGTGATGTGTGTGGGCAAGTTCTCCAGAGCCACCCTCCCCCCTCTGCAGCCTTTTCAGTTGCATGGCATGAGCAAGACCCCTTCCAAAATTCCAAATCCTGGGATGGGCTGCACTCTTAGGCAGGGAAAGCTAAAGCCCACCCAGAAAACAAGGAGCTGAGCAGGACCTGCTGCCTGTGCTGGGTGGGAAGTGGTGCCCCAACAGACCCTCCTGTGGCTGCTGCTGTCCCATGTCTGGCTGTGCTGGCTGTGGATGCCTGTCTGTCCACAGCCCCAGGTGCCTGTTTGCTGGGTGCTGTGGGCACCAACACCAGCCCCACACAGGAGCTCCTGCCCACGGAGCCTTTTCATGGTCAGGCCTTCAGAACAAAGTTCCACTCGTTTGCTTTTTGTGGTTGTGTCTCCTTAACCACGTGGCTTGCATGATACATGTGGTAGAGGATGTATAGAGCAGTTCAGAGAGAGGAAAATGTCTCTAGTCAAACCAAATCCTATCGAAAATCAATTCCCCTTTTTCTATTCCAACCAAAAGACAAGGTGTCTGCATTAATGTAATACCCAACATGTGGCATTTGTGCAAGTGGCACCTTCTTTCATACCAAAAATGCACTTGCTGAGCCCAAACAGATTTAATAGCTGAGATTGGAGGGCACATGCAAGTCTGGTCAAAATCTGCTGTAATTTGACACAGACTTTGATTTCCTGCCAACCTGCAAATGTAGGTCAGGAAAAACAGGTACTTGTTTCTACAAAACTGTCTGATGACAGTGGTAAAACTCACCGGAGTGTTCCGTTTGCCTTTTTTTTTTAAGATTTGCATTGATTTTTATAAATTTTTAAATTTAGAAAGGCAGACCAGTGTTTCACTTTTTCCACAAGTGCTTCATTCTTTCCACAATATGTGTTTGGAAGTCTGAATGCTCTTTTACTTGGAGAGCAGGAGGAGAAGGGAAGAGAAGCACTGGCCAGTTTGGAATGTTTTACATTTCTGAGAGAAGCACAGGCTGCACTAACGAGCAGTGGGAACCCTTCCCTCCGGAGTGCCCTGGAATGCCACATGGCCTCATTAACTTGGCTACTCCAGGAACAGATTGAAAGCTGCTATTTTCGTGGATATTGTTTAAAACTTGGCTGCAGTGGAGAGGGAAAAACACAAAAGAGAGAGAGCAAGAAAAAGAGCCTTAAGGCTGATATTGCTATTTTTTGGTTGCAGATATGGAAAATGTTGCAATTTTGCTAGGATAACATCATTTTGGCTTTGATATCTTCTATTTATGATGTTTGCTTTGCACTTGCTGAGTTTAACTTGGATTGAGATGAGGAACTTGTCAAGATTTGAACATGGCTCTATGATAAAGTCTCTCTTGGTGGTAGGTTAAAAATAGAGCAGGTTTGCATTTTTTCCCTGCTGTGGTCTCGGTGAGGTGCAAAAAGAAACAGCCTTTGCATTGTACGTGCTGTCTCCTGGGTTTTGTCCCACCCTGAGCTCAGGACACATCACTGTGTGTCTCCTTTTTTCAGCTTGTCCAAGGTAGGGCTGAGGGAGCTTGGAACACCTGAACATCTCCACAAATTCCTTGGAAGGGTGTGCACAGGGATGAAGTGTGTCACACTCTGTGCCAGTCTCTGGACCTGGGATGGAGTGAGGCTGGTTCATTGTCCCTCTTGGCCAGAAGTAGGGCTCTGGGTTGTCACTGAATCACCACCTGAAGTGGGTGTTGAGGATTTTGTGGAGAAGCAGGGGAAGGGGTTTCTCCCCAAAGCTGGGCTGTGATATGGGGTGTTGCTCTGGAGAAGATCTGAGTTGTCCTGCTTGTGCTAAGCCCTTCATCCTCACTGTTCTCTGCTCTGTCAGGTACTGCCCGGAGTGTCTGCGAAGGTTTGGATAATCTGGAATTCTGGCAATACAACTGAGGATAGATTTGTCTGTGGAGGGCCTTGAGTTTTCTTTCAGAATCGCAGAAACCCCTGAGCTGGAAGGATCACAAGGATCATCACTCTGACTCCTGGCCCTGCCCAGGGTACCCCAACAATCCCACCATGTGCCTGAGAGCATTGGCCAAACACTCCCTGAGCTCTGGCAGCCTCGGGGCTGTGACCACTTCACACACTTGATGGGCACTGAAGGGTTTTCACATTTGGGTATTATTCAGCCTTCCTTTCACACTGCACTTCTCCTCCTCCTCCTCTTCCTCACCTGCCATACAGAAATACCACATTTCCTCCTTAGTCAAACCAGCACCTATGGGTGACTCTCCTGAGGTCAGTGACACCATGGTCATCATCAGTTCAGGTTGGTGGAGCCATTTGTGGCCATTGCCCCCAGAGCACACTGGAGAGTGCCAGACTGTCCCTGCTGATGTCCCCAGGGCTCAGGGACCACACCTGGGAGTGGGCGAAGGCAGCCCAGCCAGCATCTCTCCTGGGAATGACAGCCCTGGAAAAACTGCATGTTATACAAGTTTCATTTTGGTTTCAGGTGCTGCATTTTTATTCAAAATTTCAAGTACAAGGTAGTCTGAATTTCCTGCTGCTGGTGGTGTAAGTGGGAAAACAGACACTTTGATGAAGGACAGCTGGGACAGGTAGTGGCCTTTGCCTTGGTTGTCTCTGTGGTGACAGAGCTGTGCCACTCTGCTGACAGGGGTGACTGGGGTGGGCTGTGGGGGGGAAGATACTCCCCACGTCAGGAACACAGTGATGGGCTGTGCTGGCACACCTTTGGTTTGTGCAACCTGCCACAACACTGTCCCCATTTCACACAAGAAAAGTTGCCCTGTCTAGTGGCTGCTGGTCACCACCCATGCACAGATGGAGTCACTGGGAGCTGAGCTGTGCCCTCGGGTACCAGGGCTGGAGCCATCCCTGCGCATGTGCCTTGCTGAGTTTCCAACGGTTGCTCAACAGCTTTTGCTGCTGTAGCTGTGCAGGTGTGAGGGCAAGCCTGGTGCCATCTGACCACAGCTTTGCCTTCTGCAGACTCTTTATTCCTTGGAACTGAAGTCAAAAGAAGGCATTGGAAGTGCTTTCAGTTGAGCATCCTTTGCCGTTGTAGATCAATATAGTTTTACTGTCAGCTCTATCCAGGAATGAGTTCTGTTTTCCCTCCTGATTGTTTGCCCAGCCCTGCCACAGCCTGGGGACTCTCATGGCTTGGTGTCAGATGGATGTTGGGGTGTGTGAGGTGTTACTGTGTGAGGCCATGGCTCGGTGTCAGATGGATGTTGGGGGGTGTGAGATGTTGCTGTGCAGGGCCATGGCTCGGTGTCAGATGGATGTTGGGGGGTGTGAGATGTTGCTGTGCAGGGCCATGGCTCGGTGTCAGATGGATGTTGGGGGGTGTGAGATGTTGCTGTGCAGGGCCATGGCTCGGTGTCAGATGGATGTTGGGGGGTGTGAGGCCGGTGTCAGATGGATGTTGGGGGGTGTGAGGCCGGTGTCAGATGGATGTTGGGGGGTGTGGGGCCGGTGTCAGATGGATGTTGGGGGGTGTGGGGCCGGTGTCAGATGGATGTTGGGGGGTGTGAGGCCGGTGTCAGATGGATGTTGGGGGGTGTGAGGCCGGTGTCAGATGGATGTTGGGGGGTGTGGGGCCGGTGTCAGATGGATGTTGGGGGGTGTGAGGCGTTGCTGTGCGGGGCCATGGCTTGGTGTCAGATGGATGTTGGGGGGTGTGAGATGTTGCTGTGCGGGGCCATGGCTCAGTGTCAGATGGATGTTGGGGGGTGTGAGGCCATGGCTCGGTGTCAGATGGATGTTGGGGGGTGTGAGATGTTGCTGTGCGGGGCCATGGCTCGGTGTCAGATGGATGTTGGGGGGTGTGAGGCCGGTGTCAGATGGATGTTGGGGGGTGTGAGGCCGGTGTCAGATGGATGTTGGGGGGTGTGGGGCCGGTGTCAGATGGATGTTGGGGGGTGTGGGGCGTTGCTGTGCCAGGCTTGGCTTCGGATGCCGCGTGCGGCAGCCAGCGCAGGCAGTGACAGACGGGCGGGGGCTCAGCACATCCCGCAGCTGTTTGGGGGAATCGAGGGGGAAGGAGAGGAGAAAGGCAGATTATCCCATTCTGTTTACAGGGCATCGGTCACGCAAACAAAGACTGTCCTCTTTGACAAGAGGATTGTTTAATTAGTTAAGGGTTTGATAAAGAGATGACTGAACACACAGTGCTCTGAAGGCATCTCCCTGTTAGTACAGCAGGCACGTCCTGCCTGCGAGGCCTGGGCTTTGCCTTTCCCTCGGGGAGCACCGGAGGTCTCCAGAGCTGTTCAAGTCTGAGCTGGTTACTTAGAGCATATTAAATTGGGTTTCTGTTATCAGAAGCAAAATTATAATTTAGCTGCTCGTTATAATTTAAAAGTAGTTCTGAGCATTCAGAAAGAGAGGTGATATGAGTTATGCTTGGAAGGACGTATTTTTTCATGTTTGTATTTTGGTATCATCAGTCCTGTTGTCTGTTACAGCTTTTCCCTTGCTCCTTTCTTCTTAAGTTTAATCTGTGACAAGTGTTGCCAGGTTAAATTCCACAGACTCTGCATTGGACCAGAACAAGAATCTGTGTAAAGAGGCAATTAATTAGCACAGGCAAGTGTGTGTAAAGCAGTGGAATTCCAAATGCATGTCACAGTGTCTGTAAGTGTAGTGTTACACTGGCTTCACCTTACTTCTGAATTTGACCATAAAATCCAATCTGAAATACAGAAGTTATGGGAGTGGATTTGGGTAGTATGTTGCAGTGTTGGTGTTACCACTGAATTGAGTCTGTGGAACCTCTGAAAAGCAAGGAGTATACAGAATTAAAATCAATATTCAGTACTTTTGAAAGTGTTCCAGCACATCAATTAAATAGTTTATGTTTAATGTCCTGCTGCACTTGCCATGGTTTGCTTGGGTTTAAATTGGCATCTGCGTTTGTACTTTAAAACTGACAAAAAATTGAAGATAACACATTCCGGGTAGTAAGAAACAATGTAGAAAATGCAACTCTTTTTATGGACTTTACCTAAAGTGTTCTGTTGCTGTATCATACTCATAAGCCAACATCAGAAGCCACTTAGTGTCTGAATTATTTTTAAGGTTTGAGCCTCCTATTTAATTTTTCCTGGAGTCTTTTCATGCTTTGTAGTGTTTTGTGGCCCCCAGCACAAATCCTGCTGCTCTCTCAGAGCGTGTGCCATCAGCTGTTTAACCACAGCCAGAGATGGTTTGTGTGAAGCCTTGTGAATTCACAGGGGGATTGTGCCTCAGGATTAACTGTCCAGCGTTGGGGACAAACTGTCGCTGTGGCTTCCACTTATTGATCTTGTCCTTTGCAAGCTTCCTCTTTGTGTGCTGAGTGGGAGAGAGTGGGGAGGCTGTGCCATGTGTCAGCGTCCTTCCTCCCTGGGCAGGGACAACAATGCCCTCAGCGACAGGGGACAGCGATGAAGCTGCGGGCACAGATGGAAGGAGAGGGCAGAATTCCTCCCTCTCAGACACTGGCATTTATTCTCTCAGTGCTCCTGTCTTGGCAGAGCTGCAAGTGTGTCCCAGCTCTCAAGAAAATGAGCTGTCTTTAGGGTAACTAAAATGTACAAACAAAGCTGCAGCCTGGAGCTTCAAAGATGTTTTGGGGGCACAGACACTGCTTTTGGGACCTCCTTCTGCTCGTTCTGTGTCCCTCAGCCTGGGGCTTGATGCTGCAGGGGAGCCAAGCAGGGACTTTAGAGCTGACTCCTGCTGCCTGCAAATCTCACGGAAACTTGTGGAGTCCCATGCTGGGGGCTCACGTGTTGCACAGAGAGACTGTGGACCCCCATCCCTGGAAGTGTCCAAGGCCAGGTTGGACAGGGCTTGAAGCAGCCTGGTCTGGTGGAAGGTGTCCCTGCCCATGGCAGGGGATGGAACTGGTTGAGCTTTATAGTTTCTCCCAACCCAAACCATTCCATGATTCTAAATTCCCAATATAGCTTCCTAGAGCAATGCACAGTGTTCTCTGTTTTTCCTGCCAGTAAATACAAGCAGCCTTCAATTCCTATCAGTGAGCAGCATTCCTCCTGCTGCACCCCTGAGGTGTCTCTGGTTCAGGTCACTGCTGACCCAGGCTGCTTTTTGCTTCCCCATTTCCACAAATTTAACTTAAAAGAGGTGGGAAAAGCACCTGAAAGAAATTCAGGTCGAATATCTCATCAGTACAAGATGATGCTTCTTGTTTTCATACCAGCAAAGACCAAGGTCTCCAATGCCTCAGATTTCCAAAGGAACTTTCTTCTTGCTTGCTTTCTGTCATGTCTCCCCACTGATACACTGCAGGGAGAGCTGTGCTGGGTTCCTCCCGGCTCTGTGCTGCGTCTCTTGCATGAAAACTAGGCAGGACAGACATTGCTCTGCTACTTGTGTTAAGAATCAAGGGGCTGTCAGGGCAGAATTAGGTTGTATCTCAGGGAAAGGTCCTTCCCCTGGAGGGTGGTGGGCACTGACCAGGCTCCCCAGGGCAGTGGGCACGGCCCCAAGGCTGCCAGAGCTCCAGAAGTGTTTGGACAACGCTCTGAGGGGCAGGGTGGGATTGTTGAGGTGTCCTGGGTGGGGTCAGGAGTTGGACTGGGTGATCCTTGTGGGTCCCTTCCAGCTCAGGTTATTGTATAATTCTATGATTCTAAGTACTCCTGTGCATTTCTAGCTCCCTGTGGCTCTGTGCCAGTGGCTCTCAGAGCTGGAAGGAGGTGTTTCAGTGCTGGGGTTATTGTCTCCTTGGGTGTTGCTGCTGCAGCCCCCTGACTCTGATGGTGGCAGTGGGGTTCTTTATGTCTGCCCCCTTTTATTTTCTGTAAATCCCTGACCTTTCAATTCCAGAACTTTGTGTCTGCAGGGACACTGAGACATGTTCCCTGAGAAAGGGAGTGAGGGGACCTTTTCTCTGATCTCATGCACACTCTCTGCTAAGCACCTTTCCTAAGACAGCAATCAGGAAAAAGAAACCAGCATAAGGAGTTAAATAATACCCCTGCTTGGCTTCCCAGTATGGGGCTGCTAAAACACAGCCATGAAGGAAGGGATGATGCCAAAGTCCAGCGAGGCACTTTCAATACAGGTTTAGAAATTTCCAAGAAAGTTTGTGGCCATGGAAAGTGATGTGGTGCAAGCAGTGGGGAGCCAGGCAGTGCAGTGGGCACCTTCTGCCAGAGCCCTACTCTGCTGTCATCCTGCATCCTCTGGATGGTCCTGTACAGTGTGCAGCCTCCTGGGGGTTTAGGAGGGAACCTCAGGAGCTGATCTCTCACACACTGAGATGTGTGTCGGTTCTGCTGCCAGCAGCAGGTGGTACCCCAGTCCTGTGCTGCCCTCCACGAGCAGGTGTCCCCCAGCATCACCCCAGCACTGCAGCAGTGGGGCTGCCTGGGCTGGTGATACCGGAGGAGACTCCAGGGTCCCCTTTGGTTTGCTTTTCCAACTCTGCAGTTTCTGATGGGCATCTGCAGACTCAGGAGTGTTGCAGGGAGCACCACAGGGTGAGATCTCCTCCAGTGGTTCCTTTGATCAAGTGAGAACTCGTGTGTCTGTTGTGCTTTATAGCAGAGGTGCTTGTGGCTTTGTGGCACAGCAGTGCAGACACACACTGTCTTCCTGGAGCTGACTTGCTGCCCTGTGAATAAGTGAATTATATGATAACATACCAGAGCAGACATGGCATTTCATGTTCAAATGCAAAGGGGAGGAATCCCAATCTTTTCAGTGGTTGCTCACAGCTTTGCTGTTTCACTTAAATTTGTTGCCAGTTGTTCCAATGCCAAATTATTTGGCAGCTGAAAATCAGACACTCCTGCCCATGCCTAAAGGAGAATACGTTGGTTCTAACATATGTGTTATTTTATGGGTTGATTCATCATTACTTAAGGGGTTTTCAAAAGGTGGTTAAAACTATGCATAATCTGTTGTACTTTCTGAAAAATTAGACCATGATTATTGCAACTCTAACTACAGCTAATAAATCACACTGAGAAAAACACATGCCTTTCAGGTTAATGATATTGTTTATGGATGCAGAACAGTCCAAAAGCAGGGTAATGCTGCATTTTTCTCAACTTCTTCTGAAGCCAGTGATGGAGACACCTGTAGCTATTGAGATCTCCTGATCTGAGCAGATGGTTTCAGCCTGAGTGTGTGTGTGTGTGTTGCTGCTCAAAATGCTTCTGCAAATTAACCTGAGCCTTTGAACTGGAGTGCTCTGTTCCCCAGAGACAGCCTGGCCGTGTGCTGGAGGTGAGGCAGGAGGAGGCTGGAAGGTAAAGCCTTTGCCTGTGGATCACAGTGAGAACCAAAGGGCAAAGAGGAGGCTGTTGAGGACATGGAAAAACCTGGCTCCTTACCCAGGAGTTTCAGGAGTGGTTTCTCTGTGCTGGCTTCCAGGAGTGCTGTGAGAACAAAACCCAACTTCAAAACTTTTGTTCTTTTGTACAGAATCATCTCCTACAAACTTGATTACAAACCAATGTCCCTTGCAAAAGCCATTTATGCCACCAAAGATGACCTTGTTAATCCCACTTATGGTTTCATCACTGCATTCAGAGCCTGCTTTCCTCCTGCTTTGCCTCCTGAGTAAGCTTGGGGAAGGTCTCTAAGCTTATTCAAGAGGTAAAGGGTGAGGAACAACTCTCCATGAAGGAGTGTTGAAAGCAATTTATTATCAGGGATGGTGGAGATAACAGTGATACAGCTTGGGATGAGATAAACATTCAGCACTCAGTGCCTGGTGAATAATGTGACTCAGCTCTGACCTTGTGGGGTTTGCCACTGTCCCTGGGCTCCAGTGGAATGTGGGTGTGAGGAAGTGTACAAGGAGAACATGCTGGAGTTACTGGCCTCATGCTTAACAAACACTTGACTGAATTTGATAAGTAGCCTTAATTTACCCTGGGGTCATCTGGTGATGGCAGTGACAGTGAAACTTGTACATGAAGAAGCAGAGGGAACACGGACATTGGGGGATTGCTCTGGGGGTGTCAGTCCCTCAGGTGCCAGTGGGTGGAATTGCTCAGGACAGAGGACTTCCCAGAGAGTGGGAAACAAGGCCACCAGTGTATTGTAAGGTTTGACCTCATAAAGAGATCTCCTGGTCAAGGTATCAGGCCAGCAATCAGTAATCTCTCCATTTATATTCCAAGCAGCATTCAGGATCTTCAGCTGCAGCAAAGCCAGTGACTTCTCCACCTTTTCAGCCATCACCAAATGTTGCAGCTGATCTGTGCTGCCTCTCCATCCTCTATGTCCTGCTGTGTTCCTCTCCTTGCTGCCCTCAATAGCGAGGATGCTCCATGCAGGAGGTGGGAGGACTCATGGACAACAATGTGGGCAAAAGACAAACAGAAATAAGAGGCAAAGCTTACTGAAACACGCAGCTGCTTGTTGTTGACACGGTATATCAGATCTCAGGTGAGAAAAAACTGTGAAGGAAATCTAGGTCAGGCCTGGTAAGAACCTGGAAATGAAAACGCCAATAGCTTGTCGACCTTCTGAATTGTGGAGAGGTTTCCAAGGCTCATTGGCAGTGTCTCTGGGAGGCAGCCAAGGAGCTTCCCACAAAGCTGAGTGTGGCTGAGCTGGGCAGGCTCGGGGCTGCTGGCCCCACTCCGGCTGCCCCCGAGCAGCTCCGGACAGGATGGGACATGGGGAGCTGCAGACAGTCAGGATCTGAGGGATTTGCTGGTAACAGGGGAAACAGAGGAAATGGTGATTGGAGAGGAAATCCTTGGATTATTCTGCTTTGATTCACATTTAGACATGGTCTGGAGTGAAAGTAATGAAGGAGAAATCCGCATGGCAGAGCTTCAGCTCCTGTGGGTGAATGGAAAGGGGCTTTGGAGAGAGAAGCACATCAAGATGGAGAAAAATTAGCAGATTTCAAAAATTACTCATCCATCCTGTAAAAGCTTTGTATTTAGAGTTATATTTATAGCTAGAGGTATCCAAGCAAAGCTCTCAGGAGAAGAAAAGCTTCAACACTTTTTATTTAAAAAGAAAAAAGAAAAAAAAGACAAACCTTCCTCCCTCCCTCCTCCTGTAAATGCCATGATTCATAAAATTCTCTCTGTTTTGTCCAGGAGTTTGCTGGAGCATCTGTCAGGCAGGAGGGGAATGCATTTACTGCACTTTTACCAGCACAACTCTACTCCCCAAAGTCTGTAGTGGAGATGTGGCCGCAGGGTCTCTCTGGGTGAACCCTTGGAGAAACCCCCAAAGTGAGGGGCTCAGCCCAGGCAGGAGCTCAGCCCGTGTCTGCAGGCACTGCTGAGCTGTGTCAGTGCTCTGACCCTGCCAAGCAGCTGCACTGGGACATCACAGTTCCCTGCTGAGTGTTAGTGCTGCACAAGCAATGTGGCCTCATGGCTCAGTTTCTCCAGCCCAGGCCCAGCAGTTTTGTACTAATACTTTGACCCACTGTTCCCATTAGGATGCCAGAAGTGTGAGCTGAGGTTTGGAGCATGCAGGGCCCCGGCCAGCTGTGCTGTCCTGGCACAGCCAGGTGGGACAAACATCTGGCGAGAGCAGCGTCTTCAGCTGCCAGAGCCTGTGCAGCCAAGCCTTTCAGAAGTGTCAGACTCAGGAGGATGCTTCATGCTTTATAAAACCAGAAAGTGAATGTGCTTGTCAGGTGTCACAAAGCTTCCTCAGCAATCCAGGAGGAACGTTGAGACGCTCTGTCACAGCACGGGGCAGATGTTGGTAATGCTGAGTTAACACCACTGCCTAAACGTGAAATCCAAGTGCTGGGAAGCAAAGTGTCTGAAGAGCTCACACTGAAACAGCCCTGGCTCTCTTTGGGAAGTGGTGGAGGGCAGTATTGAGTCCCCAGCAATGCTGTGCTCACAGTGTTAACAAAGCTATTCTAGGACTGGAAAAAAAGAAAGCCAAGTAAGCTCTTTTAATGTCAGAGAGCTTAAGAGACTGAATTGTCAGCATTTCAGGTAACTATGCTGGATCTCCTCGTTAGAAGGATTTACAACTTACTGTTAAAATCATCTCGATTATTTAGTCCCCATACCTTTTAAAGTTTTTAATATTTTTCTTAATATTTTAGTTGTTTTCAGTAATGGCCAAAAATTGGAATGAAATTTGTGAAGTGGGTTTACCTGACCTGTTTTTCTGTTTGCTGCGAATTTTATCTACAGTTTGATTCTGGTTGAAATCCTGAATTGCCTATTTGCAAAGTTGTTCTGTAGGAGTTTTTTTAAGGTGCTGTTTTGGAGGTGGAATAATCCTTTAGGATTCTTTCTCCTGAAGTGGAGACCATTTGGTAGGTTAAGTACAGTCTGCATGGGTTTGAAATAGCCCTTCAAAGTGCCTGTGTGGGTGTTGGTTCAGCCTGGGAGCTGCCTGAGACTCACCCAGCGTGTGCTGGCACGTCCTCCCAGCCTCCCCTTCACACCAGTGAAGAAAGAGCAAGAATCAGAAAAATGCAGACAATAACAAAGCTGAAAATCAATCTCTGAAGTTAATATATCCCAGGCTATCAGGTTTCTGTTTCACCGTTGCCTTCACACAGAATATCCTGTTATGGGTGTTCACTGTTCCCCAGGAGTCTCCCTGTGCAGCACAGCAGGGTCAGGACATGGTTGGTTCAGCAGGTTGGGTGTCCCCAGTCACAGTCACGGTGTGTCCTGGTGTGAGACACTGTGGGTTGGACATGTTGACCGTGTGACAAAGGTGTGGCAGTGGTGGCAGGGGTGGCACAGAGCCTCCCTGCCAGGTACAGCTCTGCCTTCCATGCACTGCTGTGGCTGCTCCTTCTCTGCCACTGATGCTCCTGCCCTGCTCGGGGACAGGGATGTCACAGGGGCACAGCTGTTGAGGGAATTGAGCATCAGAAGTGTGGGACTGCAGGGTTCAGAGAGTTCCCTTCCAGGGGTGATTCCCTCAGGTGTCCCTGGCTGAGACCTGAGCTGGGACATTGTGCTTTGGATTATTGCCCTTTTCATTCTCCCCATTAGTGCTGTGTACAAATCACCTCCCTGGTCACCCCTTCAGCAAGGAGAAGACAGACGCTGCATGCAGGGTGCTGGGGGGCATTGGCAGCCAGAAGGGGTGATAAGTCCCAGGGGTTTTGTTTACCCCAGAGACGGAGAAGTTGGACACCTCCCTGTATGGGGTGTGTGCAGTTCCCAGAGCAAACCAAGGGGGAGCAAGGCCAGCTGTGTTAGTATAGTTTTACAGAAATATCTGGCCAAACAAATAAAAGAAAATTGGTTATGGAATGTTCACCTAGCAAAGGGCACGTGGATCACGTTCACAGCCCGACCGTGAGCGGTGCCATGGGTTGGGCCAGGCCAGGGGGTTTGTCAGCAGAGGGTGCCAGAGACCAGCGGCTCCTCCTGCCCTGCAGCTTCCCTTCAGCAGGGAGCACAGGTGAGAGCCAGCACCTGTGTCTGCAGCCAGCACTGTGTCTGTATCCAGCACCTGTGTCTGCAGCCAGCACTGTGTCTGTATCCAGCACCTGTGTCTGCAGCCAGCACTGTGTCTGTATCCAGCACCTGTGTCTGCAGCCAGCACTGTGTCTGTATCCAGCACCTGTGTCTGCAGCCAGCACTGTGTCTGTATCCAGCACCTGTGTCTGCAGCCAGCACTGTGTCTGTATCCAGCACCTGTGTCTGCAGCCAGCACTGTGTCTGTATCCAGCACCTGTGTCTGCAGCCAGCACTGTGTCTGTATCCAGCACCTGTGTCTGTATCCAGCACCTGTGTCTGCAGTCAGCAGAGCCTTCCCGGGGCTGGCACAGCCAGAACCACCTCCAGCACCAGCACAGCCCCTGCACCACTGCCTGGAGCTCCAGCACAGACTGTAGTTACCAGGGTGTTTTCCAAGAGGCTGGAGGTGATGGATGTGTAAGGAGAGCGAAATGAACAGGGGAGATCTGGATGCGATGATCCTTGTGGGTCCCTTCCAACTCAGAATAGTCTATGATTCTGTGATTCTGTGATCTGTGGAACTCTGCAGCATGCAGGGAGACACGTTCTCTGCTGTCCAGGACTTTCTCCAGTGGCTCAGGTTTTATTAATGCCCTTGGTGTCACAACAATTTGCTTATTGATGTTAGGAACTGGGCAGGAACTTCCATGAAAAATACATTGTTGTCAAACTGGTGGGTTTCACCATGCTGAGGGGATGGCCTTGAGAACCCAACAGACTCTGACAGACATCTGTTGGTGTTTGGGCAGCTGCTTTCTAGTATTAGTGTCCAAGCTAATGAGGCAGAGGGTGTTTGCTGGAGCAGCGTGGCTGTGCTGGCTTTTGCTCTGTGTGTTCTGGTTTGAGCCTTCAGCGGTTCCAATGAATCTTATTATGGTGATAATGCTGTGAAATTATTAAATTACAGCCATAAATGATCAAAAGTCAGTAATTATTTATTAAAATTACTCCTTAGATCTCCTTAGAACAAAGTTCAATAAAATGAATGGATAGAGGAGGCAGCTTTCAACTGCAGGGTCATGTTCTGGTCCCTTGGCTTCTGCTGTGCCAGTGGTCCTGGTGATGCTGAGCAGCCCATGAATGGCTGTGAGATCCCAGAGAGGGGAGGGGAGGGGAGGTCTCTTTGTACAGTCCCAGTGTTGTGGCAGGCACTGCCTGCATGTTGCCTGGGTTTAATTTTCTTTTTTATTTTTTGCTGGTGTCAGTGTTTTTTTCTGTCACACCAAAGTGAAGTTTTTATTTCTGAGTAGTGAAAGATTTACATGATAAAGGGAAGTCTGTAAAAATAGGTGGAACTTCTGTTTGCATTTCACCCTGAGGTGCAAAGAGGCCACGGGCCTCTTCATCACTTCTTCCCACTCGGAATTAACATATGCTGCAGAGCTGCCTGGTGAAAGGGCTCACAGTGAAGGTCACTTGGGATGTACTGAAGTCTGAGATGCCATAATTTGAGCAGAGATTTTGGGTGGTGTAGCTTGATTGGGGCATTATGGAGAACGAAGTGCTGGGTCTGTAACTGATGGGAGCTGAACTGATGTTAAACTGAGTGTAAGTAAAGGATCCAAAGTCTGTATAAGTTAATGAAACTACACCCATGTTCTTCAGTGCCTGCTTTTGCAGGCACTCCTGGGACTACAGTTCCTGCACCATCTCCTAACTCAGACTTTTTTTCTGCAGAAGAGTCTGTAAT